>NW_026063267.1:0-327920 GCF_024362695.1 Pectinophora gossypiella | reverse complement strand
CAGACAGACAGACAGACAGACAGACAGACAGACAGACAGACAGACAGACAGACAGACAGACAGACAGACAGACAGACAGACAGACAGACAGACAGACAGACAGACAGACAGACAGACGGACAGACAGACAGACAGACAGACAGACAGACAGACAGACAGACAGACAGACAGACAGACAGACAGACAGACAGACAGACAGACAGACAGACAGACAGACAGACAGACAGACAGACAGACAGACAGACAGACAGACAGACAGACAGACAGACAGACAGACAGACAGACAGACAGACAGACAGACAGACAGACAGACAGACAGACAGACAGACAGACAGACAGACAGACAGACAGACAGACAGACAGACAGACAGACAGACAGACAGACAGACAGACAGACAGACAGACAGACAGACAGACAGACAGACAGACAGACAGACAGACAGACAGACAGACAGACAGACAGACAGACAGACAGACAGACAGACAGACAGACAGACAGACAGACAGACAGACAGACAGACAGACAGACAGACAGACAGACAGACAGACAGACAGACAGACAGACAGACAGACAGACAGACAGACAGACAGACAGACAGACAGACAGACAGACAGACAGACAGACAGACAGACAGACAGACAGACAGACAGACAGACAGACAGACAGACAGACAGACAGACAGACAGACAGACAGACAGACAGACAGACAGACAGACAGACAGACAGACAGACAGACAGACAGACAGACAGACAGACAGACAGACAGACAGACAGACAGACAGACAGACAGACAGACAGACAGACAGACAGACAGACAGACAGACAGACAGACAGACAGACAGACAGACAGACAGACAGACAGACAGACAGACAGACAGACAGACAGACAGACAGACAGACAGACAGACAGACAGACAGACAGACAGACAGACAGACAGACAGACAGACAGACAGACAGACAGACAGACAGACAGACAGACAGACAGACAGACAGACAGACAGACAGACAGACAGACAGACAGACAGACAGACAGACAGACAGACAGACAGACAGACAGACAGACAGACAGACAGACAGACAGACAGACAGACAGACAGACAGACAGACAGACAGACAGACAGACAGACAGACAGACAGACAGACAGACAGACAGACAGACAGACAGACAGACAGACAGACAGACAGACAGACAGACAGACAGACAGACAGACAGACAGACAGACAGACAGACAGACAGACAGACAGACAGACAGACAGACAGACAGACAGACAGACAGACAGACAGACAGACAGACAGACAGACAGACAGACAGACAGACAGACAGACAGACAGACAGACAGACAGACAGACAGACAGACAGACAGACAGACAGACAGACAGACAGACAGACAGACAGACAGACAGACAGACAGACAGACAGACAGACAGACAGACAGACAGACAGACAGACAGACAGACAGACAGACAGACAGACAGACAGACAGACAGACAGACAGACAGACAGACAGACAGACAGACAGACAGACAGACAGACAGACAGACAGACAGACAGACAGACAGACAGACAGACAGACAGACAGACAGACAGACAGACAGACAGACAGACAGACAGACAGACAGACAGACAGACAGACAGACAGACAGACAGACAGACAGACAGACAGACAGACAGACAGACAGACAGACAGACAGACAGACAGACAGACAGACAGACAGACAGACAGACAGACAGACAGACAGACAGACAGACAGACAGACAGACAGACAGACAGACAGACAGACAGACAGACAGACAGACAGACAGACAGACAGACAGACAGACAGACAGACAGACAGACAGACAGACAGACAGACAGACAGACAGACAGACAGACAGACAGACAGACAGACAGACAGACAGACAGACAGACAGACAGACAGACAGACAGACAGACAGACAGACAGACAGACAGACAGACAGACAGACAGACAGACAGACAGACAGACAGACAGACAGACAGACAGACAGACAGACAGACAGACAGACAGACAGACAGACAGACAGACAGACAGACAGACAGACAGACAGACAGACAGACAGACAGACAGACAGACAGACAGACAGACAGACAGACAGACAGACAGACAGACAGACAGACAGACAGACAGACAGACAGACAGACAGACAGACAGACAGACAGACAGACAGACAGACAGACAGACAGACAGACAGACAGACAGACAGACAGACAGACAGACAGACAGACAGACAGACAGACAGACAGACAGACAGACAGACAGACAGACAGACAGACAGACAGACAGACAGACAGACAGACAGACAGACAGACAGACAGACAGACAGACAGACAGACAGACAGACAGACAGACAGACAGACAGACAGACAGACAGACAGACAGACCGACAGACAGACAGACAGACAGACAGACAGACAGACAGACAGACAGACAGACAGACAGACAGACAGACAGACAGACAGACAGACAGACAGACAGACAGACAGACAGACAGACAGACAGACAGACAGACAGACAGACAGACAGACAGACAGACAGACAGACAGACAGACAGACAGACAGACAGACAGACAGACAGACAGACAGACAGACAGACAGACAGACAGACAGACAGACAGACAGACAGACAGACAGACAGACAGACAGACAGACAGACAGACAGACAGACAGACAGACAGACAGACAGACAGACAGACAGACAGACAGACAGACAGACAGACAGACAGACAGACAGACAGACAGACAGACAGACAGACAGACAGACAGACAGACAGACAGACAGACAGACAGACAGACAGACAGACAGACAGACAGACAGACAGACAGACAGACAGACAGACAGACAGACAGACAGACAGACAGACAGACAGACAGACAGACAGACAGACAGACAGACAGACAGACAGACAGACAGACAGACAGACAGACAGACAGACAGACAGACAGACAGACAGACAGACAGACAGACAGACAGACAGACAGACAGACAGACAGACAGACAGACAGACAGACAGACAGACAGACAGACAGACAGACAGACAGACAGACAGACAGACAGACAGACAGACAGACAGACAGACAGACAGACAGACAGACAGACAGACAGACAGACAGACAGACAGACAGACAGACAGACAGACAGACAGACAGACAGACAGACAGACAGACAGACAGACAGACAGACAGACAGACAGACAGACAGACAGACAGACAGACAGACAGACAGACAGACAGACAGACAGACAGACAGACAGACAGACAGACAGACAGACAGACAGACAGACAGACAGACAGACAGACAGACAGACAGACAGACAGACAGACAGACAGACAGACAGACAGACAGACAGACAGACAGACAGACAGACAGACAGACAGACAGACAGACAGACAGACAGACAGACAGACAGACAGACAGACAGACAGACAGACAGACAGACAGACAGACAGACAGACAGACAGACAGACAGACAGACAGACAGACAGACAGACAGACAGACAGACAGACAGACAGACAGACAGACAGACAGACAGACAGACAGACAGACAGACAGACAGACAGACAGACAGACAGACAGACAGACAGACAGACAGACAGACAGACAGACAGACAGACAGACAGACAGACAGACAGACAGACAGACAGACAGACAGACAGACAGACAGACAGACAGACAGACAGACAGACAGACAGACAGACAGACAGACAGACAGACAGACAGACAGACAGACAGACAGACAGACAGACAGACAGACAGACAGACAGACAGACAGACAGACAGACAGACAGACAGACAGACAGACAGACAGACAGACAGACAGACAGACAGACAGACAGACAGACAGACAGACAGACAGACAGACAGACAGACAGACAGACAGACAGACAGACAGACAGACAGACAGACAGACAGACAGACAGACAGACAGACAGACAGACAGACAGACAGACAGACAGACAGACAGACAGACAGACAGACAGACAGACAGACAGACAGACAGACAGACAGACAGACAGACAGACAGACAGACAGACAGACAGACAGACAGACAGACAGACAGACAGACAGACAGACAGACAGACAGACAGACAGACAGACAGACAGACAGACAGACAGACAGACAGACAGACAGACAGACAGACAGACAGACAGACAGACAGACAGACAGACAGACAGACAGACAGACAGACAGACAGACAGACAGACAGACAGACAGACAGACAGACAGACAGACAGACAGACAGACAGACAGACAGACAGACAGACAGACAGACAGACAGACAGACAGACAGACAGACAGACAGACAGACAGACAGACAGACAGACAGACAGACAGACAGACAGACAGACAGACAGACAGACAGACAGACAGACAGACAGACAGACAGACAGACAGACAGACAGACAGACAGACAGACAGACAGACAGACAGACAGACAGACAGACAGACAGACAGACAGACAGACAGACAGACAGACAGACAGACAGACAGACAGACAGACAGACAGACAGACAGACAGACAGACAGACAGACAGACAGACAGACAGACAGACAGACAGACAGACAGACAGACAGACAGACAGACAGACAGACAGACAGACAGACAGACAGACAGACAGACAGACAGACAGACAGACAGACAGACAGACAGACAGACAGACAGACAGACAGACAGACAGACAGACAGACAGACAGACAGACAGACAGACAGACAGACAGACAGACAGACAGACAGACAGACAGACAGACAGACAGACAGACAGACAGACAGACAGACAGACAGACAGACAGACAGACAGACAGACAGACAGACAGACAGACAGACAGACAGACAGACAGACAGACAGACAGACAGACAGACAGACAGACAGACAGACAGACAGACAGACAGACAGACAGACAGACAGACAGACAGACAGACAGACAGACAGACAGACAGACAGACAGACAGACAGACAGACAGACAGACAGACAGACAGACAGACAGACAGACAGACAGACAGACAGACAGACAGACAGACAGACAGACAGACAGACAGACAGACAGACAGACAGACAGACAGACAGACAGACAGACAGACAGACAGACAGACAGACAGACAGACAGACAGACAGACAGACAGACAGACAGACAGACAGACAGACAGACAGACAGACAGACAGACAGACAGACAGACAGACAGACAGACAGACAGACAGACAGACAGACAGACAGACAGACAGACAGACAGACAGACAGACAGACAGACAGACAGACAGACAGACAGACAGACAGACAGACAGACAGACAGACAGACAGACAGACAGACAGACAGACAGACAGACAGACAGACAGACAGACAGACAGACAGACAGACAGACAGACAGACAGACAGACAGACAGACAGTCAGACAGACAGACAGAAAGACAGACAGACAGACAGACAGACAGACAGACAGACAGACAGACAGACAGACAGACAGACAGACAGACAGACAGACAGACAGACAGACAGACAGACAGACAGACAGACAGACAGACAGACAGACAGACAGACAGACAGACAGACAGACAGACAGACAGACAGACAGACAGACAGACAGACAGACAGACAGACAGACAGACAGACAGACAGACAGACAGACAGACAGACAGACAGACAGACAGACAGACAGACAGACAGACAGACAGACAGACAGACAGACAGACAGACAGACAGACAGACAGACAGACAGACAGACAGACAGACAGACAGACAGACAGACAGACAGACAGACAGACAGACAGACAGACAGACAGACAGACAGACAGACAGACAGACAGACAGACAGACAGACAGACAGACAGACAGACAGACAGACAGACAGACAGACAAAAATTTTACTGATTGCATTTTTGGCATCAGTATCGATCACTTATCACCCCCTGATAGTTATTTTGAAAAAATATTTAATGTACAGAATTGACCTCTCTACAGATTTATTATAAGTATAGATTCACTAAATACTTTTTCTCTTAAGTTGGTATACTCCTAGACAATTGAAGTAAAATTTATCTTAACTAGTACTTGATGAAGTGCAACTTGACTTTACTTTTCTAAACTGATTCTTACGAAATCAATTGTTTCTAAATTCTTACTTCATTTAGAAAAATATTACTTAACGCCATTTTGCACTTACAGGAAGAAAACAAGTAATATTTTTTTGACAATATTATCGTCAAAAACTGAAGTAAATTAATATATATTTCTGTTGTAGTAACAATTACTGCGTTTAGCTGTCACATATTAATAGAAAATGAATTTCTCTATACTATATGTCACCATTTTTTTTATTTGCTGAATAATCAATCCAAATTTTAATATTATTTTTCTGGTATATTAAAGGCCCTTCTGTTTTTTAACACTTTCTATCGATTTTACACGAGAAACAATCATGCGTTTATAATTTCCTGTATGTGAAACGGCAGAATAACCTTTTGTTAAAACAACTTAACAAATATTTTAGACGCCATTTTCTTACAGACTTCATTTCTTGTGTTAATGTAAATGTTCGCCATTATATTCTAAAATAAAGACGCGTGAAGTAAAAATCGTTTTAGTATGACCTGAAGTTTTACTTCGTTAAGTTACAATTGACTCAGTGCAATTCAATACTATAGTCTTAACTAAGTATTGTAGATATCTTCAAGTATACATTCTTGGTATTAAGTGATACTACAAGAATTCTAAGTTTAGAATACGCAAGAACATTGTCTAAAGTAGGGTTTAAGTCTGACTTAGCGTTGTCTTAAGTCTGTCTTGTATAAGAGTTAAAGTATGTGCCCACTTTTACTAAACTGTATCTTCAAGATATCTTGAGGGATATCTTTGAGACCTATAAGACTTATCCAAGACAAGGGTTTGATTTAGTCTACTTGCTTTCAAGATATCTACAATTCTCTTTTAAGACAATCGGTTGCTACTTGGGACATTAGAGGGGCTACGCCCCGTGAATGTCTCCCAAAAGAAACCTGAGCGACCTGGGCGAATAGTGGAGGTTTTTAATTACAATTTTTTGACATTTGTCTTCTTTGCGGGTAAATGTGTGTCCTATGAGACCCTTTGCACGGATGTGGTCTATTAGCGTTTTATAGGTCTCAATAGATTCAGTAGAGAGTATGAGCTGGTTTTTTGAGATTATTTTGTAGGTATAATCATTTTTTTTAACTGCTATCTCAATACATTTTGTTAGCTCATTTAGATCTTCCACTCCATACAGGAATATGGGTGGGGGCTTTGTGATGCCTTTTGGTTTAGTTGTTTTGGGAGGATTTTGCTCAGTGTCACTGTCCACCTCCTCACTATTGAGAAGTGAGAAACTGTTGCTTGTCTCCACATTTAGGTGTTTTTCACTGGTTTGTCTATTGTTGTCGTACATCTGTTGTCTTGATTGGTTGGTTTTCTGTACTTTGTTACCTGTTGTTGGTAATTCTGGAGAGAGGATTCTTTTTTGTCTCGGTTCTGGTACGCGTTGCCATGGTACAGTATGTGGTGGATGTGGGGTTTGTTTCTCGGCTTCGCTAAACGATGGATTTCTTTGCCGTGAGTTAACGTCTGGTCCCTTGGAGTGAAACAAGCTTTTGTGGAAAACTGTTTGGACGAGTTGTTTACTTGGCGTGATTTCACTTTTATTTTGCGAGGATCCATTAGAATCACATCGTGTAGGGGTATGATTTTCACTAGTACTCATTATTTAACCGTTATCAATAAGAAAAGTTTGAAACATATTCAGTTTTGATTGTTTTTGTACGAAAATTACTGTTACAAATTTGAAATTTAGAGGTTATGTTGCCGAGTTGTGGTTTTTAGTCACTTTTAACTGTTTTTTTTTTATTTATTCAATATTTCACTTTTATTATTTTTTATTTTGAACACTTTCACTATTTTAGAGGGAATTAGATCAAAAAACTTCAATAAAATATGCAAGTTCGAACTGACGCGATCGCGTTCCGTTTCACTCAATATATAATCATGTGTCCCAAGCTTTCGTACTCGCGCATGAACTCTACGTATCTACTCTTAAAAACTGGATCACGCTTGAAACGGCGTTGCAATGACATGAATCGGACTTTGGCCGTTTCATAAGAATCTCCTAGTCTGTTCGGATCATCTTTAAGTGGAATGGTCACTATAAAGCGACCATCGTTTCCACGGAAAGTATTGTTTGAAAAGCTTTGTTCACAAGCGCGCTCTTCTGCTGAAAGTGTGTGCTTTGCCGAGATAGTATCAAGTTCCCAGAATTTCTCTAAGTTGGGTTTTTCGTCACTATCAGTGAAATGACACACATGTGCGGCTGGCGAAATAGGCCGAGCAACAAAGCCGGACACTATCCAACCTAATTTTGATTCATATAATTTGGGCTGATTTTTTCCTAGGTCAATAGAGGTGGAACATAAGACGTTCCAGAAAACTTCAGCACCTACAAGAATATCTATGGCCGACGGTATGTTAAAAGAAGGGTCGGCTAGGTGCAATCCCGATGGAAGAGGGATATTATAGATTTCAATGAAAAAAGACGGTAAGGCTTTAGTTATTTTTGATAGAATGAGGCAATCCACTTTTACCCTGTAGTCACTGTAATAAGACTCTATTTGGAGCGTGCAGGACTGTGTACTACTGGAGGCAAGATTGTTTATACCTGTAACTGTGGAGCTGACATTACGTTGCGACAATCCCAGCTTACCGCAGAGGTCATCTGTCACGAAATTGGCGGTGCTGCCGTTGTCCAGCAACACCCTGGCATTGTGCCTGTTGCCCTTGTTGTCAACCACCTTGACGACAGCTGTGGAAAGCAAAACATGCGACGAAGCAGTAGGCTGCAAGGTATTGGTTGTCAAAGCAACATTGTTAGTTAAAGAAGGGTTTTCATGTATTGCATTTGTAACTGGATGTTCTAGATGCAAAAGAGTATTATGTTTTTCCCTACAATACTTGCAATGGGACAGCCTGCATTTTTATGCCAATGGCCTGGACGTAAGCAGTTCAAGCATACTTTATATTCTTTTGCTTTTTGTATGCGTGACTTTAAGTTCAATTGCTTACATGTTTCACAAGTGAAAAGAAAGTGATTTTGTTTACAAAGAGGGCATTTGATTTGTAGATGAGATGAATTTTTATTGGTTTGACTTGAAGTATCAGTAGCAATAATGAAGCTTTTTGCTTTGCTTGGCTCAATCTTACTTAATTTGAACTTCAATAGTTTCTAATACGGTTGCCCTGTCATTCAAAAACTTACAAAATTGTTGCAATGTAGGTAGCTCTGAGAGGTTGTTTGAGTGCTCTTCCCAGTGACGGCAAGTGTCGACATCAAGTTTGGTGCAAATGATATAAATGACGAAAGCATCCCAATTGCTGACAATGATTGCAAGCTACTGATGCTTTTAATGTTTTAAGGGCTCTGATGTTTTTATTAGTTAAATCAACAATATTATGTAAGCCTTTACTTGACTCTTTTTTAATCGGATCTGCATGGTATAGTGCTTGAATATGATTATTTATAAGCAAGCGGTTATTGTCATATCGTTCACATAGGTGTTCCCATGCTGTTTTATAATTGTCACTTTTGAAATCAATATTTTTAATTACTAACGCTGCTTCTCCTTGTAGAGAGGCGCGAAGATAATGGAACTCGCTTATATCGTCAATATTTTTAGTTGTATGAATTAAAGAAAGGTAAGTCTCTTTATATTCTAACCATGACTGATAGCTGCCATCAAAGGAAGGCAAATTTATTTTTGGTAAGCGCACAATATTTTTCCCACCTGGCTCTGCATCCGCATCGCAGAACCGGTCAGACCATCCTTGAAGCTGAGGCTCCAGCACCTTCTCCAGTAAGATGCGAGCCTGCACCACCAATGTATGATACTGCGCCTCTAGTTGCTCGCGGTAGGAGAACATCACGTCCGGAGTGTCAATCAGGATCTCAATCTCCGTCTGTAATTTATCAAACTCTGGGTATACATCAATGAATTTACTAAAACGTCCATCTAAATCGATACGTTGTAAGTCTGTTATTTTTTCACAACTGAGTAATAATTTTAAGTAGTTTTCAAAGCTAGTAACTTTCGCTTTTATTGTTCTACGCCTTTTTAGAAGCTTGTCTAATTGCTCTTTATCACTCATGGTTAAATTGTTTTATCACTCTTAATTTATGTTCTGTTCAAAGTTATAATTCGTTTTTCGACGCAAATTATTATGAATCAATTAAAGTAATATAAGAAGTGCTGCATCGACGATGCGTAATGACGTTGTCGCGCATACAATAGATTAGCTGTGACTGTGCCACCGGCCGTTCGAGCTCACTATGTATGTATACCTACTAATGTACTTATCACATTATAATTGTTTACTGTTTGAAAGGAAGAATCTAAATAGATAATGATGTTTTTACGTTATGACTTCAGTTAATGGTTACCTTCTAAATCAAATAGTGACAAGATGGAAATTAAATACGTATATAAAATGAAAATATAAGGCAGAAGGAAAGGAAACTGTTCGGTTGCTAATGGTGATCCCCCTCAGGTGTGGAAGTTTCTCAATACTCTTGGTATTGGGAAATCGAAGCCCAACCCCCTTCTGACGTAGATGTTGATGCTCTCAACCAGCATTTTACTTCTGGTGCAGCTAGTTTCGATTCCGCAACTAAGTCCTACAACGCCTTAATAATTCCCCTATCTCGTCTCCTAACTCTTTAGCTTTCACTCCAGTTTCGGAAAATGATGTTAGAAAACAAATCCAGTCCATTTCCTCTAACGCTGTTGGTGGTGATGATATCAGCCGTAATATGCTTATCCCTATCCTTGATATTATCCTTCCTGTGATTACTCATATCCTTAATTCCTCGCTGTTTTCATCTACCTTTCCCAACATTTGGAAGCAAGCTGTTGTAGTCCCTATTCCCAAGATATCTAGCCCATCTTCCTTATCCCATTATCGTCCCATTTCCATACTTCCTTTCCTATCGAAGGTGCTTGAACGTGTGGTTCATCACCAGTTGTTTTCCTTCCTCTCCAAAGGTCGCATTGCAGTCTGGCTTTCGTCCGGGGCATAGCACAGTTACTTCTCTGGTCAAGCTATCCGATGATATCCGCATGGGTATGGAGCGTCAGGAAGTGACACTGCTTACTCTCCTTGACTTTAGCAATGCGTTCAATAGTGTTGATTTTGACGTCCTACTGTCCTTTTTAAAATTATTAAACGTCTCCTCATCAGTCACAGACTGGTTCCGTAGCTACCTTGAGGATCGTCGGCAGCGCGTCAAGGTTAACGGCATGTTGTCCGACTGGTGCAGATAGATAGATAGATAGATAAAATACTTTATTGAGCACAATGGACACAAAATACAGAGACAAGGACAGCATATACAGAAAAGCACAACAGGCGGCCTACAGCCGCATCACGGCGCCTGGTGCGTTTGGTTTTTGGACGGGGGGGTGCAGCATCACGGCTGGAGTCCCACAAGGTGGCGTCCTTTCTCCGCTCCTATTTTCCATCTTTATTAACTCCATTTCCCAGAGTCTTACCTGTTCCTACCACTTGTATGCGGATGATTTGCAGATTTACACCCATGTACCTGTGGAAAATATTCGGCAGGCTGTTTGAGTCATGAATTGTGATTTAGTGGCTATTGCGACTTGGGCGTCTGAACATGGTATTTCAGTCAATCCCGGTAAGTCGCAATCCATAATCATTGGTGGTCGCAGGCAGCTTGCTCAAATTGATTTTTCTTGTCTCTCCCCTGTTTCCTTCATGGGTACTGTTATAAAAAATAAATAATCTATACTTATAATAAATCTGTAGAGAGGTCAATTCTGTACATTAAATATTTTTTCAAAATAACTATCAGGGGGTGATAAGTGGTCGATACTGATGCCAAAAATGCAATCAGTAAAATTTTTGTCTGTCTGTCTGTCTGTCTGTCTGTCTGTATGTTCCTTATAGAAACAAAAACTACTGGACGGATTTTAATGAAACTTGGTACAATTATTCTTCACACTCCTGGACAGGTTATAGTATACTTTTCATCACGCTACAATCAATAGGAGCAGAGTAGTGAAGGGAAATTCTTTTGTATGAAAAATCTAAACCACTCAAGTTAGACGTTTGAAATTTGGCATGCAGGTACCTTAGATACCGTAGAGGTGCACTAAGAAAGGAATTCCCGAAAATCCTACGGGAACGGGAATTAGCGGGAAAATCCTTTTGTATGAAAAATCTAAACCACTCAAGTTAGACGTTTGAAATTTGGCAAGCAGGTACCTTAGATACCGTAGAGGTGTACTAAGAAAGGAATTTCCGAAATTCCTACGGGAACGGGAATTAGCGGGAAAATCCTTTTGTATGAAAAATCTAAACCACTCAAGTTAGACGTTTGAAAGGGCATTGAACATTTCACTATGGAGGCTGGCATAGCCTGGTGGCGCCACCTAGCGGATTTTTTAAAATTGCGGCGCACGATGAAACCTGTGCATATCGATAGGGGGCACTTTTCTGCACAAAAAAGCTTTAATGAACCTATGCTCTAAAGCGTCACGTTTTCAAGATATTTAGCTTGAAAGTTCCGAAAAGTGTTGTATGAACAAATCGATTTTAGGTACTTTTATATGCAATTGGAATATAGTGACTAAGTGATTATGCATGGAATATTAGTGTTTAATATACCACATATTTACTTTATTGAAAAATAAATAAATAGAAAATAGATAAAATAAATATCTATAACTATCTTTATGTGTAACTTAAAAGAAATCCAGAAACGAGTCGTGAGATGTACATCTCATGACTTATTCTCGTGGTAATCACGCTCAAAGTTATTTGCTATGATTGTCTAACAATTTCACACTTTTTGAGTTTTTATGTTTATTCAATGAAAGGCAGCTTAAATGTCTAATCACAGTGAAAGCAGGTGGGGTGTGAAAATTCGCTTTTAGGACTACTTTACTTTACAGCAGTGTATGGAACATACCTAGTTCGTATAGACACACCAATGGGGTGTGTGCCTTCAATGCAACGGGACCTTAAGCTGTTTAGTTCATAACAATCATATTACATGAACACATTTTCTTAGTTGTGTTTTTATAAGTATGAAATAAAACATCGTAAAAGTAGTCATATAGTTATTTATATTTTGCTTAAAAATTAAATCAATACTAATTGTTATTGAATACATACAGTGTATATACTTATAACAAATAGGCTTTTTTTATACAAATTCGTACCTATTAGGATAATGAATATCAGTCTTCTTGAATAATCAATCTTCTTCTTCATCATAAATAATAACTTGATCTAAAAAGGCAGCAGGGGGTTGAATTTCTTGGTGCCGAGCCCATCCCATATACCAAACTATGCACATGACATGAGCACAGCACCCGAGTGTTCGTTTTCCAACTATACAGCTGCAATAGTGACCGACAAGTTTATTTCTGTTTTTCAAACTATTATTTAGCAAGATATATACAAAATAAATTCTGTTGCTCTAATGCCTCGAGAGTATTTTAGCTCTTGTCAGCCAAGGATCACAAACTACTATGTTGTATTGATTTAAATTATAGTCAACTTCAAAATCTTCATACACTTCAATGAAAAACGTTCCGTTTTCTTTTAGGTTTTCGCCATAGTAGCTTCTTGCCTGCGTCACTTGATACGGCCCCAGAGACATTATCAACAGATCCTCATATGATAAGATGGGAAACTGTTGAAAGCCTTCACTTGAGTTAATAGCTATATAGCTTGGAAAGCGGCTCTGCGTTGATTTAAATTGTTTTGTATTACAAACTCGCACAGATAGTTTGGGACGTCGTGCTTAAGGTATATATCGTTGATTATTTCATTTACGAGTGGGTGATCTGTCACCCGTTTTCCGAAGGCATTTATTAGGGCGCAAGCAATCCTCACTTCCTCTTTTAAATGTGGCATATTCGGTATTGCGTAGTTAGCTGGAAACGATAAGAATACTGTTCCATCAATAATGAAGTAAGTACGTCACATTTAGACTGCGTTTCCACCAGTAACATGCTAGATGCTACGTTGCATACCCTACAATCGGGTTCATTGTGCCGATCAGAATCAGACCCAATTATCTGATTGGTGGATATTAAACCTAGCAACGTAGCACATGTCAGATGAAAAAACAGCCTTACCGTTGTGCTTGCATTAATATGAACTGATTACTCTCTACTGTTACAAAAAAATGCAAATATCATTTATTATACATAATTAAGTGGTAATAGTTGGCTATAAAATCTATTGAAAGTAAGTCTGGTACACAAGTGATACGCTTGGCGTAAGAGCTATCTCTGGCTAATTATAATAGAGATAAGTTGACGACTTTCTGTTAAAAATGTTTTGCGTTGATTACACTTCGTCTAAGACGCTACATAATGAGAGCTTCGATAAAGTAGGATATATTATTTCCATACACGAATTTTTTTCATATGACATTTCGATTATGAAAAGCACGATTGAGAAACGAGCCGAATTATACATTGTCATTTTATGTATTATACTGACCAGGGACTATAATATAGATACCAGATACACTGCATACTGAGATTTTTAATTATTGCAATGTTCAAATAAGATTACTTAGCTCTCGATCGTCAAATAAGTGGCGAGATGTTGGGGTGCCTAGCAATATAATCTTCAGTTGTCAAGTAAGACTGTATAGGACGCCGAGATCTTCGGCGCGGGCCACGAACAGTGCTTACACCACAACAAAAAACATTGCCTGGCACCAACATGACTGGACATCTTGCCAAGACAACAACAACAAATTCAACAATAACACTAACAAAGTCAACAAAAATACTAACAAACTCAAGAGGAATATTAACAAACTCAACAGTGGTAACAAATACAACAGAATGAACAGGATAGAGTCTCAGAACAGAGAAAAGCGCGTGCGCACGTTGAAGATGAAAGTGGCAAACTGACTGAATGTTCACCCGGCTGCCAATCGTCCTATTGTATTTATTGTATGATGTTGTCTCACTCACACTTATTGTATGGCTATTCGCTATCCTTGTTGATTCCGCCGAAATAATAGAAATTCGTGCAACTTTAAACAAAGGACCTCCATTTTCGTAGTTCCTGGAATTAAACGAGAAAGCAAAATGGCAGTTAATAAGTAAGTACACCATTTTGTTTCTCTTACACAGATTTCTTAAACTTCGAGAATTCTGCTTTTTAACGAGTACTAATGATGCCGCACTAAACGCATTGCGTATATAAAAATGTAAACTTTATTTTATATTTCATTAGATCCTGTCGTTGTGTCAAGTAAAATCAAGTTAAGGAGTTAATGACGCCTATATCATACATAACACAAACTGATAAACTCAGTTTGCAATTAGTAACCTTAGATAAGGTGTGCACAGTTAAGTACCTATGTACTTCCTATATAATGTAGCAAAGACAAAAACCATTAATGTTGTTGCAAGTATTTATTAATTTCATTTTTTCAATAAGATAAATATGTTGTATATTAAATAATGTTTCATGTATAATCAATCACTTTGTCACTATATTACGATTGTATATAGATAAAGAGTAAAATCGATTTATCCATACGACACTTTTCGTAACTTTCAAGCTAGATATCTTAAAAACGTGACACTTTAGAGCATAGGTCCATTAAAGCTTTTTTGTTCAGACAAGTGTCCCCTATCGATTTGCACAGGTTTCATCGTGCGCCGCAGTTTTAAAAAATCCGCTAGGTGGCGCCACTGAGATATGCCAGAAAGGTTCATAGCCCTTTGGCATGCAGATACCTTAAGTACCGTAGAGGTGCACTAAGAAAGGAATTCCCGAAATTCCTACGAGAACGGGAATTAGCAAGAAAATCCTTTTGTATGAAAAATCTAAACCACTCAAGTTAGACGTTTGAAATTTGTCATGCAGGTACCTTAGGTACCGTAGAGGTGCATTAAGAAAGGAATTCCTGAAATTCCCACGAGAACGGGAATTAGCGGGAAAATCCTTTTGTATGAAAAATCTAAACCATTCAAGTTAGATGTTTGAAATTTGTCATGCAGGTACCTTAGATACCATAGAGGTGTACTAAGAAAGGAATTCCCGAAATTCCCACGGGAACGGGAATTAGCGGGAAAATCCTTTTGTATGAAAAATCTAAACCACTCAAGTTAGACGTTTGAAATTTGGCATGCAGGTACCTTAGATACCGTAGAGGTGTACTAAGAAAGGAATTTCCGAAATTCTTACGAGAACGGGAATTAGGCGGAAAATCCTTTTGTATGAAAAATCTAAACCACTCAAGTTAGACGTTTGAAATTTGGCATGCAGATACCTTAAGTACCGTAGAGGTGCACTAAGAAAGGAATTCCCGAAATTCCCACGAGAACGGGAATTAGCAAGAAAATCCTTTTGTATGAAAAATCTAAACCACTCAAGTTAGACGTTTGAAATTTGTCATGCAGGTACCTTAGGTACCGTAGAGGTGCATTAAGAAAGGAATTCCCGAAATTCCCACGAGAACGGGAATTAGCGGGAAAATCCTTTTGTATGAAAAATCTAAACCATTCAAGTTAGATGTTTGAAATTTGTCATGCAGGTACCTTAGATACCGTAGAGGTGTACTAAGAAAGGAATTCCCGAAAATCCTACGGGAACGGGAATTAGCGGGAAAATCCTTTTGTATGAAAAATCTAAACCACTCAAGTTAGACGTTTGAAATTTGGCATGCAGATACCTTAGATACCGTAGAGGTGTACTAAGAAAGGAATTTCCGAAATTCCTACGGGAACGGGAATTAGCGGGAAAATCCTTTTGTATGAAAAATCTAAACCATTTAAGTTAGACGTTTGAAATTTGGCATGCAGATACCTTAAGTACCGTAGAGGTGCACTAAGAAAGGATTTCCCGAAATTCCTACGAGAACGGGAATTAGCAAGAAAATCCTTTTGTATGAAAAATCTAAACCACTCAAGTTAGACGTTTGAAATTTGTCATGCAGGTACCTTAGGTACCTTAGAGGTGCATTAAGAAAGGAATTCCCGAAATTCCCACGAGAACGGGAATTAGCGGGAAAATCCTTTTGTATGAAAAATCTAAACCACTCAAGTTAGACGTTTGAAATTTGGCATGCAGGTACCTTAGATACCGTAGAGGTGTACTAAGAAAGGAATTTCCGAAATTCTTACGGGAACGGGAATTAGCGGGAAAATCCTTTTGTATGAAAAATCTAAACCACTCAAGTTAGACGTTTGAAATTTGGCATGCAGATACCTTAAGTACCGTAGAGGTGCACTAAGAAAGGAATTCCCGAAATTCCCACGAGAACGGGAATTAGCAAGAAAATCCTTTTGTATGAAAAATCTAAACCACTCAAGTTAGACGTTTGAAATTTGTCATGCAGGTACCTTAGGTACCGTAGAGGTGCATTAAGAAAGGAATTCCCAAAATTCTCACGGGAACGGTAGTTAGCGGGAAAATCCTTTTGTATGAAAAATCTAAACCATTCAAGTTAGATGTTTGAAATTTGTCATGCAGGTACCTTAGATACCGTAGAGGTGTACTAAGAAAGGAATTCCCGAAATTCCCACGGGAACGGGAATTAGCGGGAAAATCCTTTTGTATGAAAAATCTAGGACTTATGATGACCAAATTGGAGATGTCCTTAGAAAAGGTTCAATACGATCTACTCTGAACCGGCGTGCGTGTATGAAGCGATTGATGAATGTGGAGGAAGCAAGAGAAGTGTGTCAGGATCGAAGCAAATGGAATTCTATAGTCTCTGCTTACCCCGGTGGGAAATAGGCGTGAGTTTATGTATGTATGTATGTATGAAAAATCTAAACCACTCAAGTTAGACGCTTGAAATTTGGCATGCAGGTACCTTAGTTAACTTAAAGCTTAGTTGCAACAGGATATTGCAAAATTCCCACGGAAACGGGAGTTAGTGGGAAAAAAACATTTGTATGAAAAAATCGAAACCGCGTAAGATAGATATTTTCAATTCAATTCAATTAAATTATTTATTGCATTCCATGTAGTACAATGGGGTGTTACATAGGCATAGGAACTAAAACATGGACCCTGTAGGGCACAGCAACGTTGAAGGGAAGAGAGGAAGTGTGTATTAAAATTAAAACTCAATGAACAATCAATTAAAAAAAAACAATTCAATCAATTGATTCAATCTAGCATGCATGCATACCTTAGTAAATATAAAGTTTATTTTTGGCTGTATTTTGAAAAATGGGAGTTATTGGGAAAAAAAAAATGTACTTATGAAAAAATCTAAACTGCATAAGTATGCACTCCCACACACACAAAGATCTCTCTCTTATATAACAGGCCACGCGGACGAAGTCACGGGCAAAAGCTAGTAAAAAATAAAATAAAATATGTATTTATTTGCAGCAGCGATTACATTATTTTAGGTGCAGGTGTCCCCTGTTAAGTTAATATAAACCTGTGTTAGGAGACACCGCTCTTCTTACTTAGACATATACAGTTATATAAAATTTTATAAAATTTTGAAACTAAAACGAAACATGCTAAGTTAAACTTAAATGACTAAATTTTTATTACAATAAAGAAGTGGAATTAATACAAATGAAGTGCGTGTGGTGTGTGTATATGTGGGTGTGTAGGTGTGTGTGTGTGTGTGTGAGTGTGTGTGTGTGTATGTACATATTTGTTTCTTATGCAAGCCTATCTAATAGTTTAATAGTTAAATATTGGTAGGTAATAAAGATAGTGAAATTACTTCCAATGGTATTCTTAATGTATGCGCATGTCATGTACTAGCCAAGACATTTATTATTTTGTTACTAAAGAAGTCTCTCCGTATCCTCGTAGAATTGGGTCTCAAGCCACTTAGTTGTAGTCTTTTTGCATTCGTACAAAGTTTTAGGGTATATATTTAGTTTCTTTTATTTATTTATTTATTTATTTTATTTATTATTTATTTATTTTGAGGAAGACTTGCGGCCATATACATTTTCTAACATTATAACCAGACAATAACTAAAGGCTAATTACAAGTCTCCACCTAATAGTGGCTAAGTTATTTACCCTTTTACAATTATAAAAATCAAGAATTAAGTAAGTAGGTTAAAGCAGGTTAAGCAAGGTAGGTACAAACGTTTGACGTTGTCAAACTAGGGCTAATAAGTCACTTGTGTCTCAAAGAAAGTTTTCGCAATTTTTTGTCGCATCATGGATACTTTAGAACAAAACAAGTCTAGATCGTACTCAGGTGGTAAGCTGTTAAAACTGTCAATAGATCGTATCAAGTAGGTATTATGCCTATAGTTAGTTCTCGCAAAAGGTGCCCATAAAATAGGACGTTGCCTCAAACTACGAATATTTGCGCGTAAATGCAATTTAGACAAAAGTTCCGGACAATCAATAGAACCATTGGCTATGTTCATTAGAAGTGCTATGTCGGTGACCTTTCGTCTTAGTACTAGCGGTAGGAAATGATATCTCTTGCAGCGTTCCAGATAGCCAGATGTATAGACTCGTGCCTTAAAGTCTAGATAACGCATAAACCGTTTCTGAATATTTTCAACTCGGTTTATATAGGTTTCATATTGTGGATTCCAAACCTGTGATGCGTACTCAAGAATACTACGTACAAAAGCACAATAAATAATTTTTATAGATTTTAATTTACGAAATTCACTACAGGTACGCATAATGAAACCCAGAGCCTTATTGGCTCTTTGTACTATGCTATCAATATGGTCCTCGAATAGCAGTTTACGGTCATGAATCACCCCAAGATCCCTCATTTTATCCACTTTAGTTATAGACTGACCGTGAAGGGTATAACCCACATCAATTGACACAACTTTGCGACTAAAGGTTATGTAAGAACATTTTTGTATATTAAGATCGAGTAGGTTTAAACGGCAATAATCTTGAAATCTACAAAGGTCTGTTTGAAGCTTATGCGAATCGTTGCTGTTGTCTATTGTTTTCAGAATTTTCATGTCATCGGCAAAGAGGAGGATCCTAGAGTGCTGAAAGCAGTGTTTAACGTCAGATATAAAGATAATAAATAAGATGGGGCCCAGTATCGATCCTTGTGGTACACCAGATGGTATAGGGGTCCAAGAGGATGTATAACCCCGGAGAACAACAGCTTGACTGCGGTTTTGAATATATGATGTAAACCAACGGTACAAACTTCCATGCACACCAGCAAATAATAATTTCCTTAAAAGGATTGTGTGATCAATACGGTCAAAGCATTTACTATAATCGGTATATACTACATCAACTTGCGAGCCCTGGTCCATACCACCCGTGATAAACTCATTAGCCAAAACCAGGTTAGTAACTGTAGAGCGCCCATTCAAAAAACCATGCTGGCATTCGTCGAAGGAGCACTTAAGAGCCGCGTAAAGATTAGAATGTACAATGCGCTCTAGAATCTTAGCAAAAAGGCACAATTTTGAAATAGGGCGATAGTTTTCGACATTAGATTTATTTCCTTTTTTGTGAACCGGAGTAATAAAGGCAGATTTCCAAATGACAGGGACAATACCTTCAGTCAACGAACGCTGATATAAAATACAGAGTGGCGTTGCTAGGCTGTCAGCACACTTTACAATGAACAGAGGCGGTATAGTGTCAGGACCACCTGGCTTCGCTAGGTCTAGTGATTTCAAGAGATTCAGCACAACCGAATACTGCACATCCACGGAACTAATGTGAGAGGAACTGTTAGTCTGTTCATTGCTGCGATCACTGATTCCATTGGAGATTTGAGATTGAGGTGTGAGAAATGTGGATTGAAAGTATGATGCAAAGAGGTTACTAATCCCTTCACCAGTATCAGATGACGTATTTTGGTAATTCATTTTATTAGGACATACAACGCCTTGTCTTCTACTCTTTACATACGACCAGAATGTCTTAGGGTTGAGCATTATATCAGATTCAATTTTATCAATGTATTTCATTTCATTTCATTTATTTCGGAAACAATAACAATATTGTGTTCGAACACATCTAGTAGATTTTACATAAAATACAATTAATAAGTACAAATAATATTACATAAATGTGAAATTAATATTAGAATTCAAAATATCATTAATCAAGATTAAACACGATTTAAAAACAGACATGTCATCAATAAATTTCACTTAACAAGACCACATAAAAACAGTGCAAAATAAACAAAATGTAATTATTAAAGTGTGAATAAATAATAAATTTCAAACCAAGACTCAAAATTCATCAACATGATAGCAACACTTTTGTAAAAGAAGCGCTTTTAATTTCCGTTCAAATATATGCGAATCCGAAAGACTTTTCAATTCCAGGGGCATCCTGTTAAACAGTCTCACAGCTTGATACCGAGCACAGTGCATTGATATTTCTAGTTTTGGTCGTATAACATTTTTTAGATCCTTCCTTCGCGTATTTTCTCTGTCTCGCTTCTCCGAGTCAGATTCAAAATTAAGTCGCCGTTTAATAAAGCCCATCATTACCACCAATATGTATAAACTCGGTAAAGTTAGGATACCTAGGCGTCTGAAGTGGTCTTTACAGCTCTCCCATGGAGGAATACGCACCATTGTACGTATAGCTCTTTTTTGTACTGCAAAAGCTCGTTTCATGTTATATTCGTAACTATTTCCCCATAGTGCAATACTATAGCGAAATTTTGATTCCACTAACGCGTGGTATACCGTTTTCAATTGAGGTGTAGTTAAAACATCTCGCAGAGTTCTAAGTGCATAGCAAGCAGAGCTTACTGAGTTTACAACAGCTGACACTTCTAGTTTCCAGTTTAACAAGGTATCAATATGAACTCCCAGAAATTTAACTTCATCAGCCGAGGTGATTCTTGAATTACATAAATTGCCACTTAAAGTGTCATTATTTCGAGATGTCGTTTTAAAGAGTAGGAGCTTAGTTTTAGATACATTAATCTGTAAGTTATTTAATGTGAACCATTCTTCAAAAGCATTTAGAGTTTCATTTAATACAGTGTTTAGTTCGGTCATAGTTTTACCAGTCAGAATTGCATTTGTATCATCTGCAAAGTTTACTAATTTGACATTACTACATAAATTTTGCACATCTATACTTATAATAAATCTGTAGAGAGGTCAATTCTGTACATTAAATATTTTTTCAAAATAACTATCAGGGGGTGATAAGTGGTCGATACTGATGCCAAAAATGCAATCAGTAAAATTTTTGTCTGTCTGTCTGTCTGTCTGTCTGTCTGTCTGTCTGTATGTTCCTTATAGAAACAAAAACTACTAGACGGATTTTAATGAAACTTGGTACAATTATTCTTCACACTCCTGGACAGGTTATAGTATACTTTTCATCACGCTACAATCAATAGGAGCAGAGTAGTGAAGGGAAATTCTTTTGTATGAAAAATCTAAACCACTCAAGTTAGACGTTTGAAATTTGGCATGCAGGTACCTTAGATACCGTAGAGGTGCACTAAGAAAGGAATTCCCGAAAATCCTACGGGAACGGGAATTAGCGGGAAAATCCTTTTGTATTAAAAATGTAAACCACTCAAGTTAGACGTTTGAAATTTGGCATGCAGGTACCTTAGATACCGTAGAGGTGTATTAAGAAAGGAATTTCCGAAATTCCTACGGGAACGGGAATTAGCGGGAAAATCCATTTGTATGAAAAATCTAAACCACTCAAGTTAGACGTTTGAAATTTGGCATGCAGATACCTTAAGTACCGTAGAGGTGCACTAAGAAAGGAATTCCCGAAATTCCTACGAGAACGGGAATTAGCAAGAAAATCCTTTTGTATGAAAAATCTAAAACCACTCAAGTTAGACGTTTGAAATTTGTCATGCAGGTACCTTAGGTACCGTAGAGGTGCATTAAGAAAGGAATTCCCGAAATTCCCACGAGAACGGGAATTAGCGGGAAAATCCTTTTGTATGAAAAATCTAAACCATTCAAGTTAGATGTTTGAAATTTGTCATGCAGGTACCTTAGATACCGTAGAGTAAGAAAGGAATTCCCGAAATTCCCACGGGAACGGGAATTAGCGGGAAAATCCTTTTGTATGAAAAATCTAAACCACTCAAGTTAGACGTTTGAAATTTGGCATGCAGGTACCTTAGATACAGTAGAGGTGTACTAAGAAAGGAATTTCCGAAATTCTTACGAGAACGGGAATTAGCGGGAAAATCCTTTTGTATGAAAAATCTAAACCACTCAAGTTAGATGTTTGAAATTTGTCATGCAGGTACCTTAGATACCGTAGAGGTGTACTAAGAAAGGAATTCCCGAAATTCCCACGGGAACGGGAATTAGCGGGAAAATCCTTTTGTATGAAAAATCTAAACCACTCAAGTTAGACAATTGAAATTTGGCATGCAGGTACCTTAGATACCGTAGAGGTGCACTAAGAAAGGAATTCCCGAAAATCCTTTTGTATGAAAAATCTAAACCACTCAAGTTAGACGTTTGAAATTTGGCATGCAGGTACTTTAGTAAACTTAAAGCTTAGTTGCAACAGGATATTACAAAATTCCCACGGGAACGGTAGTTAGCGGGAAAAAACATTTGTATGAAAAAATCAAATCTAAATAAAAGGAGAAACTGACTGACTCAGTGACTGACATATCAACGCATAGCCTGAACGGCTAAACGTAGGCATTTGAAATTTGGAAGGGACATAGCTTAGGTACCGTAGAGGTGCACTAAGAAAGGAATTCCCGGAATTCCCACGGGAACGGAAATTAGCGGGAAAATCTTTTTGTATGAAAAATCTTAACCGCTTAAGTTAGACGCTTGAAATTTGGCATGCAGGTACCTTAGTTAACTTAAAGCTTAGTTGCAACAGGATATTGCAAAATTCCCACGGAAACGGGAGTTAGTGGGAAAAAAACATTTGTATGAAAAAATCGAAACCGCGTAAGATAGATATTTTCAATTCAATTCAATTAAATTATTTATTGCATTCCATGTAGTACAATGGGGTGTTACATAGGCATAGGAACTAAAACATGGACCCTGTAGGGCACAGCAACGTTGAAGGGAAGAGAGGAAGTGTGTATTAAAATTAAAACTCAATGAACAATCAATTAAAAAAAAACAATTCAATCAATTGATTCAATCTAGCATGCATGCATACCTTAGTAAATATAAAGTTTATTTTTGGCTGTATTTTGAAAAATGGGAGTTATTGGGAAAAAAAAATGTACTTATGAAAAAATCTAAACTGCATAAGTATGCACTCCCACACACACAAAGATCTCTCTCTTATATAACACGCCACGCGGACGAAGTCGCGGGCAAAAGCTAGTAAAATAATAAATCATTCACAAAAACGAGAAAAAATATTGGGCCCAATATTGATCCCTGGGGAACGCCTCTCTTGATGTGCTTTAACTTAGATTTGATCCGCAATTCCACATTTTCAGGTGAGATGTCCGTTACTTCGACAAATTGTTTCCTATTGCTCAAGTAAGACTCAAACAAGTGAAGACAGCTGCTTCTCACTCCATAATGCTCCAATTTATGAATTAACAGGCAATGATCTACCGAATCAAAAGCTGAGCTTAGATCTAGGAATAGCCCCGCAACCTTATTTTTACTATTTAGACTCTCTATTGTATCAGATACTAGAGCATCTATGGCATCACTTGTTCCGACTGCCTTTTGAAAGCCATATTGTCTCGAATTTAGTATTGCACTAGAATTTAAATGAGAAACTAATCTTATTTTTAAGACCTTTTCGAATATTTTAGATAGGATCGGTAGGAGGGAAATGGGCCTATAATTTTGGGGGTCAGTTTTACTAAGTTTTTTATGTACCGGTACGACTTTTGCTATTTTTAATTGCTCAGGGAAAGTGCTTTCCTCGATACACATATTATAGAAATGGGCTAATGGAATAGATAAGACATCAATATTATTCTTTATAATAGTGATGGGAACATCGTCGTAACCACAAGAATGTTTGGTTTTCATTTCTTTGACAATTTTAGCAATCTCTCTCGGATTTGTCATAGTAATTGGCATAGCTGTTCTGACACGTTCAACGTTTTGTTTAAGGCAATAAAGAGCAGAATTATAATTGTTAGACTTATTCCCGTAGTCAAATTTATTACTAAACACTTCTACAATGCTTTTAGGGTCCTGTATTATTTTACCATCCAATTTCAACAAATTTTTTTCTTTAAACGTAACACTTTTCTTGTTTGCTAATTTGTTAACTACTTGCCAAATTCCCCGAGAGCAATTTGCAGCTCGAGTTATATCAGTTTGTAGCGCTAGTAATCTTGCTTGTCTAATTACTTTTCTATAGAGACGGATAAATGTATCCTTATACTTGTTAATCGAAGTGTGACTATTCTGATTATTTGTGTTACATAGAATACGTTTCATCTTACTAGATACCTTGATACCTCTTGTGACCCATCTAATTTTTTTGTACTTTTTTAAATTGACTTTTCTCTTTGCATTTTTAAAACTCATTCCAAATATCACATTAAATTGCTTCATGAAACCATTTATTCCCAAGGCACACCAATCCTGACCAAGAATTCTTTCACGAAATTTCTTTTGATTTCTGACATTAAACAGCCTTTTACAAGTGTAAAACGCTGTCTCCTTTCCCCGATCTGCACTAATTTCTTCCGTATGAAAAGTGGCCAAAATAGCTGCATGACCATCAGAGTGACCATTTCGGTCTATTATTGGAGAATCAAAGCTATCACTGGGCATATTTGTAAGAATGTTATCGATGCATGACTCAATATCATTTCGGAAAAACGTAACTGAATTTACTAGATGCCTGAAATTGTAGCTACCCAACAAACTCAAGAATTCAGATTTGTTGTTGTTATCGTCATTGGCCAGCATATTGACGTTGAAGTCCCCGCAGACAATGCACTTTCTATTATAAAAGCGCTGCAAAAAAACATCAAGTTGTTCCATAAAACTGTCAAACTTAGTGTTGTTCTGATGTACCTGTCAAAACAACTTCGTTCAACCTTCACGGCTCGATCACGCAGCAAAGAAAAGGTAATATAGTCAGACCTATTTCCATACACTCTGTGCCTATCATGATATTTAGTTTTCTCTTTTAATATTTTAATAAGTGCACTGTTATACCAGGGAGGATAAGTACTCAAAGTTACTAGCTTTTGGGGTATGTATTTGTCTCTGTATTCATACAATTTATCGTAAAAGTACTTAACCGCATCATTGAAAGACGAATAACAGAGCAAGTCAGACCAGTTGATCTTGTCTAGAGCGGATGTAATTGCTGAATAATCACCCTTCCCGTACAAGTATTTACTAATATTCATTTCCTTCGTTTTCAAAGTAACGGCATAAAGTACATCTATGACCAACGATTTATGGTGTTCATCTTCAGGCACAAGGGACGACATACACGCTCTGACCGATAAAAAGTCGTTTGAGAATACTAGATCCAGTATACGTTGCTTAGAGTTGTTCTCTTCACCGTTATACTGACACAAATTACATGTATTTATTATGTCGAAGAAATTAACCAAATGTTCACCCGAGATGTCGACCGGACACATTACCTCCGAGCTCACATCACGTAACCATGCGACATTATCTCCAAAATTAAAATCCCCCAGAATTATGAATTTGTCCATAGGGTGAGACAACATTATATCATATAATTTGTTAATGAAATTACTGAGTTGCGTTTTAAAGCTGTTCCCTCCCTTTTGATTACAAAGATAAAGAGTGCATATGTGTAACTTATGGATAGTCCCCAGTCTCCCTTTTTTGAGTGAGACACTTACCCATATATCTTCTGCTGAACTCTGCCACTCCGGTCTCTCAACTGCGGCCAGATTACGTTTTACAGCTAAGAGAACTCCCCCACCAAACTTTTGTCCCGTTAAATTATAATTCCTATCTCGCCTCCAAACCAAATACCTATTATCAAATAACTCACTATCCAGTATACCGTCTAACAACCACGATTCAGTTATCGAGATTACATCATAACCATTCATAACAACGTTCCTATAGAAATAATTTGTTTTAGTGCGTAGCCCCCTGGCATTCTGGTAATACACACTAAGTCATTATAATTTCTAAATATATAATATTTAATATTACCAAGAAGCCTAGATCGTAAACTAGTACAAAATACGACTTTGAGGGGTATACAAAATATTAAACAGTAGGTCATCGTTGGTTTGGTGTGTAATCTCGGACACAGTAAGACACTGTGCAAGTTCACATAGAACATTGAGTTTCCGCTTACTAAACGCACAAAAGAATAAACCTGTTGTGGCACCAAGCTGTCTAAGCGATCATTAGTCATACATTGCATCGACATGCAATATAGAATGCACCTTATGCGAGCGGCTACAAAAGCAATTACGGCCGGATACAAGTTCCTGCAGTACCTACTATGCTGACATGATAAAGTACCTGAGTACGAAACATTGAGTGACAAGTATTGGAATACGACTAGTTCAAAAATTATGCATGTGATTCTCAAACTAAAAAGATTAAGATTGACACAAGTGACCTTTCCAAATGAACACAAACGTAATTTAAGTGAGGGCTGGAAGAACTTTAAACTATTTTCGCTAAATCCTTCTCGGTTTTGATCTGGATCACAGGGGATGTATCTTCCTTTCGCACGTATATTTTCGCATGCTTCACCCATGTGTATGAAAAATTTCTATCCTTAGCAGCAGTTTTCACTTTATTGAGAAGTTCTTTATTGCGAGGCGTTAGATGGTCGTGCACAAGGATATTATGCTTCCCAGACAACCCGAGGTCAGCCGATGATAGCGCTCTGGAATTTCGCTTATAATGATATTTAGCTGCAGCTACGAAATTCTCCTTCACGTATCGGTTGTTAAAGCATACCACTATGGGCTTCGGCTTGTCTGCGACATGCGAAGGGATGCGCGTTACAAAATTTATCTGCTGCTTGATTATTTTATAGTCAATTTTAGAGCCCAGATTTTCAAGCACATCAAATAGATTTTCATTCTTGACTTCCGTTATTCCCTTGATCTCAACGTTATTCATTCGGGCCCATTGGTCTTTTTCACACGCATTTAGCTCAAGTTTATCAAGTCGTGCCTGTATATCGCAAACATGTTCCTGAACATTTTCCACTTTGGATAAACGTGTATCCAGGTCTTTAAACTTAGACTCGAATATCTTGACGGTGGCACTGGTTTCTTCGACAGACGACTTCAAGCTAAGGAACTCCGCTCTCAGGGCTTTGATCTCATCAGCTAAGGACTCCAGTGGTACAAGCCTTTGAGAGATAAGCCGTATTTCCTTGAGAACCTCGGAATCATGGGCCTCCGAGCACTCTCCGGCCACGGATATGTCGCTTGAATTCAAAGGCTTTACTTGTGGTGATGAGGATGCTTCTCCAGCTTGCTTACACATATGGCAGCGCCACGTGAGTCTCCTAGTTCCAAGGTTTCTGTAACCACGCTCGGTGATAGCAGCACATGGGAAATGCAAATATTTGTTACACGCGGTGCAGTGCACTCCCTCTGTCAAGGCGTCGCCACACTTAGCACACTCGGAATCACTCATCACGAAAGTTTGAGGATCGCTGGTAATTAACTTCTAAACGGCAATAGGGTAATAATTTCTAAGACACGTTCGTTCACCAGAAGGCTAACGAGACGACTGATACATCTTGACATGATGATCTTGTTGATAGCATTGTATAATTTTGCCGAACGCTTAGTGTACTTACTGTGTTTTAGCAAAACATGTTTTTGTATATGGTGAATTTGCAACTTCATGATGAATTCTTCTTTTAAGGATAGCTGGATCATAATAAAGAGTTTTATGCTTTTTGATAATTGTGCAGTAAACGTAAAGGTTTCTGATTGAGAGTAACTTTGTCATTTTATATAAATCAATAGTTGGAAACCGGCGCTTCTTAAAATACATCACTTTAAGTAGTAGCCGCTGTGCCCGTTCCACAGTTAGGAATTTAGTTTTTGAGGCGCCACCCCAAACGGTGATACAGTATACAATTTTTGATTGAGCAAGAGCCAAGTATATTTCTTTGAGAAGATCCCTAACTTTATCACTACGTGAGCTATCTGAAATTTTTGGAAGAACGTGTCTTAGATTTTTAAAGATCCAAGTTAGTTTTCGTATACGCTCAGAAACATAGTCCACATGTTGATGCCATGAAAGTCTTTGATCAAGGTAAACACCAAGGTACTTTGTCTGTGCTACTCTGTGTATAGTGGTGCAATTGCAGGGTTGGGTACTCTCGTCGGGATTGCAGTCATGTATACGTATGTTAAACTCTGGCCCTGGTTGTCCATTGTTTCTAATACTGAAGCATATATAGTTCGTCTTATCAGCGTTTAGCGTGAGTGTATTTAGTTTCAACCATCTATCAATAGTCCTTATATTATACCTTATTTATATTTTATTATACTATTTTATTATACCTTATTGCGAGACCGTCAAAAACTTGGGCGTCTTTTTTGACAGGACGTTATCCTGGACACGCCAAGTTAACGAGGTCAGTAGGAAGATTTTTGCCTCCTTGAGGTCCCTTGGGCGCTTGCGTAGCTTCCTGCCCGTTAAAACGAAAATTGCTCTTTCCCAGTCCCTTCTTCTTCCTATCCTTGACTACGTTGATGTTTGTTATTTGGATCTCACTGAAGGGCTGCTCAACAAACTGGAGAGGTTGCAGAACGCAGCCATCCGCTTCGCGTTTGGCTTGCGTAAGTTCGACCATGTGTCGGTGTACCGTGCGCAGCTCAAGTGGCTCCCTATACGACTTCGGCGAAATTCCCATATCCTCTCACTCCTCTTCAATATCCTTCATAATTCCAATACTCCCCCTTACCTCAAAGAGCGTTTTAGCTTGAGGACGGAAGTTCACGAACGGCTGCCTCGATCGTGCACTAGGATGCTATTGGTAGCTCCCACCCATCGAACTGACTACTACGGCCAGTCTTTTACTGTGCAAGCTGTGCGTTTATGGAACTCCTTACCTGCTTCCATCAGAGTCGCTAACTCTCTTCAGAGCTTCAAAAACCAGTTGCGAGCTCATTTTGAATCCTTATGTGGATATTTTTAAGATACTACTTTTATGTATGACTAGCTTTTGCCCGCGACTCCGTCCGCGTGGCGTGTTATAAAAGAAAGATCTTTGTGTGTGTGGGAGAAAGATTAAAAAATGCTTAATTTTATTATTTTTAAATGAGGTTACAGTATAAGTAGCTCAGTTAAATAATGAATTGTTATTAATTTCTAGATTATTAGTTTATGATTTGGTTTGATATTTTAGGAAAATACGATCAGTTTCGAAAATTTTAACAAAATTTAAAAATTACAACAGAAATACGCCGTGAAACGTCCGCCTGGAAAATTCAACAGAAAACTACCTACGAAAGATTTGAACCATCCAAGAATAGTGAAAAGTTCGCCAGCAAAATTCAATAATTGACACGACCATCAACGACGTCTGCCCTCACGCGTCTACCGCGTTCCGGTTGCTCACTCGGGTATCTGCCCCCCCTCCGCGCCTCGCCACCGCTGTCGCCGCCCCACAAACGCCGCCGCGGCCGCGACGTTTCTTGGTTGCCACTACAGCGAGCTATAAATTTCAAGCCTCTAACTCGCTTCCCGTTCCCAGTTAAATTTTTAACTTTGCATTCACTAAGGTATATAATATTGCAACTAAGCTTTAAGTTAACTATGGTACCTGCATGCCAAATTTCAAGCGTCTAACTTAAGCGGTTTAGAATTTTTATACAAAAGGGTTTTCCCGCTAATTCGTGTTCCCGTGGGAATTTCGAGAATTCCTTTCTTAGTGCACCTCTACGGTACCTAAGCTACGTCCCTTCCTAATTTCAAGTGTCTACGTTTAGCCGTTTAGGCTGTGCGTCGATATGTCAGTCATTCAGTCAGTCAGTTTCTCCTTTTATATATTTAGATATTTCCATCATACATGATTTCTATGTAACTTTAACCATTAAGGCTGCTCACGCGACGGAAGCTTAAAAAATGGAGTAACTTCTCCCGTTTTCCCAAAATTTCCCTTCACTACTCTACTCCTATTGATTGTAGCGTGATGAAAAGTATACTATAACCTGCCCAGGAGTATGAAAAATAATTGTACCAAGTTTCATTAAAATCCGTCCAGTAGTTTTTGTTTCTATAAGGAACATACAGACAGACAGACAGACAGACAGACAAAAATTTTACTGATTGCATTTTTGGCATCAGTATCGATCACTAATCACCCCCTGATAGTTATTTTGAAAATATATTTAATGTACAGAATTGACCTATGTACAGATTTATTATAAGTATAGATGTATTTTATTTATTTCAATACTTGTTTTGTATGTGTGTGTGTACAGTCTATTATTTATTATTATAGTTTTCTTAGATTATGGTTAGGTATATTTTTAGTATATATGGATTATATTATATTGAGTATTTATTAATATAATGGCCCCGATTCCTGCAGACACCGCTTAATTTTATTTTAAGTTATATCCGTCATTTTCATATCCGTCGAAAAGGAAAGGGACGGATGATTCACAGCTCTTAATTTTAGGAAGAATGAGTAAATGAATAAATAACCCGGGCGAATCAAAAGGTACGTCCCTGGTATGCAATCCGTTTAACGTGCTGTCTACTTAACTGTGTCGGGTTATTGACGGATGTAAAATTTTTAGACGGTTGGTTTAGATTTGGGCTTAAAATTGACGTGTGTTCCATAAATTTTATGCTTGTCGATTACCCGTCCCTTTCCTTTTCGGCGGATAAGAAAATGACAGATATAACTTAAAATAAAATTAGTTGGTATTCACAGGAATTATACGTATAGTATTAAGTATTTATTATGTTAACTTTAGTTTTACTTTTAGTTTTTTTTTTATGTTGCACCATCCCGCATCCAAGTTTGTAAATGTTTATTTCCTTTTGGTGGATGCCTGGAAGAAATTGCTGTAGAGCAATAAGGCCGCCCAAATTGTACTGTATTCATGTGTTAATGTCTGATTGTTTAAATGTAGTTCTGTGCAATAAAGTATATTTGTTTGATTGATTGATTGATTGAAATTGAAGGAAATGTATTAGAACAAACTCACAAGATGAATGTCCTTCCACTAAGGTGACTTCCACATTCCACACGTCCTAAATGATGACGTCGACTGTTGATGACGTCACGATTTGATTTCTAGAAAATTCTCGCAGTTCTCTGTCCTGCCGGCGGTGTTTGGCGGTCGAGTGACGACACGAAGATGCAGTAGAAAGGTTCGTCGTTGTATCGCTGGTATTCTTTGCGATATTTCGCCAACTCGCCGATGATCAGGATCAAGATGACGTATCTTGTAGTTGTAATGGTTTACCGCCTTCAACAAGGTATTTTCTATAATCTTGAATAATCGCAACTTTTTACTTTTCAGGCTCGAAGGACCATTGTTTAGGGTCTTTGCTTGACTTGTAAGAAGATAAATAAAACGCGGACTGTAGTTTTAGGCACTATATTATCTATACTTATAATAAATCTGTAGAGAGGTCAATTCTGTACATTAAATATTTTTTCAAAATAACTATCAGGGGGTGATAAGTGGTCGATACTGATGCCAAAAATGCAATCAGTAAAATTTTTGTCTGTCTGTCTGTCTGTCTGTCTGTCTGTCTGTCTGTATGTTCCTTATAGAAACAAAAACTACTGGACGGATTTTAATGAAACTTGGTACAATTATTCTTCACACTCCTGGACAGGTTATAGTATACTTTTCATCACGCTACAATCAATAGGAGCAGAGTAGTGAAGGGAAATTCTTTTGTATGAAAAATCTAAACCACTCAAGTTAGACGTTTGAAATTTGGCATGCAGGTACCTTAGATACCGTAGGGGTGCACTAAGAAAGGAATTCCCGAAAATCCTACGGGAACGGGAATTAGCGGGAAAATCCTTTTGTATGAAAAATCTAAACCACTCAAGTTAGACGTTTGAAATTTGGCAAGCAGGTACCTTAGATACCGTAGAGGTGTACTAAGAAAGGAATTTCCGAAATTCCTACGGGAACGGGAATTAGCGGGAAAATCCTTTTGTATGAAAAATCTAAACCACTCAAGTTAGACGTTTGAAATTTGGCATGCAGATACCTTAAGTACCGTAGAGGTGCACTAAGAAAGGAATTCCCGAAATTCCTACGAGAACGGGAATTAGCAAGAAAATCCTTTTGTATGAAAAATCTAAACCACTCAAGTTAGACGTTTGAAATTTGTCATGCAGGTACCTTAGGTACCGTAGAGGTGCATTAAGAAAGGAATTCCCGAAATTCCCACGAGAACGGGAATTAGCGGGAAAATCCTTTTGTATGAAAAATCTAAACCATTCAAGTTAGATGTTTGAAATTTGTCATGCAGGTACCTTAGATACCATAGAGGTGTACTAAGAAAGGAATTCCCGAAATTCCCACGGGAACGGGAATTAGCGGGAAAATCCTTTTGTATGAAAAATCTAAACCACTCAAGTTAGACGTTTGAAATTTGGCATGCAGGTACCTTAGATACCGTAGAGGTGTACTAAGAGAGGAATTCCCGAAATTCCCACGGGAACGGGAATTAGGCGGAAAATCCTTTTGTATGAAAAATCTAAACCACTCAAGTTAGACGTTTGAAATTTGGCATGCAGATACCTTAAGTACCGTAGAGGTGCACTAAGAAAGGAATTCCCGAAATTCCCACGAGAACGGGAATTAGCAAGAAAATCCTTTTGTATGAAAAATCTAAACCACTCAAGTTAGACGTTTGAAATTTGTCATGCAGGTACCTTAGGTACCGTAGAGGTGCATTAAGAAAGGAATTCCCGAAATTCCCACGAGAACGGGAATTAGCGGGAAAATCCTTTTGTATGAAAAATCTAAACCATTCAAGTTAGATGTTTGAAATTTGTCATGCAGGTACCTTAGATACCGTAGAGGTGTACTAAGAAAGGAATTCCCGAAAATCCTACGGGAACGGGAATTAGCGGGAAAATCCTTTTGTATGAAAAATCTAAACCACTCAAGTTAGACGTTTGAAATTTGGCATGCAGATACCTTAGATACCGTAGAGGTGTACTAAGAAAGGAATTTCCGAAATTCCTACGGGAACGGGAATTAGCGGGAAAATCCTTTTGTATGAAAAATCTAAACCACTCAAGTTAGACGTTTGAAATTTGGCATGCAGATACCTTAAGTACCGTAGAGGTGCACTAAGAAAGGATTTCCCGAAATTCCCACGAGAACGGGAATTAGCAAGAAAATCCTTTTGTATGAAAAATCTAAACCACTCAAGTTAGACGTTTGAAATTTGTCATGCAGGTACCTTAGGTACCTTAGAGGTGCATTAAGAAAGGAATTCCCGAAATTCCCACGAGAACGGGAATTAGCGGGAAAATCCTTTTGTATGAAAAATCTAAACCACTCAAGTTAGACGTTTGAAATTTGGCATGCAGGTACCTTAGATACCGTAGAGGTGTACTAAGAAAGGAATTTCCGAAATTCCTACGGGAACGGGAATTAGCGGGAAAATCCTTTTGTATGAAAAATCTAAACCACTCAAGTTAGACGTTTGAAATTTGGCATGCAGATACCTTAAGTACCGTAGAGGTGCACTAAGAAAGGATTTCCCGAAATTCCCACGAGAACGGGAATTAGCAAGAAAATCCTTTTGTATGAAAAATCTAAACCACTCAAGTTAGACGTTTGAAATTTGTCATGCAGGTACCTTAGGTACCGTAGAGGTGCACTAAGAAAGGATTTCCCGAAATTCCCACGAGAACGGGAATTAGCAAGAAAATCCTTTTGTATGAAAAATCTAAACCACTCAAGTTAGACGTTTGAAATTTGTCATGCAGGTACCTTAGGTACCTTAGAGGTGCATTAAGAAAGGAATTCCCGAAATTCCCACGAGAACGGGAATTAGCAAGAAAATCCTTTTGTATGAAAAATCTAAACCACTCAAGTTAGACGTTTGAAATTTGGCATGCTGGTACCTTAGATACCGTAGAGGTGTACTAAGAAAGGAATTTCCGAAATTCCTACGGGAACGGGAATTAGCGGGAAAATCCTTTTGTATGAAAAATCTAAACCACTCAAGTTAGACGTTTGAAATTTGTCATGCAGGTACCTTAGGTACCGTAGAGGTGCATTAAGAAAGGAATTCCCAAAATTCTCACGGGAACGGTAGTTAGCGGGAAAATCCTTTTGTATGAAAAATCTAAACCATTCAAGTTAGATGTTTGAAATTTGTCATGCAGGTACCTTAGATACCGTAGAGGTGTACTAAGAAAGGAATTCCCGAAATTCCCACGGGAACGGGAATTAGCGGGAAAATCCTTTTGTATGAAAAATCTAGGACTTATGATGACCAAATTGGAGATGTCCTTAGAAAAGGTTCAATACGATCTACTCTGAACCGGCGTGCGTGTATGAAGCGATTGATGAATGTGGAGGAAGCAAGAGAAGTGTGTCAGGATCGAAGCAAATGGAATTCTATAGTCTCTGCTTACCCCGGTGGGAAATAGGCGTGAGTTTATGTATGTATGTATGTATGAAAAATCTAAACCACTCAAGTTAGACGCTTGAAATTTGGCATGCAGGTACCTTAGTTAACTTAAAGCTTAGTTGCAACAGGATATTGCAAAATTCCCACGGAAACGGGAGTTAGTGGGAAAAAAACATTTGTATGAAAAAATCGAAACCGCGTAAGATAGATATTTTCAATTCAATTAAATTATTTATTGCATTCCATGTAGTACAATGGGGTGTTACATAGGCATAGGAACTAAAACATGGACCCTGTAGGGCACAGCAACGTTGAAGGGAAGAGAGGAAGTGTGTATTAAAATTAAAACTCAATGAACAATCAATTAAAAAAAAACAATTCAATCAATTGATTCAATCTAGCATGCATGCATACCTTAGTAAATATAAAGTTTATTTTTGGCTGTATTTTGAAAAATGGGAGTTATTGGGAAAAAAAAAAATGTACTTATGAAAAAATCTAAACTGCATAAGTATGCACTCCCACACACACAAAGATCTCTCTCTTATATAACACGCCACGCGGACGAAGTCGCGGGCAAAAGCTAGTTTAAAATATAACATTAAGTGGCGTCGTGGTGGCCGCCGTGGTGAAGTGAGTTTTTGACATTAGCGCCCCCCGCGCCGCCCTCGCCGCCCGTCGTCGCCTGGTGCGTTTGGTTACACGCAACACCTCTTATTTGTCCAGATGGTTTGTCCCGTCTATGTACATTTGTGTTACATAAAATATCTTTATACATCATCTTATCACTTTCAGTCACCGCGGCTAGATTAGGTTTTGTCTCAAACAATAGTTCTTTTAATCCAGGAGTCATTTCATATGTGTGTTGACCTATTTTGGCAATATCTTGTCTACTAGGTGATTTTTGAAAAACAATAGGAGTGTCACCTATCAACAATTTGTCATCCTTTGACCGTACTCCAAATGGGATTTGTATATCTTTAAAAACGGAATAAAATATTGTCTTTTGATATGCCGTGGGCAGGAGTGGATACTTTAGCAATAGGAAGTTGAAAGTCAACAGGCGATTTGAAATCTTTAGAAAGTTCCACCTTTGGTAGTTTTACATTGGTTTCTATATTAAGATTAGAATCATTTGTGCTCAAATATGATGATTTGGAGTCAGTTGAATGATTAGTGTTATTCATGTCGCATCAATTTTAAAACGCTTATTTTTTTATCGATACTAAATTATTTAGGGGATCAACATTTGAACATTTTTTTTCTTGCTAAATGTAATTCGTCTTCTTCATTATTATTTTTTTTTACTTTGGACTGAATAGCTTGAATTGATTTTATTAACTCTTTTTTAATATTGGTGTCCATTCTAATGTTGCTGTATCCAACCGCTCGACTAACAAGATACAAAGAAAATAATATTTTTTCACAATTAGATGTAATATATAATATTATGAAAGTATTATTCGAATTTAATAAATTCATCAAATAACTTTCTATATCTGCCATTGTTCAGTTCACAGTCTTTGTTAATTATTAAGCATGCAAACTTGTCTTTCTATATTTTGGAACACATGTTCTTAAACTGCAACCAAGTTAAATCAGAGTTTACATGTTCATCGTAAATATGCTTTAGATTGATATCATCTTGTTTGAAAACTATAAGGAAATTAGAATTATCTCGGATTAACTGCTTAGGTATTCTCGAATAAGTTTGAGATAAATAAAAACAATCTATTTGTTTATGCCTACTCATGCAGAAATAATTTCGTATGTTAACTTGGTTTTCGCATGTGTTAAGAATTATATATTTTTAATCTGTATTTATTCATAATAACGTTGAACCGGCGCGTTTTCTGACGTATCGCTAAGTATTAAGTTGTGTAACTGTTATATTTATCAGTTACAAATACGTACCTGTGATTAAATATTATGTTGTCGGATGGCAACTCGGTACGTCAGATTTCGAACGGGCGCCAACGGACGAACGTGAAGAAAATATATTAAAAACTTATATCTAATCCTAAAAGTGTTTATCTTCTGAATTTAAAAGTTCAGAAGTGGGATCTGATAAGATACCCCACTAGTGGATGCGAAATAAGTGTAAGTGGTAAGCAATAACTGAATAAAATCGGTGAGTATTGCATAATGTATTAGTTGAAGTTTTATGTGATCCATAGTGTTTTGAATTCTTTCGTTAACAGTCTAAAATGATTGTTCATTGGTGTATAATCACCGACACTATAATTAACTATGTAATCCATACTAATATTATAAATGCGAAAGTAACTCTGTCTGTCTGTCTGTCTGTCTGTCTGTCTGTCTGTCTGTCTGTCTGTCTGTCTGTTACTCTTTCACGCCTAAACGGCTCAACGGATTTTGATGAAATTTGGTATGGTGATAGATGATAACCTAGAAATGGTCATAGGCTATAAATAATCACGCCATCGTTCTTAGGGGGTAGGCAGTTGGCAGATAACTAAATTGATTTAGTGATTTGTAGTCGTTTTTGTTGGGACTTTTGCTCTTTCACGTCTAAACGGCTGAACGGATTTTAATGAAATTTAGTAAGGTAATAGTTGGTTATCTAAAAACGGTTGTACGATCAAATTGATCACGTCATCGTACTTAGGGGGTAGGAAGTAGGCAGAAAACTGAATTGAGTTAGTGATTTTTTTATGGTTTTTGCTGGGAGTTTTGTCTATCATGCCTAAACGGCTCAACGGATTTTGATGAAATTTAGTTAGCTGATAGATAGTAATCTAGAAAAGGATATGGCCTATTAATATTTATGCTATCGTACTTAAGGCGTAGGCAGTAGACAGAAAACTAGGTTAGTGATTTTTAATTGTTTGTTTTAAAAGTTTGCCTCATTCACGCCTTAACGTCTGAACGGAATTTTATAAGACTTGGTTAATTTAAAGATAGGATCTTAGGCACGGACACAGGCTACTTTTTATGGCGGGAAAATACCTCATTCCCGCGGAAATCTAGATTTCGTGATCGTGTCAAGAAGCGCATGACGCCATAGCTACTGGAATGATTTCGATGTTTTTTTTTAAACTGAGTGACCTCAAGTTAGTATTTGATCACTTTTCTAACTTAGAGGGTAGGTAGGCGCCATAATTTAGGGAATTTATGATAAAATTTTGATGCAACTGTCTTTATTAAACAGTTATATCTCATTCCTACAGGAACCTACACATAGCTATAGCTAGCTATCTATTAACATTAAAACTCTTTCTAGAATCACATTACGCCAATTAATTGATCTGATTTGTATAAGTTTTTTTATTCAACTAACTATTACATTACATACAGATAAAATCTAATTACTTACACCACATAATTAATATAGTACTACATGACTAGCTACGCTTTAAACTTGAGGAGGTAATTCGATAGACATTTATACGAACTTTAAGCCCAGTAATCAATCATAGTAATAAGGTAATACTCATTTTAGACAAAGAAACGGATAGGTAATCAGTTCTTCAACGAAATTATAACACCTACACTTAGTTTGTTTACTATTTAACGAGGGAAAATAATCCTTACTAATATTATAAATGCGAAAGTAACTCTGTCTGTCTATCTGTCTGTTACGCTTTCCCGCTAAAACCTCTCAACCGATTTTGATTAAATTTGGCACAGACAATCTTTAGACCCTGAGAAAGAAAATAGGATACCTTTTATTGCGAAAAGAAGGGACGAAGAGATTGAAATAGGGGTTGAAAGTTTGTATGGGATATTTTAATTTTAAAATATAAATCCATGAAACTTTATATTTAAGCACTTGATAAAAAATAATTAAACATTTGTTCTAGCGTTGCTGAAATTTCGACCAGTGAGGGGGTGAAATGAGGGTTGAAAGTTTGTATGGGAGTTCGTCATTTTTGGGGATAAAACCACGAAACTTTATATTTAGGAACTTGATAAGAAATAAAAAAACAATTTGTTAAAGCGTTTTTGAAAATTCGATCTTTGAGGGGATGAAATAGGTGTTGAAATTTTTTATGAGGTTCGTCATTTTTCAAGATAAAAATATTAAATTTTGTGTTTAGGCACTAAATAACAAACAAAAAATCGTTTGTTCAAGCATTTTGAAATTTTTACCAGTATGGGGGTGAAATACGGGTTGAATGTTTGTATGGGTATTCGTCATTTTTGAAGATAAAACCATGAAACTTGGTACGTAGGTCTCTTAGGATGTGCAGAGTTTTTCAACAAACGGATTTTCCGAAATTCGAACGGAACGGAACGGATTCGGAACGGGAACTACGAAGCCAAACTTTTTGTATACAAAATATTAACCACTGAACCTAGGAACATGATATTTAGTAGTTTTGGGTGTATCAAGTTAAAAAAATTTGGCTTTTGTAGATAAAGTTCCTTTTAACGAATACTCTGCATCGCCGCCACTGCCGTCGGTCGTCGTTCGTCGTCGCGCACATTCGCCGAAGTGTGGCGGCAGTCAACGGCGCTGTCTTGTGGTGGGGGAGCGCACGTGGTGTATACGTGGCCTGCTCGCGAGTGTCGAGTCCAAACAATTTCTACATTTTAACAAATAATAACAAAATAGCAAACGTTGTGTACAAAAAAGTTTTAAATTAGGTCATTTTAAAATATTTTTGTACACAACGTGACGCTGACCCCTGTAAGTGTCTTGGACATAAGGGACCGATAAATATTCCTAGGTAATTTCTGCCACTCAATGGAATACATAGGTACTTTATAACGACTGTAAACAGATATTTTTTATTTTTTTTAAATATACCTACTTACTCTCTTTTAATCACATGCTATACCGTTCCTTTTATATAATCCTTAATATTCAAATTAAAAGTACGCAGACGAAGTCGCGGGTACCAGCTAGTATACTATAAAGTGTCTGTTAACCAACATTATCAGCCAAAGAAATTCTAGACGAAATAATAGTATAAGATAACGTTATTTGATAACCATACAAGTTGCATAGCCACATTATTATTTTTGTTCAATTTCAAGATGATTATTTATATTACCTAAGTCCTACCATTATTCATTACAGTTTCAGGTGATAACCATGCTTGACAGTAAAGTTGAGGTTAAGTAGTTATTTACGATTGTTTTTTTTAAAAAGTGATAAATATTTCAGCAAACAGTTCATTCCCTTTATTTCCTACAATCTTATAGGCATTGCAACATGGAAAGCGATAGGTCAAGGGGTATGACACCGATTGGAACCCCTCCGTTAAGCCATAGTAAACATTATAAACGTAACCGATGTGACAATACTAGAAGTAGGTCTCGTACTCCGCCGCGACTGCGCGACATTAACAGCCGTAAATCATGCCGAAAACGCTCACCGACGCCGCGTCGCTTTAAAAGCGGAACACCTGGTAGACGTTCGAGGAGTAGGTCTCGTAGGCGGATGTCGTACAAAAGCTCCCGTCACCGTGATGACAGTAGATATCGCTTACCCAGTCGGTCTCACCGAAACCCGTCGAGTAGGTCGAGGTCTCCGATACAGACCAATCGAAGATACCGCAGCACAACTAGATCATCACATTCGACAGATAGATATCACGTTCATTACAAACGCGGACATAAGAAGACGCATAAGCGTTCATACAGGTCTAGTTCTTCAGAGAGTAGCTTATCCTCCACTGTGAGTATGGTACACAAAAGTCAGCGCGTGAGTAGGAGAAAACATTATTCCACTTCGGTATCTATTGGAAGGCAACGGCACCCGAATCCATCTTATCGTTCAGAACCAACCAAAGAAAATACAATATTAGAAAAATTAGTTACTGCTTTAAATGAACGTAATAACACCGTGTCTCCTGGAGCTGGACTACAGGCCGCACAAAACGTCATACCAGATTTCGACCCTCACGCTAAAACGCAAACCATGAAGGACTGGTTATCAAAGATCAATGAGTCTGCGCACGTTTATGGTTGGACCGAAAGGCAAACTATATATTGTGCATTGCCAAGATTAAAGGGCCTGGCTAAACAATGGTACGACGGCTTGACTAGCGTTAAATTCACATGGGCCGAGCTGCAAGAACAATTATTAGAAGAATTTTCAATTGAAGAGAATTACGGTGACATGTTATACGAGATGTTGTCTAGGAAAACTCGGCGTAACGAAACGCTTGAACAATATTATTACGACAAAATGCTTCTAATCAATAGATGCGAACTACGAGGCAAAAAGGCAGTACATTGTCTTACAAACGGAATCGTCGACCCGAATATAAAAATGAACGTTCAGGGCGCAAACTTGCAAGAACCAGCAGGCGTGTTGAAATATTTCCGGAATATTACTAGTAAGAGCACTGATGTACCGAGGCGAGTTTTCTCGACAAACCGTGAAGCCGAGTCTCAAAACTTTCATCGTAGGCAAAACGATTTTAGCACAAAGAAAACAGCGACCAGTGTGACCTGTTACAATTGCGGCGAAACAGGACATATAGTCAATAACTGTCCAAAAGATATTATTAAATGTAAAATGTGTCGCCGATTTGGGCATTCAGATAAAGATTGTACGGGAATAAAGAATTTGGATAAAGAACAATCAAAGTCAAGTAATGTCACAAAAAACGTTTTAAATATTACGACTTCGGCGAGTAGTAATGACAAATATTTTAAAGAAGTAAGCGTTAACGACCAACCAATGAGATCGTTTATCGACCTGGGTAGTCAGTGTACGCTTCTGAGGGCGGATTTTGGCTCACAGTTGAAATTACCTATTGATAATAGTCATCTTCCTACGCTTATGGGGTTTGGTAGCGGAACAGTGGTTCCAATTGGCCGTGTAAAGATCTACGTGGCTTTAGATGGCATTAACGAGAACATTGAAGCTTATTTAGTGGAACCAGAGATTCTTCCCGCTGATATCCTTATAGGACAATCATTCACAGAGTTACCACAAATAAGAATCCACAAAACGGATGATAGACTAATATTTTACAAGGACGTAATAACAGAAACTAAAAAGTTGTCTCTTTCCAATTTAAATGATGAGTTGATTTCTGACAATAGGCCTGTGATAGTAAGTCTCTCCTCCAAAGTCACCGGTCACATATATATAGATACAGAGGTTTGCATGAGGAAGGGTAAAGAGTACATGATACTTCCAGGAGTATACTCTATGAAAGAAGGTTTCGGATCCATACTGGTGATGAACTTATCTACTGAACCTTTTACCTTACCTCGCGGTACTTTGATAGCCAGGGTAGCGTTGATTTCGACTGCACCGTCGTCACCATTACCACCTTCTGCGGTGTTTCGAAAGTCGGATGACGTGACAGTGAATATGATATCAAAAGAAGTTACCACGAATGTTATACGAATGGATCAGATAAATGTGGATGAGGATTTAGATTCGGATACCAAAGAAAAATTATGTGATGTTTTAAATAGCAGGCGCGATTGTTTTGCATTTACTCTCGAAGAATTAGGAAAGACTTCTCTTACTCAAATGCACATAGAACTGAAGGACGATACCCCCGTTATCTATAGACCGTATAGGCTTTCTATATCTGAACGTGCTAAAGTGAATGACATCGTAAATAATATGTTAGCGAATGGGATTATACGGGAGTCACAATCTGAATATGCAAGCCCGATAATTTTAGTAGCGAAAAAGAACGGCGAAAAGAGATTGTGCGTAGACTATCGGGCTCTAAACCGTAAAACGGTTAAGGAGAAATTCCCCATGCCGCTTGTTGATGATCAGATCGACAGCTTGTCAGAACAAGTCTACTTTACTACACTCGACCTTGCTTCCGGTTATCACCAAGTTCCGGTGGCAGAGGAATCAAGGCATGTTACTGCGTTCGTAACGCCCGATGGGCATTTTGAATACAATCGAATGCCCTTCGGTCTTACTAACGCCCCAGCAGTGTTTCAAAGACTTGTTCTGACATTACTCAGACGACAGCCAATTCCCGGAGTGTTAGCCTACATGGATGACATCATTATACCTTCAAAGACTATCGATGAAGGGATGGAGAAGTTGACAGCCGTTCTTAACCTTCTAAAAGATGCTAATTTGACATTAAATTTGTCAAAATGTAATTTCTTCAAAAGTAGAATCGAATACCTCGGATTCGAAATCTCTAACGACGGAGTGAAGCCTGGAATAAAGAAAACTGACGCGGTAGCTGCATTCAAGACTCCACAAAACGTCCACGAAGTGAGACAATTCGTGGGACTTGCAAGCTTTTTCAGACGCTTTGTCCCGGGCTTTGCTTCCATAGCAAGACCTTTGACTTCCCTCACTAAAAATAACGTTGCGTGGACCTGGGGTGAAGAACAAGCTCGTGCCTTTTCTCAGTTGAAAGAAACGCTGATCACTCGTCCAGTATTGGCAATTTATAACCATAAATATGAAACCGAACTCACACACACTGACGCAAGTTCTGTAGGACTTGGCGGTATATTATTGCAGAGACCTAACAAGGACTCACCATTTAGGGCGGTGGCTTATTTTAGTAGGCAGACGACGGCCGAAGAACAGCATTACCATTCTTACGAATTGGAAACATTAGCCGTCGTCGCCTCCCTAAATCGGTTCCGAGTGTATCTCCTTGGCCTGGACTTTAAGGTAGTTACAGACTGTAACGCCTTGCGAACGACGTTGACTAAGAGAGATTTAATACCAAGGATTGCTCGATGGTGGCTTCTAGTCCAGGAGTTCTCTTTTACTATCGAATACAGACCAGGAGCCCAATTAGCGCACGCCGATGCCCTTAGCCGCAACCCGGTTCAAGTAAGCGAAGAAAATATTGAAATCGTGATGCAAGTAGGCGAGGTACACTGGTTGCAATCGGTGCAACTGAGTGATCCAAGACTGTGCCATATTAAAGCAGTACTTGATACTAAATGTGAAGAAGCAAAGGATATACAACAAAATTACACGTTAAAAGATGGTAAGATTTATAGAAAAGTGGAAGGAGAGTTGCGGTGGGCGGTGCCAAGAGATGCGCGATGGAAGATAATGCAGCAGTGTCACGACCAGGCAGGACACTTTTCCTATGTTAAGACACTCGAAAAGGCGAAAAGAGATTATTGGTTCCCAAGGATGACGCAATTCGTAAAAAAGTATGTGCGAGCTTGTATACCATGCGCCCATGCCAAGGGTCCCAGTGGTAGAAAGCAAGGTTTGCTTCACCCCATCCCTAAACCAAGTGTGCCATTCCAGTGTCTTCATATAGATCATTTAGGCCCTTTCGTGAAAAGTAAACGTGGAAACGTTTATGTTCTTGGGATTATCGATAGTTTCACGAAATTTGTTATCCTAAAAGCTGTCGAGAATACCAAGAGTAAGACGTCAATTGGCGTTCTGAGGGATGTTTTTGCGTTATTTGGTACTCCACAAAACTTAATATCAGATCGTGGAACAAGTTTTACCTCGATTGAATTCAAATCATTCATGGAGACAGCGGAGGTAAAGCACACACTGAATGCCGTAGCCACTCCCCGAGCTAACGGTCAAATTGAGAGGTACAACCGCTCAATACTTTCATCATTAACAGCTCTATGTCATGGGGATGACGATCGCGAGTGGGACGTGAAACTCAATCAGGTTCAATGGAGTCTGAATAACACGATAAATCAGAGTACGGGGAAAACCCCCACTGAAATAATCTTTGGAAAATCCACGATAAATATTTCTGAGGGTCATTTACACGAAACTAATGAATATCAAGAGGTACCACTAGATAATGTAGAACGTATACGTGAAGAGGTCGTAGATAATATCAATACTCAACAAGAGAAAATGAAATCTAGATACGATGGCAAAAGGTGCAAAGCTAGAATTAATAAGGTTGGCGATTTGGTTATGGTTCAGAAAAACTTCAAGACGCCCGGCGAAAGCAGCAAGTTAACTCCTGCTTTTAGTGGTCCATATCGTGTTACGGCTGCATTTGATCATGATCGTTACGAAGTTAGTAGCGTAGAGGGTTACTCCAAAAAGAAATATAAAAATGTATTTTTGGTAGATAAAATGAAACCATGGGTAAGATTTGTAGAATCAGATTCGGAAAGCGATTATGGCGATAGTGACTAATTGAAATTTAATAATATGTGTAAAGTTGTAGTACTTATTTACTATCTCTCCAGTAGCTGACTCTATTTATTATCTCTATTCCATGATGTAATTATTAGCTTAACGAAAATCCTTTGAATCCCTTTGATCCAACCCTATGAACTGCGACGCTCCGGAGGCACCTACAGTACCAGCATCGCACTAGTGTAGCCCGGAAGCATATGGACAAGAGGGAACATGATTGCGACCGAAGCATCTAGTGCATGCAAGCGGTGCCCAATTCGTTTGTAATAACTCTGGAGTGAGGCCGTAGCACCTAGCGTGTGCAAGCGGTGCCCGGAGAATTCATCATAGCGAACACTCTGGAGTGAGGCCGACACACCTATCGCGTGTAAGCGGTGCCCAGATTTGCTTATAATGATCTGGAGTGAGGTCGAAACACCTAGTGCGTGTAAGCGACGCCCAGACTCCTTATATTATCAATCGCAGGAGTGAGGCTGTAGCATACTGAGTGCAAGCAGTGCCCTGTTAGTTCGATAAACCGCACACCCTGAAAGAGAACCAAAGTGAATCTGCAGATGGTGGCAAATAGCGTAGCACTCGCCTTCCCTATGGTGTCCGTCGAGTTTATGAAGAGTATAACAAATATGGGTGTATGTGTATGGATGTGTTTAGTATAGAAACAATATTTTATGTTTGCTTAACTTACTTATAAGTTAATAATTTTCTTTTCGAATGGGGACATTCGCATTTACTGGATGGCCGAGAGTGACCAGGATTGATTCGCAATTATTTTCTTTTATTTTTTTATTTTTTTTACTTTACTGTTATTTTTTTTTGTGTTATATTAATGTTACTAATGAAAATAAGAGATTTGTTATTATTTTTAAATTGTTATTTATGAGATTTACGTTGTTGTTTAAAGTAAATTGTTTGATTGGATTGAGAACTGTAATAAGGTCAATTGTTTTTATATTTTAGTTACTTTCAGTGACACGAGGTGTTTTTAATATTTAGAATGTTATTTTTGGTTTGACTCTCATATATATTACAGTTGTTAATAGTTATTTTAATGGTCAAAATGAACGTGTAATACTGTGAATAAAACATTGTTATCTTGTTAAACATTTTTGAAATAGGTAAAATTTCTACTGTGTCTGGGCCAGACACATGTACAGGATGGCCGACTGTTAAGAATTATATATTTTTAATCTGTATTTATTCATAACTAGCTTTTGCCCGCGACTTCGTCCGCGTGGCGTGTTATATAAGAGAGAGATCTTTGTGTGTGTGGGAGTGCATATCAAATTTCAAGCATCTAACTTATGCAGTTTAGATTTTTTCATACAATTTTTTTCCCAATAACTCCCATTTTTCAAAATACAGCCAAAAATAAACTTTATATTTACTAAGGTATGCATGCATGCTAGATTGAATCAATTGATTGAATTGATTTTTTTTTTAATTGATTGTTCATTGAGTTTTAATTTTAATACACACTTCCTCTCTTCCCTTCAACGTTGCTGTGCCCTACAGGGTCCATGTTTTAGTTCCTATGCCTATGTAACACCCCATTGTACTACATGGAATGCAATAAATAATTTAATTGAATTGAATTGAAAACATCTATCTTACGCGGTTTCGATTTTTTCATACAAATGTTTTTTTCCCGCTAACTCCCGTTTCCGTGGGAATTTTGCAATATCCTGTTGCAACTAAAGTTTAAGTTAACTAAGGTACCTGCATGCCAAATTTCAAGCGTCTAACTTAAGCGGTTTAGATTTTTCATACAAAAGGATTTTCCCGCTAATTTCCGTTCCCGTGGGAATTCCGGGAATTCCTTTCTTAGTGCACCTCTACGGTACCTAAGCTATGTCCCTTCCAAATTTCAAATGCCTACATTTAGCCGTTCAGGCTATGCGTTGATATGTCAGTCACTGAGTCAGTCAGTTTCTCCTTTTATTTAGATTTGATTTTTTCATACAAATGTTTTTTCCCGCTAACTACCGTTCCCGTGGGAATTTTGTAATATCCTGTTGCAACTAAGCTTTAAGTTTACTAAAGTACCTGCATGCCAAATTTCAAACGTCTAACTTGAGTGGTTTAGATTTTTCATACAAAAGGATTTTCCCGTTAATTCCCGTTCCCGTGGGAATTTCGGAAATTCCTTTCTTAGTGCACCTCCACGGTACCTGCGTGCCAAATTTTAAACATCTTACTTGAATGGTTTAGATTTTTCATACAAAAGGATTTTCCCGTTAATTCCCGTTCCCGTGGGAATTTCGGGAATTCCTTTCTTAGTGCACCTCCACGGTACCTAAGGTACCTGCATGACAAATTTCAAACGTCTAACTTGAATGGTTTAGATTTTTCATACAAAAGGATTTTCCCGCTAATTCCCGTTCTCGTGAGAATTTCGGGAATTCCTTTCTTAGTGCACCTCCACGGTACCTAAGGTATCTGCATGCTAAATTTCAAATGTCTAACTTGAGTGGTTTAGATTTTTCATACAAAAGGTATTTCCCGCTAATTCCCGTTCCCGTGAGAATTTTGGGAATTCCTTTCTTAGTGCACCTCTACGGTACCTATGGTACCTGCATGCCAAATTTCAAACGTCTAACTTGAGTGGTTTAGATTTTTCATACAAAAGGATTTTCCCGCTAATTCCCGTTCCCGTGGGAATTTCGGGAATTCCTCTCTTAGTACACCTCTACGGTATCTAAGGTACCTGCATGACAAATTTCAAACATCTAACTTGAATGGTTTAGATTTTTCATACAAAAATATTTTTCCGCTAATTCCCGTTCCCGTGGGAATTTCGGGAATTCCTTTCTTAGTGCACCTCTACGTTATCTAAGGTACCTGCATGCCAAATTTCAAAAGTCTAACTTGAGTGGTTTAGATTTTTCATACAAAAGGATTTTCCCGCTAATTCCCGTTCCCGTGGGAATTTCGGGAAATCCTTTCTTAGTGCACCTCTACGGTATCTAAGGTACCTGCATGCCAAATTTTAAACGTCTAACTTGAGTGGTTTAGATTTTTCATACAAAAGGATTTCCCTTCACTACTCTGCTCCTATTGATTGTAGCGTGATGAAAAGTATACTATGACCTGTCCAGGAGTGTGAAGAATAATTGTACCAAGTTTCATTAAAATCCGTCCAGTAGTTTTTGTTTCTATAAGGAACATACAGACAGACAGACAGACAGACAGACAGACAGACAGACAGACAGACAAAAATTTTACTGATTGCATTTTTGGCATCAGTATCGATCACTTATCACCCCCTGATAGTTATTTTGAAAAAATATTTAATGTACAGAATTTGACCTCTCTACAGATTTATTATAAGTATAGATAACGTTGAACCGGTGCGTTTTCTGACGTATCGCTAAGTATTAAGTTGTGTAACTGTTATATTTATCAGTTACAAATACGTACCTGTGATTAAATATTATGTTGTCGGATGGCAACTCGGTACGTCAGATTTCGAACGGGCGCCAACGGACGAACGTGAAGAAAATATATTAAAAACTTATATCTAATCCTAAAAGTGTTTATCTTCTGAATTTAAAACATGTAACATCATCGAAAATAATAACGGAATCATTTAACGCATTTTCAGGGGCAATTACATCCCTATCATCTGTGAACATGAATAGGTTTACAAGAATAGGTTGAATATTTAGTTTGAAACGTTGTTTTAGAATATACTAGCTTTTGCCCGCGACTCCGTCCGCGTGGCGTGTTATAAAAGAAAGATCTTTGTGTGTGTGGGAGAAAGGTTAAAAAATGCTTAATTTCATTCTTTTTAAATGAGGTTATAGTATAAGTAGCTCAGTTAAATAATGAATTGTTATTAATTTCTAGATTATTAGTTTATGATTTGGTTTGATATTTTAGGAAAATACGATCAGTTTCGAAAATTAAAACAAAGTTCGTATAAATGTCTATCTAATTACCTCCTCAAGTTTAAAGCGTAGCTAGTCATGTAGTACTATATAAATTATGTGGTGTAAGTAATTAGATTTTGTCTGTTTGTAATGTAACAGTCAGTTGAATAAAAAAACGTATACAAATCAGATCAATTAATTGGCGTAATGTGATTCTAGAAAGAGTTTTAATTTTAATAGATAGCTAGCTATAGCTATGTGTAGGTTCCTGTAGGAATGAGATATAACTGTTTAATAAAGACAGTTGCATCAAAATTTTATCATAAATTCCCTCTACTCGCCTACCTACCCTCTAAGTTAGAAAAGTGATCAAATACTAACTTGAGGTCACTCAGTTTAAAAAAAAACATCGAAATCATTCCAGTAGCTATGACGTCATGCGCTTTTTGACACGATCACGAAATCTAGATTTCCGCGGGAATGAGGTATTTTCCCGCCATAAAAAGTAGCCTGTGTCCGTGCCTAAGATCCTATCTTTAAATTAACCAAGTCTTATAAAATTCCGTTCAGACGTTAAGGCGTGAATGAGGCAAACTTTTAAAACAAACGATTAAAAATCACTAACTTAATTAGTTTTCTGTCTACTGCCTACGCCTTAAGTACGATAGCATGAATATTAATAGCTTACATCCTTTTCTAGGTTACTATCTATCACCTTACTAAATTTCATCAAAATCCGTTCAGCCGTTTAGGCATGATAGAGCAAAACTCCCAGCAAAAACCATAAAAAAATCACTAACTCAATTCAGTTTTCTGCCTACTTCCTACCCCCTAAGTACGATGACGTGATCAATTTGATCGTACAACCGTTTTTAGATAACCAACTATTACCTACTAAATTTCATTAAAATCCGTTCAGCCGTTTAGACATGAAAGAGCAAAAGTCCCAACAAAAACGACTACAAATCACTAAATCAATTTAGTTATCTGCCAACTGCCTACCCCCTAAGAACGATGGCGTGATTATTTATAGCCTATGACCATTTCTAGGTTATCATCTATCACCATACCAAATTTCATCAAAATCCGTTGAGCCGTTTAGGCGTGAAAGAGTAACAGACAGACAGACAGAGAGACAGACAGACAGACAGAGTTACCTTCGCATTTATAATATTAGTTTGGATCTGTAGAGAGGTCAATTCTGTACATTAAATACAGGGTGTTAGGGACATCGTAACGAAAAAAAAAATGGAACGCCTATTTGATTGTACTAAAAACGATGGTGGGTGTTTTTCTTGTCGCAAATGTTTAATTAAGATTTTGAATTTTTACTGTGCCGCAATGTAAGTCGAACAACGCGGCACACAGACGTTAAACCTACGCACGGCTACGTTACGCGTGCGTGCGTGATACGATGTTGTATCTAGGTAGGAGTTTTCATTCTCTTGTATTTAGATGCTTAGTGGTGCAACGTTTAAAAATGTTGAGTTTGTTGAAGTAGAACACCTACTGCCACGATTTTTCACGCACGGTACCTACCTACCAGTTATTAAAACGTTCCTAACTTATTAACAATAAAAACCCTACTCTTGCCTTACCTTAATTGTTATTCCTTCGGATGAAGTACCTAGGTAGGTACCCTAGAACATGTCACGTCACGTAGGTATGCAACATCGCGTTTCCTCCGCGGTAGGTAGGTATCACACGCACTCACAAACACAACACCTTGCTCTTTAATAAACATCAACAATCTTCCATACTTTTGTGCAATAAATGGTCTATGATCTATCATCATAGTCGACACTACTCATTTACAGAATAAAATAAACACAAAACACTCACAAACACGAAAAAAATATCCTCGAAAAACATCACGCGATTCGGGTCAAGTCAAGCTTAGTATTCGACTGAGCGGAAGCGCGCGGCGGCGTTAGCGCAAAGCATCAAAGGCGCGCCGACGACGCGCCGGCCGCGGCCGAGTCGAGCCGACGACTAGACAGAGAGAGAGAAGTATGTTTATGGTGCAAGTGACAGAGAAAGAAATAGTATCTGTTCGTATGCCTACTTTATTGGCGAGCGTTGCCCTTCACCCGTGCGCCGGCTATTCACCTGCGCATAGCTGAAGTTGTAGATACGTTATTATTATTATTGATGACATTGATAAAATTTAATAATTAGTAATTTTTATTTGTTTATTTTAAATGTGCGTTCTATGCAGCTTAAAACACAATATGGGACTGAAAAAAATCTAATTTTTTTATGAATTTTGCGACAGGAAACTTCACTTGATACCTATCAACTCAAAGAAATACCTAGTATCTGTTTGTAATGCCTACTTTATTGGCGCGCGTTGCCCTTGATCCGTGAGGCTATTCACGTCCGAGTATCCATCAAGACAGATCAAACAAGCCCTAACTCGGAGGTCTTGCGTCCCAGGATCCTTTAATTATGTCTTAGAACCTTCTTGGCCTATGTGGTCCAGTGGTTGAGCGATGGGATGCGGAGGGTCCGGGTTCGTATTCCGGTGGGGACATATCACAAAAATCTGTTTATAAGGCCTTTGGTTGGGACGTTACATGCTGATCACCTGATTGTCCGAAAGTAAAATGATCCGTGCTTCGGAAGGTATGTTAAGTCGTTGCTCCCGTCTACTAGGTACTTATGTAAGCACGTAGCCGTTACATGAATATTGTACACAGAACAGGATAGGTTTAATTAGTTCTTTACTGATGATTTAACAATGAGATTTAAAACACGAATAACTTAGTATGTACTTAGTACCTCGGTACCAACATGTAACAAGAAAAATAAGATCACTCCTCTCGGACATTTTTTTTCTTTGAACATGCCGACATTGCCTACGCGGCGGAGTTGCCGAACTATCGATAGGTAGATTATCAATTGTTGAACTTGAAAATTGTCTAAACTATCGAAAGTAGTGATAGTACATTTAGATCGATACTAGCGATAGCACCGATAGGTCTTGCTTTGTAACAATAATGGGTATTGATCTAAAAGATCTATCGATAGGTACCTACTATTGTTTTTTTTTAACTAGGTATCGATAGAATATCGATAGGCAACACTCTGGCGGAGTGTCCGCTCAATTCTAGACGCGATCTCGCTCGATTTTTGTGTAGCGAGGTTTTGCGTAGGTACTTACACACTAAGTTGGTGGATGGTTGACATAGTAGGTAACTAATTATCTAATCTGTGGTGGTTGTGTTAGTTGGTTGTTAGTTATTCTAATGACAACAAAGAATACAATTATTTACTGTTTCAACTGTTTTAGGTAGATAATGGCCCCGATTCCTATGAGTAAATGAATGAATAACCCGGTCGAATCAAAAAGGTATCTCGCTGGTATGCAAACCGTTTGACGTGTGCTGTCAACTTAATTCTGTCGGTTGTTTTAGATTTCTGCTTAAAATTGACGTGTATTCCATAAATTTTATGCCTGTTGATTATCCGTCCATTTAAGAATAAGAATAAAATAAATTTATAATTTACGATAGACAGAGAAAGAAATAGGATCGGTTCGTAGTGCCTACTTTGTAGGCCGCGCCGCCGCCGCGCCGCCGCCGCGCCGCCGGCGTGCGGCGCGGGGCGCGCGGAGCGGGGCGTGCGGAGCGGGGCGCGCGGCGCGGTGCGTGTGGACGTTGACCCGTTCGAGCAGCTGTTGTCTCCATTACATCGAAAATTTTCGATAATTTGTCATTATTGTTTTTTTTATTGAAATTTGGGTTCTATGCAGCTAAAAGCACAATATGGAATTGAAAATAATTAAAAACAAAACTCAAAATTTCATGAATTTTGCGACGGAAAATTCCACTAGATATTAACTCAGAATCATGGTCTGAATCATCCCTCTCAGTATTCGTTACGATGTCACTAACACCCAGTATATTTTCAAAATAACTATCAGGGGGTGATTAGTGATCGATACTGATGCCAAAAATGCAATCAGTAAAATTTTTGTCTGTCTGTCTGTCTGTCTGTCTGTATGTTCCTTATAGAATCAAAAACTACTAGACGGATTTAAATGAAACTTGGTACAATTATTCTTCATACTCCTGGGCAGGTTATAGTGTACTTTTCATCACGCTACAATCAACAGGAGCAGAGTAGTGAAGGGAAATTTTGGGAAAACGGGAGAAGTTACTCCATTTTTTAAGCTTCCGTCGCGTGAGCAGCCTTAATGGTTAAAGTTACATAGAAATCATGTATGACGGAAATATCTAAATATATAAAAGGAGAAACTGACTGACTGAATGACTGACGCACAGCCTAAACGGCTAAACGTATGCAATTGAAATTAGGAAGGGACGTAGCTTAGGTACCGTAGAGGTGCACTAAGAAAGGAATTCTCGAAATTCCCACGGGAACAGGAATTAGCGGGAAAACCCTTTTGTTTGAAAAAATCTAAACTGCATAAGTTAGATGCTTGAAATTTGACATGCATATATTATATACCTTAGTGAATGCAAAGTTAAAAATTTCCCTGGGAACGGGAAGCGAGTTAGAGGCTTGAAATTTATAGCTCGCAGTAGTGGCAACCAAGAAACGTCGCGGCCGCGGCGGCGTTTGTGGGGCGACGACAGCGGTGGCGAGGCGCGGAGGGGGGGCAGATACCCGAGTGAGCAACCGGAACGCGGCAGACGCGTGAGGGTAGACGTCGTTGATGGTCGTGTCAAATATTGAATTTTGCGGGCGAACTTTTCACTATTCTTGGATGGTTCAAATCTTTCGTAGGTAGTTTTCTGTTGAATTTTCCAGGCGGACGTTTCACGGCGTATTTCTGTTGTAATTTTTAAATTTTGTTAAAATTTTCGAAACTGATCGTATTTTCCTAAAATATCAAACCAAATCATAAACTAATAATCTAGAAATTAATAACAATTCATTATTTAACTGAGCTACTTATACTGTAACCTCATTTAAAAATAATAAAATTAAGCATTTTTTAACCTTTCTCCCGCGGTTTTAACCGCGGACGGAGTCGCGGGCAAAAGCTAGTTTAGCAAATAAAAACATTCTTACTAAAGGATTAGAAAAAGTAAAGTGGATAAAAGAATTAGGCTCTAATTGCGAAGTGACCGATTTGAGTGAAAAAGAATGTTCTAACCTTTCTAAATTGTGTGATAAATATACGAAAAATGAAAAAAAATATAAGGGCATTTCTACGGAAGGGTCTATTTTTTCTCAATTCGGTGCCGAAATTGAAATTTGGCTTTTATGAATATTTTAACAACAAATATTGAAGTATATTCTATCTTAAATCTAATGAAGCAATTGGGACCAGATTTGGTGAAATGGTTTATGAGAAAAGTTAATCATCGAATTGAGCAACCACCGAATTGAGAAAATTAAACACCGAATTGAGAAGCGGCTCAGCGAATTGAGAAAATGAATCACGGAATTGAGAAATAAGTCAGCGAATTTAGAAATGCTGTCAGTTAATATAGAAATAATGCAATGAATTACCAATAATGATGTGGTATGGGCATCAGATGAAGATGAATGGAAGTCATATTACATGGTAAGTGGTGTGACCCCAAAAAGGTGTGGATTGGATTATGTGAGGATGGATATCTGTATGAAAGGTGTATTAAGATGACGAAAGACAAACAAATGAATATCGTAAAAAATATGTAATCAAGCTTTATAACAAAAATACTTGTTCTAATCACAGCCAAGAGATTACTTATCTTAATTATTCTTAATTTACTCAACTGAACTAGTTAGTATAACAAATGGAAAACTAGATATCAATGACATCGTAAAAACTGTGGATTGAGGCCACAGATATTTACTTTAAGTTAAATCTTAATAACGAAACACCAGTTTTAATCACAGCCAAGAGATCGCTTATATTAATTATTCTTATTCTTACTTTACCTAAATGAACTAGTAAGTATAAAAGTTACACTCTAGACAACAACGATATAGTAAAAACTGTATATAAAGAACACAGCTAATGACTTCAAGTTAAATACCGAAAATTAAATACTTAATCACCGACTAGAGATTCAGATATAATCACCGATTATTCTTACCTTATTGAAGTGAACTATTATAACAAATGACAAACCAGATATCACTACAATTTCAATCACAGACAAGAGATCGCTTTAATCCTTACTTTTCTATAAAATCTCAAAAATAATAGTGTAGTGTGTGTATTTTAAAATATAACGTCATCAGAATCATCATCTAAGTTCAACTCAGAAAAAATTGTGTTCGCCAGTGTTGGGGTAATCAAAGTCTCAATGTTTATATTGGTTTTAAATAAACTATCGTTTTCTGATAGATCTATATCCAAGTTTTTCTTTGAGATATTTTCCGGTTCCAGTTCTCCAGTTTGATAATTTAGCACCATAGGCTCACGTAATGTTGCAAACTTGTCCAAAAAACTGCGTGCTGGTGCCGATTTAATTATCTCGCATGACAAAATTTGTGGTTTGTTACTCGCGTTATGTTTTTGTGTAGACTTTTTGTTGACGTTTAATTTATTCTTGGAATGATTTCGTAATGGTCTATATTTTGTGTAATCTGCAGATCCTAGTTCAAAGAAGCCTGCATGCAGCCCATGATGACATTCTATAGACTTATGCAAGCACTCTTCATGGGAGCAGCTTAGTTTTCTCATAGCTAGCATTTTTTTATCTTTTGCATTCCAAATTACTTGGTGGATACTTAACGTTCCACGAAATTCACTTAAGTTAACAGGAATCAACAATTCTTTTTCAAAAATGCCCGATTCATCGACCACTTCAATTCTAATGTTATCAACGTGTCTTTTCAAAAGATTAACGAAAGTTTTCATATCGGGTATGTCATGGCCACGAGCAACTATTTTGTCAGCTGTACTTTTCAGACATCCTCCAACACCATCAGGCGCTCCTTTACCATGGCCATGCTCTGTGTAATTCCATTCAACGCAACTGAGACTCGGGAAATTCCAGTGGAGACAAGACATTATGAAAAACATCTTTCGGTTGCGGTATTGAGCTGATGGTGAGTCGGATATAAAAATAAGAGATTCCACTTCAGGAACTTCACCTTCTAAGTATCTCAGAATAGGAACAAGATGCTCCCAGATGGCTACAGCGTCGTGCCTAAGACATTCGCTGACAGTACAGAAAGATTGAGTAACCAATTTTCCATGTTTCATATAATAAAGTACTGAAGTGTGCAATGATATCTGCTGTCTGCTACTTCCGAAATGAAAGCTTTGTACCTCGTTGGCGTACTTTGTGCAATAATTCTGACTAAAATCACAGTGAATTATGCATTGGTCATAAGAAAGGTCACTTTTGATTTTTTTTATGTATCTGCATTGTGATATAATGTTAGCAGTATGACTCATATATGGGTAAAGTATATTTTCAAAATGCATTATCAAGTCTTTAGGTAAAATAGACTTCTTACCTTTGATTGTTTGCAATGTTATTCTTCCTTCGCCATTTTTAAAGTAGGCCTTTTTTTGTTTTTCCCAAGCCTTGTAGTCAATTTCTGCACTGTTGTCAAATTCTAAGTACGTCACCCTTTTATTGTTGCACTCTAAGCACACCCGAGTTAGACAAGATACATATCTGGGATCACAACAATTTTTTTCAAGAATTTGATTTGGAGAACTCTCGGAGATAATTTTGTGTTTGTAGAGAGCTGAGACAACAAAATTGAAGTTTTCATGAGTTTGACATGAGCAAGTCTCTCGAGCCAGCACATTCGGAATTATCACCCAAAAAGGTCGCAATCTGCAAAACAATGAGTAGCTGATTTTTATTTCTGGATGTTGAGCTTGGAATTTCTTATGTAGATCACGCAATGATTCTGTGGCATATCTTTTTTGTTTTCGTATTTTATTTCGAACCCTGTAGTCTCTTTTTCCGGGACACATACGGCTATTTTCATCGTCTTCGTAAAATTTTACTACCGCTTCTTTAATATCCACTGGCAACTTTGTAGAACTCTTCATCAATCCAGCAGATTCTTCTTTACTTGAACTTTCTGATGTATTTTTTGATAATATAGTCAAGACTTTATTTTTTTTTCTTTTTAATCTTTGTATTGTTTGTCGGCATACCTTATTCTTATTTCGTAATTCAGCTATCCTGTGATGCAATAATTTAAACTCTTTATCTATCCTGTATTTATAATTCTTAAATGATGGAAGTCGTGAAAATGGTCGTTTCGTAGGTGTTTCTGTAATACTCGTACTGTTGCTGGATGCAGCCAGCAAGTCCTCATGAACTTTCGAACGTAATATGCGACTTGTTGAAGAGTTTGGTGGATTTACTGTTACTGGACTTGAGCAGTTCGATGAAAGTGAAGAAGTTGGCGTAACATTGCGTAGGGCACCAATCGATTCTGTACCTGAAGTAGCGGGAGAAACAGGAACTGAAGAGTCAGCAAAGGTATTTATCGGAGACTGAGGCTCTGTAACACTTATTATATTTATTGGAGACTTCATACCAAGAGTCTGAGATGTACTTAAAGGATCGTGATCGTTCAAAGCTCCAGAATCAAAAGGCAATGATATGGGTTTTTCTTCCAGTACTTTATTTTTTTGTTTCTTCTTCTCGTAACTTTTCTTCGAATGTTCTCTAAAATACTTTCTCAAAGCTTTTTGTTCACGACGTGTTCTTTCACTCATTTTCTTTACTTTACCCTCAGCCTTTCTTTTGGCATATCTTTCCCGGTCTCTTTGTTTATGTCTCTCATATAATATAGGATCATTTTTTATTCTCTCCCTTCTCCTTCTCTCCGCAATCCTTTTCTTTTCTTTTTTTTCGGCTTCACTCAGTTTTCCCATCTGAAAAAAAAAAAACTTTTAAGCAAACCGCCCAGACGGCTCTCACTATATATCTCAAAAGATAACAATTCTAAAATCACGATAAAGGTACAAGTTTGTAGTCGTCTGCTGCTGCCGTTTGCAGTCTGCTACGAACTTTTACCTAAGATGTCAAAACAACAAATTTTGATTGAATTATTACATCTAACTAATAATGTTCTCAGAATAATAATAACTTACCCGTCTCCCTAACCCACTCCTTCGGGGATACAGGCGTGATACATAACAGATTGTGTTAACAATATCAAATCTCAATTCGGTGCAAGTAATTCTCAATTCGATGCCCCAAATTCCAGGGAATTGAGACCCATCGAATTGAAAAAATATCACATTTCATCAATTATCTAGTAAAGTTATAAATTAAATCAATTAATATGAAATGTACAGTCAGATATCACCTAAATACTTAATTAATTTAGCACATATATTATTAAATACTTCATAAACAAAATTAATACCTTCCACCGATTTTAGAATTGACACTACCCCAAAAACAGCGAACGATTTCGTACCTTCGAAAAACGCTCCTCTATGCAGCAGTCCGCCCATCTGCACACCTCGGCCACTCGGGCGCAACTGGCGCTTCACGGGAACCGAGTAGTGATGTTCGTAATGCGCGTAGTTAGTGATGAAGGTTGACAAAACTTAATTTCATCGAATTAAGACACATGCTGGCTTCAAAATTAAAATATATTATTGTACTAAAACTAAAGGGTTCACAATAAACACAATAACGTATTTAGCTTTATTAACTATCCCTTGTTCTGGGAACGTTGGAATTATGTTTTGGAAACTAGTATTTTAAAAGTTATGAAGCAATAACGAGTCAATTCTGGAATGGCTTCACGCCATTTTAAGCCAAATTCTGCCCGTTTTCAAACTTCGGGATTTTTTTTGACGCTTTTATAAAACTTTACGGTCTTCTAAACTACTCTCCACCAAGCCAAGAGTCCTATAAATACGTGAGTATTTTTTCCAAGTACGTAATTAGATGCTACAGGTACTTTTTTCACTGGAATCACTCAATCGGCCCCTCCCGTAGAAATGCCCATAACTGTATAAACCATTCTAAATCATGTGCTTTGAAAAATGTATTGTGTATTAAAAAATGGTGTATAGAAAATAATAAATTTATTGTGTAACTAGCTTTTGCCCGCGACTTCGTCCGCGTGGCGTGTTATATAAGAGAGAGATCTTTGTGTGTGTGGGAGTGCATACTTATGCAGTTTAGATTTTTTCATAAATTTTTTTTCCCAATAACTCCCATTTTTCAAAATACAGCCAAAAATAAACTTTATATTTACTAAGGTATGCATGCATGCTAGATTGAATCAATTGATTGAATTGATTTTTTTTTTAATTGATTGTTCATTGAGTTTTAATTTTAATACACACTTCCTCTCTTCCCTTCAACGTTGCTGTGCCCTACAGGGTCCATGTTTTAGTTCCTATGCCTATGTAACACCCCATTGTACTACATGGAATGCAATAAATAATTTAATTGAATTGAATTGAAAACATCTATCTTACGCGGTTTCGATTTTTTCATACAAATGTTTTTTTCCCGCTTACTCCCGTTTCCGTGGGAATTTTGCAATATCCTGTTGCAACTAAGCTTTAAGTTAACTAAGGTACCTGCATGCCAAATTTCAAGCGTCTAACTTAAGCGGTTTAGATTTTTCATACAAAAGGATTTTCCCGCAAATTTCCGTTTCCGTGGGAATTCCGGGAATTCCTTTCTTAGTGCACCTCTACGGTACCTAAGCTATGTCCCTTCCAAATTTCAAATGCCTACGTTTAGCCGTTCAGGCTATGCGTTGATATGTCAGTCACTGAGTCAGTCAGTTTCTCCTTTTATTTAGATTTGATTTTTTCATACAAATGTTTTTCCCGCTAACTACCGTTCCCGTGGGAATTTTGTAATATCCTGTTGCAACTAAGCTTTAAGTTTACTAAAGTACCTGCATGCCAAATTTCAAACGTCTAACTTGAGTGGTTTAGATTTTTCATACAAAAGGATTTTCCCGCTAATTGCCGTTCACGTGGGAATTTCGGGAATTGCTTTCTTAGTACACCTCTACGGTATCTAAGGTACCTGCATGACAAATTTCAAACGTCTAACTTGAGTGGTTTAGATTTTTCATACAAAAGGATTTTCCCGCTAATTCCCGTTCTCGTGGGAATTTCGGGAATTCCTTTCTTAGTGCACCTCTACGGTATCTAAGGTATCTGCATGCCAAATTTCAAACGTCTAACTTGAATGGTTTAGATTTTTCATACAAAAGGATTTTCCGGCTAATTCCCGTTCCCGTGGGAATTTCGGGAATTCCTTTCTTAGTGTACCTCTACGGTATCTAAGGTACCTGCATGCCAAATTTCAAACGTCTAACTTGAGTGGTTTAGATTTTTCATACAAAAGGATTTTCCCGCTAATTCCCGTTCCCGTAGGAATTTCGGGAATTCCTTTCTTAGTGCACCTCTACGGTATCTAAGGTACCTGCATGCCAAATTTCAAACGTCTAACTTGAGCGGTTTAGATTTTTCATACAAAAGGATTTCCCTTCACTACTCTGCTCCTATTGATTGTAGCGTGATGAAAAGTATACTATAACCTGTCCAGGAGTGTGAAGAATAATTGTACCAAGTTTCATTAAAATCCGTCCAGTAGTTTTTGTTTCTATAAGGAACATACAGACAGACAGACAGACAGACAGACAGACAGACAGACAGACAAAAATTTTACTGATTGCATTTTTGGCATCAGTATCGACCACTTATCACCCCCTGATAGTTATTTTGAAAAAATATTTAATGTACAGAATTGACCTCTCTACAGATTTATTATAAGTATAGATGAATGAAAAAATAGTATAAATATAAAATATTTATTGCACTAGAAATTATAATTACACAACTTTTTTGAAATATTTGCGATAAGTGCTTCTGTCTGCGTTAACACTTCATCATAGGAATCCTTATGTGGGTCGTTCTTCTTTTTTATCGACAATGACTTGTCTTCTCCGCAAAAAAATAATATTTAGCTCATAAATACTAAATTACTTAATTTTTTTTTATATAAAAATACACTTGACAATGCAATAATTTTAATATCCTCAAAACTAGATTTTATTCATAATTATTTTTTACAAAATCAGTGTGACATAGTATACAAAAAGCGTGACGAAGGTGTTATACATACAAATAAAGTGTGTCCCTCTATGACTAGTAATGTAAACAAACAGCTCTCCTAAAAAAAATCACATCGAAAGTTTCTATCCAAGAACGTTTACTGAACTACTTAACCTTTTTTATTACATTAACTAGCTTTTGCCCGCGACTTCGTCCGCGTGGCGTGTTATATAAGAGAGAGATCTTTGTGTGTGTGGGAGTGCATACTTATGCAGTTTAGATTTTTTCATAAGTACATTTTTTTTCCCAATAACTCCCATTTTTCAAAATACAGCCAAAAATAAACTTTATATTTACTAAGGTATGCATGCATGCATGCTAGATTGAATCAATTGATTGAATTGTTTTTTTTTAATTGATTGTTCATTGAGTTTTAATTTTAATACACACTTCCTCTCTTCCCTTCAACGTTGCTGTGCCCTACAGGGTCCATGTTTTAGTTCCTATGCCTATGTAACACCCCATTGTTCTACATGGAATGTGTTGTATATCTACCTACAGTGTTATGTAGGTAGTTGTAAGTTTTGTCAGACAGAGTCAGTAAATAAATTGCCAAGTACCGAACGGGTGTTTTAATTGTTACTCCCTGTTTTTTGGATATCACAGTGGCGACGAGGACTTATTTTGATAATAGATCAATTATTATTATTCCTACAAGCAAATAGTGCGTGTACAAGATGTCCATTTTCGGGAGTGTGCCGACGTTCGACTATAAAAGTGATGAGTGGCAAGTGCACGTGGCGTTGCTCAACAATTTCTTTGTTGCTAACGGGATTAACGCGAGTACCGATGTTGATGGTAGCAGGAGACGGGCTATCTTGTTAAATTGTATGTCACAAGACTCGTACCGGCTGGTGAGAGATTTGCTCCACCCGCTAACACCGGAAGCTACGACTTACAGCGCCATTCTGGATACTCTCAAGTCCCACTTCCAACCTAAAAGGTGCCTATTCGCGGAAAGAGAAAAATTTTATTCGGCAAACAAACAATCACATGAAACATTATCGGACTTCGCAGCACGTCTTCGAGGGTTGGCGTCTGGGTGCAGTTTTGGTACTTCTTTAGATATGTGTCTGAGCGATAGATTCGTGCTAGGATTGGATTCTGCAGTCATTCGTGAAAAATTGTTTCGCGAGGACCCGACCGAACTTAAGCTGTCAAAAGCGTTGGAGATAGCCATCGCGGTGGAGGGAGCGCAACGCGTAGCGCGCGGCACGGGCCGCGAGCTGGCGCCGCCGGTGCTGTACGCCGGCGCCGCGCCGCGCCGCCAGCGCCGCGCCGCCGCCGCATCCGCCGCACCCGCCGCCGACAGGTGCCTCGTGTGCGGAGGGAAGTCTCATTCAACATCCGATTGCGGCTATCGACATTTAAATTGTGATAATTGCGGGCAGAAAGGCCATTTAAAACGTGTTTGCAAAAATAAAAATTGGAAAAGTGACAGTAAAAATGTGCGTCAAAATAATTTTATTAGTAACGGCGGCAGTGACAACGGTGAAGACGGGGGTGATCGTGATTTTTTGTTAGTGAATAACATAAAATGCTTGGATGGTGCACCGATGACTGTTGAGGTACGTGTCGGGGACGTGACGCTGGACATGGAGGTGGACTCGGGCAGCGCCGTGTCCGCGCTCCCGGAGGCCGTGTGGCGTAGGTATTTCTCTCGTGCAGCGCTCGGTGAGTCAGATAAAATATTACGTACATACAGCGGTGCTCTGCTTAAACCAATGGGGGTATGTAACTTAGACGTCACATACAATGACGTCACACACCGTATCTCATTTTATATCGTATCGAACGGGCCGGTAGCTCTGCTCGGAAGAGATTTCATGACAACATTTAATTTGGCTATCGTTTCGTTAAACCATTGTTCACAACTTAAAGACGAATCTGTTTTAAACAATTACGAAACATTGTTTTCAGGGAATCTGGGCGAGTTCAATAAATATAAGTTGACATTGCAATTAAAAGAAGGTTCTGTGCCTAAGTTCCGCAGAGCGCGGTCCGTGCCCTTTGCGATAAGAGATAAGGTGAGCGCCGAGCTAGATCGATTAGTCAGCGCGGGGATATTAAAACCAGTTACATATTCCAAGTATGCGTCACCGATCGTAGCGGTACTTAAGAAAAACAATGAAGTTCGCATCTGTGGCGATTATTCCGGTACAATAAATAAGGATTTAAAAATCGATTCATATCCATTGCCTAAAGTAAACGAGTTATGCTCAGCACTATATCGTCACTGGAAAGGCAAAATTACGTAAGCGCCAAAAGGCCATTTCGAGAAAAAGCCGTTTAAAGTTTCATTTTTTCGTTTTTTTATCATAACTTTTTACCCAATTATCCAATTTAGATGATGTCAAAGTAAGGTTACATTGTTTTTTAATTTTCTATGTCCAGCAATACATATTATAACTGTTGGATTGCTATTTCAGGATATAGTGGCGCTTACGTAAAAATGACTTCAGTTTACAGTAAAGCAAATTTACTTAACCGCCATCTGGTTAAAATATTATTTGTAAGCAAAATTACTTACAGCTCTTACGACAATGCATACGAGAACGACAATATTTCTTTAAATATAATAATACTGTAATGTTAGCGGAGTAAAAGTTACTGTAACGACTTTTACACATCTGCTCTCATTATGTAAAAATTGCCTACAAAGTGATCGATTGATTATGTCAGTTCACCAAAAATTCTTTAAAGTAAGTTTTTGTAATATCTTACATGGGTAAAAAGACGTAAGAGACAAATAATTATTCTTAATACCTCTTTAAACTACTTATTACTTCAATTGATTTATAAAAATGGCTATTAAAATACTGAAGTGCCAGAAATAAAGTTTCATAAAATATAAATTATAGCGTACAACCCGTTATCTGTTTGTAAAAGTTTCTTTTTAACACTTTCAAAGACAGAACGTATACGGACGTTCCGATTCCAAGGTGCCATACTACCTATTATGAACCACCAATGACCCATGGTCTCTGTCCGTGAAAGGGTTAAACGGTTTTATTTAGCTAAACCCGTACGGTATATTTGTATCAAAATTAGATATTGCAATTTAAGTACCTTCCTGTTGTCAGATTGATCTGAAATTTGGTACGCACCTTTAATTCCGATGTCAATACAATATAATAAAATCAATAACATTATAAATCTAAGATGGCAGCCGGTACATAATGGGGGATTACATATTTTTCCACAACCCCCTCAATATGGGTATCAAAGATAGGACTACACTAGTAGAATACTATCATTATGTCAAAATTTCAAATCCAAGATGGACGATATTACAAAATGACTGAAAGAAGGATGTTGCCCTTAATTTTGTCATTGTCATCCACCGTCCATAATATGCAGGGCAGCACAGTGGATCGCTGGGTGGGGTCGCTCCGCGAAGCCTGTGAAATCCCCAGGAGGCTTCTGAGCTTCTGGAAGGAGATAGGTTGGCTTACGTAGTCAACAATTACACGCATAATGGGCCACCTTAGAGTCTAAATGCGGAAAACAGAGCCCACTAACATAACATAACATATGCAGGGCAGCACAGTCGACCATGCAGTAGTATATTTGGGCTCAAAATTGTTTGAATTAGGACAAGCATACGTGGCTCTAAGTCGAGTCAAGTCTCTGGAAGGGTCAAGTCTTTTTAATTCCTCAATAATTCCCCTTATTGTTTTTAAGAGTATTTACTACGAAGTTTAATACACTTTTCCATTCGCTCGAACCAGGTATTATTTAACATTTATTCCACTCCAAAGTAGAAGTGTTCAAAATGGCTGACTTGAAAGCGTTGGCCGCTTCTTCACCGCACTGGAACCTTTGACCGCGAAGAGTTTCTTTTTTAATTTTAGGAAATGTAAAGAAATCATTGGAGCTTAGGTCAGGACTGTATGGAGGATGGTCAAGAATTTCTACGTTTTCCTGCTTCAAATAATCGTTTGACGAGCGGTGTGTGAGCTTGCGTTGTCATGGTGCAGCATCCTGCATTCCTGCGCATCATCATGCGTCGCTTTGGGTTAGATTTTCGAAGTTCGGCGATGACTTGTGGTAAACAAATTGTGGTATACCAATCTGCATTAACCGTCCTACGATCTTCAAGTGCAATTGTCGCAACATGACCGATTTTCTCCACGAAGGTAGCCACCATCTTTGAAGTGCTTCGAGAGCGAACAACTTTAGTCGGCTTTGACTCGTTTTGGAAGACCCAAACTGTGGATTGTTGTTTGGAATCAGGATAATAGCATAAATCCAAGATTCGTCACCACTGATGATGTCATACACGTGATTTGACTCTCCTCGGTTGAACCTCTGAAGAGTTTTCTTACACCATCTGACGCGGGCTACCTTATGATCGTCAGAAAATGCGGGATGCAACGGCAAACTAGTTTTCTCACACCAAGTGCCTCATTCAATATCGTTTAAATGGTTGTCCCTGAAATGCCTAATAACGCCTCTATTCTCGGTATGTCACATGACGATTTTTGAGGATTAGTTGTCTCACAGCAACGATATTATCTTCAGTGAAGGCGGATATCCACGCTCGAATTCTAAATACCAGCGTTCGATGGCTCGCAGACATGGCACTTCATCGTGGAATAGAAATTTTAACTGTTTGAAACACTGAAGTCGCAGTAGGCCTCTTCGAAAGTTATAGAAAATTTTTCTTTGTAAGATTCATTTTCGGACATGATCTGACAGATTCAAACCAACGCTGTGACTAAACAATTGCATTAATCCTAATGCTTTCAATTGTTTTGATATTCGAAATTCCAACAAATTTGAATTTTGAGTTCTCAATTCAAAATTGGCGCTAAATATGCAAACGACAGAACTTAAAAAGTATAACAAAGTCGCTTTTTCTGTCCCTATATCCCTATGTACGCTTAAATCTTTAAAATTGCGCAACGGATTTTGATGCAATTTTCTTTAGTAGATAGAGTGATTCAAGAGGAAAGTTTATAGGTATGTATAATAACATCCAATAAATAGTGTAGAAATACTGTTATTTTTGAGGATTTTAATGTGATGTCGTAAATAATTTCATTTTTCCTCAGCATTGCATCCGAGCGAAGCCGGGTCGCTAATAAATTATAAAATCAATTCTAAAATAGTTTTACTTTTAGATCTATTGTTAAAAAATAACTTCCTGGGAAACTTACTGCTAGCCCACAAACTTGCTTAATAACAGCATAAAAATGCGAAGGCAAATTTACGTACACGCCTTACTTATTCTAAATACTGTAAGTCAAAATTACTTATTCGCCATTCACTGCATAAACATGCTAAGACATTTTTTTCTTATACGCCTTACTTATTTTAAAAGCTGTAAATAAAAATGACTTATACATAGTCTATTTTTTATTTTCAGTAGTCCAAAATTACTAATAAAATGATACTTTTCAAACTATAGAATGCCAAATTTACTTAAAGTTAATATGTAGTTATTATATAGGACCACAATATTACTTATACACCAGTCACGAAAAAAACACCAAAATCTTGTCGTTTAAGAAACTGGAATTGAAAAAAGTCAACTATTTTCAAATTTACGTAAGCGCCAAAAAAGTGCTCGTATCGCAATGCTACCCAGACAGATCGACGCAGAATGAAACGCTGATTCCGAATATATAAAAAACCCAAAATACCTATTTTGGCGCTTACGTAATTTTGCCTTTCCAGTGACGATATGGTTGTCGTTACTATACGAAACTAGATTTGTCAAACAGTTATAACCAGTTCGTATTAGACGACGATTCGCAGCAGTACACATGCATCAATACACATAAGGGGTTGTTTGTGTATACACGGCTTGTGTTCGGGCTGGCCAACGCGCCGGCTTTGTTCCAGCGCGCGATGGCTCAGCTGCTGCAGGGTATCGAGGGCGTCGAGTGTTTTCTCGACGACGTGCTCATCGCGGCCCCCACGCACCACCAGCACTGGGACCGAGTAGACCAAGTTCTCACTCGATTACTTGATGCAGGATTAATGTTACAAAAAAATAAATGTTCTTTTTGTCAGACTAAAGTGGAATATCTCGGGTTTGTGATAGACCGCAATGGTATGCACAAAAGCCCAGATAAAGTCGACGCTATTACGAACCTAAAAGCGCCTACAAATGTGAAGGAGCTAAAGTCCTTTTTGGGAGTAATAAATTTTTATAGGAATTTTATTCCTAATGCGTCTGTGCTCCTAGCACCTCTTCATAGCCTACTACGCAAAGAACAGAAGTGGGAGTGGTCAGAGCAGCATCAAAAATCGTTCGATGCTGTTAAAGAGGAACTGGCATCAGAGCGGACGCTCGCGCACTGGGACCCGCGGGCACAGCCTGTGCTGACGGTGGACGCGGCGCCGGGCGGGCTGGGCGCCGTGCTGGCACTGCGGTATCACAATGGAGACGAGCGCCCGCTCGGGTATGCTTCACGGGCGCTAACGAAGAGCGAGCGCGGGTACAGCCAAATACAAAAGGAAGCGACGGCCATCATTTTTGGAATTAAAAAATTTCATGATTATTTGTACGGCCGTCAGCAACCTTTTGTACTCAGAACTGATCACAAGCCGTTGCTCTCTATTTTTTCGCCCGATAAGGGTATACCACAAATGACCGAGGCCAGGTTGCAACGGTATGCTCTGTTCCTGGCGGCCTATAATTATAAAATTGAATTTGTCAGTGGAGAAAATAACATAGCCGATTACTTGAGCCGGTCCCCCGTGGAAGGTGACGACGGCGAGGGGGACGAGTCGGGGGCGGCGGGCGCGGGCTCGCTGCGCGCCAGCTACGTGCACGCGCTGGCTGCGTGTGGCGCGCCGCTGCCGGGCTCACTGCGCGACCTGGCCGCCGCCGCCGCCGCCGACCCCGTGCTGCGCCGGGTCGTACACTACCTAGCTAAAGGCTGGCCAGACCGAGTACAACCAGTGTTGCTGCCATACAGACGCTGCCAACATGAATTATATGTTGATAATGGAGTTTTGATGCGGGGTCACAGGGTTGTGCTGCCACGAACGTTTGTCGCGGCGGCCTTGCAAGAGTTGCACGCGGCCCATCTAGGAGTAGTGAAGATGAAATCTATGGCCCGTGAGCGCTTCTGGTACCCTAGTATCGACAAGGATATCGAAGATCTAGCGGCTAACTGCGAAAGATGTGTTATGTTGCGGCCCGCCCCGCCTAGAACACCGATCGAAACGTGGGTATGGCCGGGTTCAGTTTTCGAAAGGGTACATTTAGATTTCCTGGGACCTTTCCACGGGAAAATGTTTTTAGTTTTAGTCGACGCGCATAGCAAATGGCTAGAGTGTTTGCCCATGAGTAGTTTAACCGTTGAACAACTTATTGTTCAACTACAATCCATTTTTACACGTTTTGGATTACCGGGCACTCTGGTGACTGATAACTATAAAACGTATACGTCATCAGAGTTAGTAAAGTACTGCTCAGATAATGGTATCCAACTCGTCCATACACCCGTGTACTCGCCACAGAGCAATGGGCTTGCAGAGAACGCTGTTGGAACGACTAAACGTTTTCTAATCAATGCGTTAAAAGATACAAACAAAACTAGTTACGTAACAAAACTAAACGAATATCTGTTTAGCTATAGAAATACGCCACACTGCACGACAGGGGTACCGCCTGCTCGACTGATGTTTGGTCGCGATTTGCGTTGTAAACTGGACCTTATTAGCGGGCAGTCACGAGTCACAGTCCCTCAACACTCACGGGTGCAAGAGCGAGTGCTAATGAAACAAAAACGACAAAAAGAAAATTATGGTGGTACTACTAGACAATTTACGCTATTAGACAAAGTTTGGATAAGAGATTACCGTGGTAATCCAAAGAAACCGTCTTGGGTCCTGGGATCAATCGTCGGCCGTGTCGGTAAAGTACTTTATGAAGTAAGAGTAAAGGATACAGACATCGTTTGGAGGAGACACACGAACCAATTGTTGTCTGCGAATAGGTATCGCAGTTCTGTTGATAATTCATTGCATAGTGGCGGTTGGTATTACGACGACGACAATAGTATGCCGGCGCCCGGTCCGTCGGCCGCGAGAGCGACTCCACCGACCCCACCACCGGCGGCGCGGGCGCACGCCTCGTCACCGCCGCTGCAGAGCGACGACGACAGCTCGGCGTATGTCCCGACCACGGGTGATGAGTTTGGTACGCCAACAAATGACTCGCGTTCTTTGACTCCATCAGACGACGATAGGTCTCCGGTTAACCCATTCATTCGCACTCGCTCGGGTCGGGCAGTAATACCTCCTAAATATTATTCATAAGTAGATAATGCATTATAATATCTTTTTTTTGTTAGACATTAATGGAAACCCAATTAGTTTTTTTGAGTATTAACCATTTATATTTTTTTTTTTATTATATTTAAGTTTTTTTTTTTTTTCCTTGTTATTATCATTATTGTGGAGGGAAATATAGTACGTAGTAAGTGTGCTAGATTGTTACATCAAGCCACAGATTGTTTTTTTAACTTCTAATCGTTTACAAGTTCTTTTGGTTTATGCTTATTTTTAAGTTATTGTGGAGGAATGTTGTATATCTACCTACAGTGTTATGTAGGTAGTTGTAAGTTTTGTCAGACAGAGTCAGTAAATAAATTGCCAAGTACCGAACGGGTGTTTTAATTGTTACTCCCTGTTTTTTGGATATCACAGAATGCAATAAATAATTTAATTGAATTGAATTGAAAATATCTATCTTACGCGGTTTCGATTTTTTCATACAAATGTTTTTTTCCACTAACTCCCGTTTCCGTGGGAATTTTGCAATATCCTGTTGCAACTAAGCTTTAAGTTAACTAAGGTACATGCATGCCAAATTTCAAGCGTCTAACTTAAGCGGTTAAGATTTTTCATACAAAAAAATTTTCCCGCTAATTTCCGTTCCCGTGGGAATTCCGGGAATTCCTTTCTTAGTGCACCTCTACGGTACCTAAGCTATGTCCCTTCCAAATTTCAAATGCCTACGTTTAGCCGTTCAGGCTATGCGTTGATATGTCAGTCACTGAGTCAGTCAGTTTCTCCTTTTATTTAGATTTGATTTTTTCATACAAATGTTTTTTCCCGCTAACTACCGTTCCCGTGGGAATTTTGTAATATCCTGTTGCAACTAAGCTTTAAGTTTACTAAAGTACCTGCATGCCAAATTTCAAACGTCTAACTTGAGTGGTTTAGATTTTTCATACAAAAGGATTTTCGGGAATTCCTTTCTTAGTGCACCTCTACGGTATCTAAGGTACCTGCATGCCAAATTTCAATTGTCTAACTTGAGTGGTTTAGATTTTTCATACAAAAGGATTTTCCCGCTAATTCCCGTTCCCGTGGGAATTTCGGGAATTCCTTTCTTAGTACACCTCTACGGTATCTAAGGTACCTGCATGACAAATTTCAAACATCTAACTTGAATGGTTTAGATTTTTCATACAAAAGGATTTTCCCGCTAATTCCCGTTCCCGTGAGAATTTTGGGAATTCCTTTCTTAGTGCACCTCTACGGTACCTATGGTACCTGCATGCCAAATTTCAAACGTCTAACTTGAGTGGTTTAGATTTTTCATACAAAAGGATTTTCTTGCTAATTCCCGTTCTCGTAGGAATTTCGGGAATTCCTTTCTTAGTGCACCTCTACGGTACTTAAGGTATCTGCATGCCAAATTTCAAACGTCTAACTTGAGTGGTTTAGATTTTTCATACAAAAGGATTTTCCCGCTAATTCCCGTTCCCGTAAGAATTTCGGAAATTCCTTTCTTAGTACACTTCTACGGTATCTAAGGTACCTGCATGCCAAATTTCAAACGTCTAACTTGAGTGGTTTAGATTTTTCATACAAAAGGATTTTCCCGCTAATTCCCGTTCCCGTGGGAATTTCGGGAATTCCTTTCTTAGTACACCTCTACGGTATCTAAGGTACCTGCATGACAAATTTCAAACATCTAACTTGAATGGTTTAGATTTTTCATACAAAAGGATTTTCCCGCTAATTCCCGTTCTCGTGGGAATTTCGGGAATTCCTTTCTTAATGCACCTCTACGGTACCTAAGGTACCTGCATGACAAATTTCAAACGTCTAACTTGAGTGGTTTAGATTTTTCATACAAAAGGATTTTCTTGCTAATTCCCGTTCTCGTAGGAATTTCGGGAATTCCTTTCTTAGTGCACCTCTACGGTACTTAAGGTATCTGCATGCCAAATTTCAAACGTCTAACTTGAGTGGTTTAGATTTTTCATACAAAAGGATTTTCCCGTTAATTCCCGTTCCCGTAGGAATTTCGGAAATTCCTTTCTTAGTACACCTCTACGGTATCTAAGGTACCTGCATGCCAAATTTCAAACGTCTAACTTGAGTGGTTTAGATTTTTCATACAAAAGGATTTTCCCGCTAATTCTCGTTCCCGTAGGATTTTCGGGAATTCCTTTCTTAGTACACCTCTACGGTATCTAAGGTACCTGCATGACAAATTTCAAACATCTAACTTGAATGGTTTAGATTTTTCATACAAAAGGATTTTCCCGCTAATTCACGTTCTCGTGGGAATTTCGGGAATTCCTTTCTTAGTACACCTCTACGGTATCTAAGGTACCTGCATGACAAATTTCAAACATCTAACTTGAGTGGTTTAGATTTTTCATACAAAAGGATTTTCTTGCTAATTCCCGTTCTCGTAGGAATTTCGGGAATTCCTTTCTTAGTGCACTGTTTAACTTTCGATAGGGTGCTGGTAAAAAAGACAAAAGCCCGAAGTTTAGAGAATCGCGTGTAATGTTCACCATTAGAAAAAGGAGAGAGTACAGTATTGCCATACTAAAATAATAATTAAAACTAAAATGTTGGGGATGCCAACATACTGCCAGCCGCAGCAATGAAAACCTAAGAATATAATGTCAAAAAAAAGGAAAATATTTGAACACAATACTATAGGTAATCTGAACTTTTGAATGTAAATCTATTTTTGAAAAATACTAGGTAGGTATATTTAGTCAAGGAAAGCAAAATTTTAATACAACATTAAACCAAAAGATGAATTTAAATGAATATAAAACAACTTTTGAAATAGTATTATTTTACCAAACCTGTTTATTTTATACCTATGTATAATAGCAATAAATCATGAAAAGAAATGATAACGTTATGAGTTTTAATTTTACAAACCTAGTGTCTATCTATACAATGCAATGTTAGCTTACAGATAAGCAATGAGATGACACAATATTATTGTGATTACTTATTTGCTGCTGAGAACAGCAATATCCCACCTAAAGGGAAAAACAAAAAGCTGCATGTTAGCCTATAACACAAGAATAATCAACAATAGGAACATTTAGCCTTAATTTAAAATAATATTTTCTTATCATAGAATAAAAACCACACACAAAGGTAAGCTTAAGGTAATTTTACTCTTTAAATTTACTATGTAGCAAATAGTAACTTAATACTAAGTAAATTATATTTTTAATACACACATATAAACAGCTTATAACTATATTATGCCATCTTATAACTAATACAATTACTTGGTTATTCTATTGGAAGTGGGCATATTTTTACAACTGACCGTTTATGAGTTCTACCATTAGCAGTTTTTACCTCTACTACTCTAACTCTGTTGTCATTACCGGGAAACGTTTGAATGACTCTAGCAAGTGGCCACTGCATAGGGGCAGTGCTGTCCTCCTTAAGCAACACAAGTGTACCTACTTGAACGTTAGGTTGGATATCTCTCCATTTGGAACGCGTCTGCAAAATGTTAAGATATTGTTTGCTCCACACTTTCCAAAAAGAGTTAGTGATATTACTACACTGCTTCCAGAACTTCAATCTATTAACAATGACAACAGGCTCACCAGATTCAGGGTATGCGTTTAACGCTGTACCTATAAGGAAGTGACCAGGTGTGAGACAAGAATAATCATTTATATCACTTGAAAGTGGCATTAGAGGTCTGCTATTTAAAATAGATTCTATTTGACAAAGAACTGTGTTTAATTCTTCATAGGTAAGTATTGCCGTTTGTACAACCCTTTTCAAGTGGAACTTCATACTTTTGACACCTGCTTCAGCTAACCCTGCGAATGTTGGAGAATAACAAGGGACAAAATGAAAAGTTATACCTCGTTGAGATGAAAAAGCATGAAGTTTCGCCTGATGTTCATTTGAGCTTTGCAATTTATATAAATTATTTAATTGACTGCTTGCGCTCCTAAAAGTTGACGCATTGTCGCTATAGATGTCAGTAGGAACACCTCTACGCGAAATAAATCGTTTTAGACAAGCCAAAAAGGTTTCAGTTTTTAAATCAGAAGCTAGCTCTAAATGAATAGCCTTAGTTACAAAACAAACGAACACACAAACATACGCTTTTGTTTCTAACGACCTTCTGATCCTAGATTGTTTAATAATTATTGGACCTGCAAAATCTAGACCTACCTTTTGGAATGGCCTACAAGCGTTGACTCTATCATGTGGAAGCGTGCCCATTAATTGTTTCGCTGAATTAGCTTTCAGTTTGAAACAAGTTATACATTTGTGTAAGACTTTTTTAATCTCTCTCATTCCATGAACTATCCAAAACCTTTGATTAATAGTTGACAAAACAATCCTAGGGCCAGCATGTAGATTTTTAATATGCTCGGCGTGGATAATTAAATGTGTCACGCGGGAATCACGTGGCAAAACAACAGGATGTTTTTGTGAATAGGGCATCGATGAGTTTTCCAAACGACCTCCTACCCTAACTAGACCTTTGTTATCAAGGAATGGACACAGTGGTTTTAAATTACCCTTTAAAATACTTTGCTTACACTTTAAATTATGAATGTCTTCTTTCAAGTATTTTTGCTGTTCATATTTAATTATCAACAACAATGAGTCATTTAATTCTTTACTGGATATATAATTTAAATTATTTTTTGCGCTATTTGACCTCACATTTTGAATAAAACGTAGTATGTAAGCCAAAATGCGTTGCATTTTGTTTATATCAGAGTACTTGTCTAGAAAATCTAGCTGTAAAAGTTGTTCATTTGTACTAGAGACCATACAAACCAAAGAGCCCGAAAATACTGCACAAGCCTTAATTTCAGGTAGTTCGCCGGGAACCGGTAATTGAGGCATATCCATTAATGTATACTCACCTTTATGCAAAAACTCTGGGCCTTCCCACCACAGAGGATGATTGTGCAGCTCGCTGGGTAGGACTCCTCTGCTTAAACAGTCAGCGGGGTTATCCTCTGAGCGGATGTAAGACCAGCGGTACTGGTGAGTAAGCTGTGTGATGACCTTCACTCGATTTCCCACATATGTATTAAGCGATGTTATATTGGTTTTAATCCATGCTAGGACTATTTGTGAATCCGAGTACAAGTGAACATCACCTATGTTTAATTTATGATGCAACGTGTCATACACTCTGACGACCAGTTTTGCAAGCATTACTGCAGCATTGAGCTCAAGTCTGGGTACAGTTAGACTTTGCCTTATCGGGTTCACACGCGACCTTGAACATAACAATGATATTTTTACTTTACCTGTTTGGTCGGTGACACGTAGGTATATACAGCACCCGTAGGCTGTGGTGCTCGAGGCGTCTGCAAAACCTATTATCTGAACAGAGCGTGCGTTGCATACACCGACATGCCGTGCGATGGTTATAGGTGACATGACTTGTAAGCTGTCAAAAAATTCACACCATACCTTTAGCAACTCGTCAGGCGGCCTTTCATCCCAACCTACTTTTGCTAGCCAAAGCTGTTGCATGATTGCTTTCGAGGTTACCAGGATCGGCCCTGCATAACCCAAGGGGTCATAAAACTTCCCAATAAAGCTTAAAATGTCACGCTTGGTTGTAGGCATGTTTTCGTTAGTGCTGGGTGACGAAAGCATGAAAGAGTCGGTGTTAATGTTATAACTTATACCCAAAGTTTTTAGAGAAGCATCATTATCTTTCCCTAACTCTATATCATCAAAATGTTGTTGCGATTTTGGTATGTCATCTAACAATGAAGCGCAATTTGAGTACCATTTGTGCAAATGAAAGCCTCCAATTCCTAGTAAAGTGCATAGCTGCCTTTTTGATTCAATTAACAGTTCCGATGAATCATGTGACACTAAGGCATCATCTACATATGTAGAGTGTTCAATAATATGAGCAGCCAGTGGAAACTGTTCCCTATGTCGGACAGCCAACTCCTTCAAGCACCGTGTAGCTAAGTAAGAGGAAGACTTGAGTCCATAAGTGACTGTATTTAGCTGTATACATTGAATATTTTCCTTGGGGGTATCCCTCCAAAGGATGTTTTGCAATGATCTATATTTTTGGGCGAGTGATATATTTCTAAACATTGCTTTAATATCAGTTACAAAAATAAATTCCCCAGTTCTAAACAACAATAAAATGTCTATAAAATCTTTCTGCACCACAGGGCCATTTAACAATAAATCATTAAGTGATACTTTTTTGTTGCTTTTCATTGAAGCATCAAAAACTACACGACACTTAGTTGTTTTTTTGTCTGGTCTAAGAATTGCGTGATGTGATAGAAAATAAACTGGATCAGAATCAAGATTATATTGACTGATATCTATGAATGTACCATGGCCTTGTTGTACATACTCGTGAATAAATTCAGAGTACAGCTTATGTAGCTCTGGATCCCTTTGAAATCTAGTTTCTAAATTTAGATACCTTTTGAGAGCTAAGTTGAAAGTTTGGCCAAGTGTTTCATTTATTGACTCTAGTGGTAATTTAAGAGGTAATGCAACTTCAAACTTGTTATTTTGTGTATCTAGATTCACAGAATTACAAAACATTTGCTCACAGGTCTCATGCTCCGGGAGTTTTTCTGGAAAAAATTCAGGAACCCTTTCAGACTCCCAGAACGAGGAGAGCGTGTCATTAAGCGACGTGTCACATGTATTGCAAAATAATGATGTTACTTGGCTTGAATGCTGATTAGTTGGGATGGACCCTGCAATCACATATCCAAATTGTGTGTGTAGAACCGGCAGTTGCTGGCTGGCTCCATTCTCTGACAGGCTGCTTACAGTTGTGGAATGCTCAGACGGCAACAGCACCTGGAAAAATATATCAGCACCCAATAAAATATGTATCACACTTGGCTCATTGAAGTCATTATCAGCCAATGTTACATTGGGAGGTAACACCAAGTTTTCCAATGGTATCTTGACCTGTGGTAGCTTTGAGGTTATGTTCTCAAGGACATGACATGTGACATCTATTTCAAATTTCTTTGTAATTGAATGTAATTGTATATTGACATACTTATTTACATTGTTTATTTTGTTGCCTATACCCACCACTGGAGTATTTAAAGTTTTGGGTTGTAATTGTAATAAATCAACCAATTCACTTGTAATGAAGGATGCTTGAGACCCGCTATCAAGTAGCGCCTTCACATGAACTTCTGTTCCATTGCTCGCCATGAGTTTCACTCTAGCTGTAGGCAATAGAACTTGGGTCGCACAGGATTTCATAAATAACGTTACTGGCGACTGAACTGCATCTTTGTGAAGCAATGTGTTGTGCTTTTGTTTGCATACTTCACACTTAAAGAAGTACCTACACTTCTTATTATGATTTCGCAAGCATATTTGACATAAATTATTGTCAGTGACGAATTGTAATCTCTGTTCAGCTGACATCAATTTAAACTTTGGACAAATAAACAATTTGTGTGGCAACTTACATAGTGTGCAGGCAAGTGGCGGCGGTGCTGACTTAACAGTGGCTCCTGCAACGTCCTTCACTGTCACTGTGTGAGCAGCCTTTGAAACGGGGAATTGCACCTGAGTTCTCTCAGCATTTTCAAGTGCAAGGGCTCGACGTTCTAGAAAATCAATCAATGTGCTTACTGAGGGTTTATTATCCTTAATGAGCTGAAATTCCCTATTACAATAAGCATCTAGTTTCCTAGTGAGAATGCATAGGAGTATAGAATCCCAGGACTTTATGTCGTGCTTTAAGTTTTTTAGTGAAGCAAGTTGTTGCTTGACACACGAGACAAACACCCTAATGTTACCTGCTGTTGATTTAGTAATTGGATTCAAATCTAGCAATATGTTTATGTGTTCGTTTGTTATTTTGTACTCATTGTCGTAACGATCCTTTAGCAACGTTTTGGCCTCTGTATAACTTTCAGATTGTAAAGGTAAATTTTTGATAAGATCAAAAGGCTCATCCTTCAAAAAACTGCGTAAATAAAATAGTTTTTGTACGTCTTGTAGGCTGGAATTTCGATCTACTAATGCGTTAAATAATTCTATGAAGGGTTTGTACTCGGAGTACTTACCTACAAAGATCGGAACATTTATTTCAGGCAGCTTCGTTGCCATGGTCTGCAGTGGGGGAGGGCTAACCACCTGGTTATCATCTAACTTTTGCATTAAGCGTTTTATCAGAGTTAGCGTTTCCAAGTATTTTGTTTCAACAGCGTCACAGTCGTCCGCGTCTGGATTAAGCGCGCATATCTCTAAGTTAAGTTTTTCAAATCTGTCAAACGTAGCCCTCAACCTCTCCTCCTTTATGGAAAGGCACTGGCGATCGAGTTCCGCACCATCAGTGTCACGAAAATAATTAAAATGTTTCGTCAAAACGCCCTTCTGAGAGGCACGTTTGCGTAAAAGACCTTCTAGAGCCTTAGGGCTGTTATCACAATCCGAATCAGACATAATGATAAAACAAACACTTTATGATGACTTAGAAACTAAGTACACTTGCTAAATACGCTACAATTACAAAATAAAATATTTGTAACAGGCTAGTTACGCTATACGTGTTATCGAGAAAAAAAAATATGGCGTCGTCGACGAAAAAATGGGCGTTTCCGGAAATATTTGAAGCTCTGCAGAGTCCCCTGGTGACGATCGCGAGTAACAGTATTATACGCGCGAGTCTTCAAACGAACCAATAAATCGATCTGTATCACAGACACAGTTGCCCGCCGATTTTCAAATCGGTCAATAGGAGCGACTGCAAGTGACAGACGTAGTACATCAGCGCCACAGTGGTGAGTAGCGAGACCTCGTTGGTTACCGCCCTGTTGTCACGTGTCGTGGAGCGCGCCAATGGGAAGGCGCGAAAGCGACGCGTTGGTGTGACGTAGCTGTGACGTAGCAGCAATCAGCGCCGCTGTGGCTAGTGGCGAGTAGCTGAATCTTGCCTTGTAATGACGTCACGCCGAAACGCACCATCGAAACCGGAAACACGTATGCTAGGTATGGAATGACTAGCACTTTTGATGTGGGATGCCTAAATAAATACGATACTTGATTTTGGGCAATCTCCTCTCGAATGCTTCTTCTATGTGTATGATGGCGAAGTGTAGATCACGACGAAACCTGTTGTTGTGTCCGGCGATATTGCTGACGACGAAGTAGTTCGCGGGCGAGAAAGTTCAAACCTCACGAAATCACAGTTCTTTCTGAACAACAAATGTCTGCTCGGCACAAATTCACTCGCGGGCCCTTGTGTTGCGAAGGACCATGTTTAACTTTCGATAGGGTGCTGGTAAAAAAGACAAAAGCCCGAAGTTTAGAGAATCGCGTGTAATGTTCACCATTAGAAAAAGGAGAGAGTACAGTATTGCCATACTAAAATAATAATTAAAACTAAAATGTTGGGGATGCCAACATGCACCTCTACGGTACTTAAGGTATCTGCATGCCAAATTTCAAACGTCTAACTTGAGTGGTTTAGATTTTTCATACAAAAGGATTTTCCCGCTAATTCCCGTTCCCGTAGGATTTTCGGGAATTCCTTTCTTAGTGCACCTCTACGGTATCTAAGGTACCTGCATGCCAAATTTCAAACGTCTAACTTGAGTGGTTTAGATTTTTCATACAAAAGAATTTCCCTTCACTACTCTGCTCCTATTGATTGTAGGTTCTGCCAGATATCTGTCCGGTACTGGTCGATAGAGAATCGCTACGGGTATGCGACCCCGAACTGCTCTAGCTACTACTGTCACCTCCCTCTTCCTCCTGTGGCAGTAGTATCCTTTTCCCCCTTCCTCACCACTCCTATTACGGATGTCTCCCGTTAAGATCGACCGATGATCCCGATCGGTCACAAAACCTAGCTTGCTAGCTTTCGGTCCGCAGCGTTAGAGGCCTTGCTAATGCTGATGCCGTTCCTACCGCTCTCCGATCGTAGCGGCTCCCCGTTCCATTGGATATAGGGCGGTAGGGGCAAGAGTGCACCTGTGTTCGCGCGCACACTGTCAAACCTTTGTTCCGTGCACTATAATATTTCCTGCGCAAATGGCTCGGCTTCTGATAATGGACTCCGATTATTAAAAGTTCCGCGGCGATGGACAGAGGTAGAGAGGTCTGGTTTGATGCAACCAGGCTTTGTCTGATGTCTGCACGCGGGCGGTTCAGAGAGAGTGGTCGCTTCAGCGCTGCAATGGGCTAACAGTGCGATTCGGCAGCACTCTAGATGACAGAGCAGCGCTTTTCAGGGGGGCCCTGCTCTCCCCAATCCGGGGAGGGGACTAGAAAAGGTGTCCTAAAAAAGGCTTAGCCCAGCATATTCGGAGATAGTAACCACGGCTGTCTCTGCATCAACTCTCACGTGGTCGAAAGAAACAAAAGAATAGAAATACTGCAGTTAAATTCCGGAATATGACCTTTGCAGCGTGGAATGTACGCACCCTCCTTGATCGCGATGCCAACTTGGCTCTTCCTCGTAAAACTGCCCTTGTTTCCCGAGAACTTCGTCGCTACAATGTGGATATTGCTGCTCTCAGTGAGACCCATTTAGCTGATGAGGGGGAGAGGGTGGAACGCCTGGGCGGGTACACTTTCTTTTGGAAGGGTACTCCGTCTTCAGAGCCTAGGAGGTCTGGTGTTGGTTTCGCGGTCAAAAATCGTATCGCATTTAAATTGGAGGAATGTCCTATTCACATCTCGGACCGCGTCACTACCCTGCGTTTACACCTGGACAATGGCAATCACCTAAACGTCATCAGTGTATATGCGCCAACGCTGGACAAGGATGATGACATCAAGGCCAAGTTTTATGAAGAAGTCTCGCAAACTCTCTCTAGAATTTCCCCTAGAGAAAAGGTTCTTTTGATGGGCGACTTTAATGCAAGAGTCGGGCGTGACTTTGAAGCTTGGCCTAAGGTCTTGGGTAGACATGGTATAGGCAACATGAATGCTAATGGACAACTTCTTTTGTCATTATGCGCCGAATTCCAACTGGCAATTACCAATACCATGTTCAGACTCCCGGCAAAATATAAAACCACATGGATGCATCCGAGGTCGAAACATTGGCACTTGATAGATTATGTGATTGTCCGGCAGCGAGATATTTCCCAAGTGCATATCACTCGCGTTATGCGCGATGCTAACGCCGTTTGCTCAACTGACCACAGGCTTGTCGTCACAAAATTACATCTTCGCCTGCACCCTCCTCGCAGATCTCAAGGAGACAAGCCTAAGCGTCTAAGCATAGGCAGATTACAGGATCTAGAGACGCGTGAGGCCTACACACAGGCAGTTGATTGTTCGGTTCGGGCGATGGAGTTTAAGAGTGGTGATGCTATTGCGCACTGGCAAACTCTCTCGTCTAATTTGGTTATCGCCGCCTCGGAGACGCTCGGTGCTAGGGCCAGCAGGAACGAGGATTGGTTTGATGACAACGACGAAATCTTGACCAGAGCAATTCAAAAGCATCGACATCTTTTGCGTCGGCATCGTGATGACCAACAAGCGGAACATGTCAGGCAAAGTGGTGCTGAGCTACGTCGATATGTACGGGAAATTAAAGACAAGTGGTGGAAGGACAAGGCCGAACGTATGCAGAGGCTCGCAGATACCAACCAGCTGGGTGCGTTTTATGATGAGGTTCGCAAACTTGTTGGCTGTGCAATTCGTACTAGAGTGCCCCTGAGGTCCCTGGATGGCACTAAATTGCACACTAACAAGCAAGGAGTTCTCGACCGATGGAGAGAACACTTCGATAATTTGCTCAATGTCGACAGAGCTGCGGACCTTCCATACATACGCTCTTTGCCATCTTTACCCATTTTTAATAAGCTGGACGATTCATTGTCTCTGCGTGAGGTTGTTGTTGCTATTCATCAACAACAGAATATAAAGGCGGTCGGCGTCGATAATATTCCGGGGGAACTCTTGAAGTACGGAGGTTCAGAGTTGCATCAGGCCATCTGGGAGCTGTTCGTCCGTATGTGGGATGAGGAGCGGGTACCTGATGATTTTAAAATCTCGCGCATTTGCTCTTTGTATAAAAACAAAGGTGACAAAGCCAATTGCGACTCTTATAGAGGTATATCTCTGCTGACTACTCCCGGAAAGATCTTCTCTCGAATATTACTCAACCGCTTGATGCCCTTGTCTGAAGATATACTGCCTGAAACCCAGTTTGGCTTCCGTCCAAATCGAGGCACGTGTGAAGCTATTTTCTCTATTCGACAACTCCAAGAGAAAAGCAGAGAGCAGTGTCAACCACTGTACCTATGTTTTGTTGACCTTGAAAAAGCTTTCGATAGCGTGCCTCGAGAAGCTCTGTGGGTTGTATTGACGAAACTGGGATGCACGGATAAATTTGTTAGGTTGGTCCGACTCCTGCATGATGACATGAAATGTTGTGTCAATGTACAAGGCGATGATTCAGAGTTCTTTTCTGTGACCTGCGGCGTGAAACAAGGCTGCGTGCTCGCACCAACTCTTTTTGCCTTGTACTTTGCAGTTGTAGTTCGGGAGGCCCTGCAAACTGTGTCTGAAGGCATTCGTATTCGTTTCCGTACTGATGGTGGTGGACTCTTCAACCTGGCTAGACTGAAGGCTCACACAAAAGTGTCTCACGCGACTATAACTGAGATGATGTACGCAGACGATTTATGTTTTGTGGCGGAATCCCCAGATGGTCTACAAAGGCTTATGTCGAGTCTTGATGAGTCGTGTCGCTTATTTGGCCTCAAGATAAGTGTTAAGAAGACCGAAGTCATGGCTTCTGATACGCTTAACAGTGCCCCGATCGACATCAAACTTAGTGAAGACTCTCTGAAGCTGGTAGACAAATTTAAATATCTGGGCAGCACTTTAACATCCAAGTGTCTCCTTGACGATGAAATTAACAGCAGAATTGGAGCAGCTGCTGCAGCCTATGGCAGACTTCGTCCCAAGGTGTTCCGCTCTCATGACATAAAGCTCTCTACAAAAGTAGCTGTGTACATGGCGATCGTTCTGCCAAATCTCCTGTACGCCTCTGAAACGTGGGTCCTTTACCGTAAACATATCCGCACATTAGACAAATATCATCTGAAATGCCTACGCGACATTATGAGCATCCATTGGTCGCAGCGTGTGCGAAACACGGAAGTTCTGCGAAGAGCTAATGTCGGTGGAATAGAGGCCTATCTAATGCGGCGGCAGTTGCGGTGGTGCGGCCATGTCTCCCGGATGTCTGATGACAGAGTGACGAAGTGCATCTTCTATTCGGAACTTCAGAGTGGCAAGCGGAAACAAGGCGGCCAAATTCTGCGGTACAAAGATGTGCTTAAGCGTCACATGAAACAATGTGACGTAGACCCGTTGCAATGGGAGGCGGAGGCAGCTGAACGGTTGTTATGGAGGCGTACAGTGAACACCAAGGTGTTTGACTTCGAGAAGGAGAGACTTCAGAAGCTCGATACGAAACGAGACGAGCTCAAGGCGCGACCACCTGCTGCCATAAATTATAATTATTTAGGAGGAGTGCTGACGTGCATTGAATGCGGTCGTACATTTAATGCTAAGATCGGATATGTCAGTCACATGAGAGCACACGAACGACGCTCTCATTAGTTGTCGAGTCGCTGTGGCCGAATACGGTCAGGAAGGATTATTATTGATTGTAGCGTGATGAAAAGTATACTATAACCTGTCCAGGAGTGTGAAGAATAATTGTACCAAGTTTCATAAAAATCCGTCCAGTAGTTTTTGTTTCTATAAGGAACATACAGACAGACAGACAGACAAAAATTTTACTGATTGCATTTTTGGCATCAGTATCGACCACTTATCACCCCCTGATAGTTATTTTGAAAAAATATTTAATGTACAGAATTGACCTCTCTACAGATTTATTATAAGTATAGATAAGAAGAAATAATTTTTAATGTTTATATCTATACTTATAATAAATCTGTAGAGAGGTCAATTCTGTACATTAAATATTTTTTCAAAATAACTATCAGGGGGTGATAAGTGGTCGATACTGATGCCAAAAATGCAATCAGTAAAATTTTTGTCTGTCTGTCTGTCTGTCTGTCTGTCTGTATGTTCCTTATAGAAACAAAACCTACTGGACGGATTTTAATGAAACTTGGTACAATTATTCTTCACACTCCTGGACAGGTTATAGTATACTTTTCATCACGCTACAATCAATAGGAGCAGAGTAGTGAAGGGAAATTCTTTTGTATGAAAAATCTAAACCACTCAAGTTAGACGTTTGAAATTTGGCATGCAGGTACCTTAGATACCGTAGAGGTGTACTAAGAAAGGAATTCCCGAAAATCCTACGGGAACGGGAATTAGCGGGAAAATCCTTTTGTATGAAAAATCTAAACCACTCAAGTTAGACGTTTGAAATTTGGCATGCAGGTACCTTAGATACCGTAGAGGTGTACTAAGAAAGGAATTCCCGAAATTCCCACGGGAACGGGAATTAGCGGGAAAATCCTTTTGTATGAAAAATCTAAACCACTCAAGTTAGACAATTGAAATTTGGCATGTGTTAGGTTTTCTGTAATTTTGTGCGAATTTGTGTTGCCTTCATATGGCAACACTAGGAGAAAGGGTATAAAAAGGCGTGTTTGTCTTTCATTGGGGTTCTGCAGCCACAACTGTCACCGGCCAATGGCCTGTGTCCGCTGTGGAGAAAGTCACGCGGCCAAGGACTGTCAGCGGCCCCGGGAGGTTCCAGCCACCTGCTGTAACTGCGGGGGGGGACACCCGGCCAACAGCCCTTCTTGCCCGGTCAAGTTGCGCGAGCTGCGGAACACGAAGGCGGGAACCGCGCCTATGACCACAGCAAGAAGAGCCCCACTGCCACCTCCACCCTCAACAGTGGACCCCAACAGCGAGCCGACCGCGCGGAGCTCGCTTATGGCCGCGGCGAACGGCCCAGACGGGCCCAAGCCGCGCAGGCCGAAGCGCATCCGCGCGAGGGCAAAGCCTGCCCCTGCAGCCTCCATCACTGTCGAGCCGCAGCCGACACCGACGCCGAACCAAGCGGTCGCCGCCCCTCCCAGGGGGGGGAAGAAGGCGAAGCCCCAAGTGGAGGAACCATCGGCCCCATCCAGTGAGAAACTGGAAGTGCTGGAGCAGACGATCCAACTGCTGCACAACGTCCTCGCTGCCATCCGCTCACGGATTGACCCTGTGCCCATCATCGTGGGAGGCCTGGCATCACTGCTGGGCCAACTCACTGGTGGGCACTGACCCCTCGGACATCGGACTGGACCGGGGCTGCCCACATCCACTACTCCCCGTCGAGTAGTCAGGATTGTGGCCACCCCCCGGGGGATGAGTTGACGCTTCCAGTGGCAGTGGAAGCAGTCCTCTCCCCCCCTCCAGCCGACTCGACACCAGCTGCCCCGGCGACGGAGCAGCTTCACCGGACTGACACCACCGCCGGCTGACGGGCGCTCACTGGGCCTCCCCCAATGGGGAACCACCCGGTGGGCTCGACCTCGCTGGCGGCACCACGGACGAAACATCATCGGGCTCACGGAGGGGCGTTCTCGCCCGCCGTGACCCAACCCCGTGCCACGCCCGTTTCTGCGGGCGGCGACTGCTGCTACATTAGAGGGGCTACGCCCCGTGAATGTCTCCCCGTCGCGGGCTTCGCCCGCGACGAGAAGAAACCACACGCATTGGGGTTCTTTTGATTCGAGCACGCATCGAAGGCAGACGTACCATTTTGAACACGTGTACACTTGTGCTTGAGCACGCGTGCGTTTTGGAAATTTAGAGTAAGTAACCAATATACTTATTATTTATTATTTCAATGGTTGTTTTATTTATAGAGCATGTACCTGAGGCAGCTTTATGTATATCCAGGTATCCGTATGTTAGTTAATGATCACGTTACCGTGGTCTTATTACATTTCAGAAGTGGGATCGTATCCATATGTGTTAATCAGGATACACCGTTTTTGAGATATTTTACTTTGGAAATATATCTGTATAAATATATACATATATATATATTCATCACATTCCAAAATATTATAGGGTTATCTGAAGAATATTTACATGTTCCAATGTTTTCGAGTTCCAGATTATGCCTCTTGAAGACGAGACCGTTCCACGAAGACGACAGACGAGCCGAGCCGAGCCGAGCCGAGCCGAGCCGAGCCGAGACGAGCCGAGACGAGCCGAGACGAGCCGAGACGAGCCGAGCCGAGCCGAGACGAGCCGAGACGAGCCGAGACGAGCCGAGCCGAGCCGAGACGAGCCGAGACGAGCCGAAACGAGCCGAGACGAGCCGAGCCGAGCCGAGCCGAGCCGAGCCGATACAAGCCGGGAGCGCAGCCGAGCCGAGCCGAGCCGAGCCGAGACGAGCCGAGACGAGCCGAGACGAGCCGAGACGAGCCGAGCCGAGCCGAGACGAGCCGAGACGAGCCGAGATGAGCCGAGACGAGCCGAGACGAGCCGAGCCGAGCCGAGACGAGCCGAGACGAGCCGAAACGAGCCGAGACGAGCCGAGCCGAGCTGAGCCGAGCCGATACAAGCCGGGAGCGCAGCCGAGCCGAGCCGATACAAGCCGGGAGCGCAGCCGAGCCGAGCTGATACAAGCCGGGAGCGCAGCCGGAGAGAGAGCCGGGAGTGCAGCCGGAGAGAGACGTCGCTTCACGCGTCGGCACAACGAGCGACACAGCCAACGACGTCGCGGCGAAGGGCAGGAGGTGCGACGTTCGTCGGCAGCTAAGGGAATAGAAAGGTCAGATAGCCCTACATTTTCATCTAAAGATGTTCTTAATATTGTTGAATCATTAGTTAACTTAAGATCTTAACCTAATCCGACAGCAGTCGCCACATCACATCCTTCCAGTAGTATTATGAACCATGTTACCCGAATTTGGACCCTCATCGAAAAGTCAAAATATTGATACTTGGTTAAAGAAAGTTAATGAGTGTGCCACTGTTTACGGATGGGATGAGAACAACCGTTATCCACTTCGCAATGCAGAAACTGCAGGAGTTGGCCAGAGTTTGGTATGAAAGCTTCAATTCTATTTTGTACAGCTAGGCAGAATGGCAGCAAAAGTGGTTAGACGCATTTCCTTTTGAACATGCTTATGGCCAATCCCTGGAGGATACGCTTAGGCGAAAGAGTAGGTTTGGTGAACCGCTAGAGGTTTATTATTATGAAGAATTAGCCATCGTGAACCGGTGTGACATCGAAGGGAAACGAGCCGTGGACTGCATTATCCACGGATTAAGTGACAAGACAATTAGATCCAGCGATAAGCGTTACGATGTACGCAGCCTGATCAACTCCATTTTCTGATGAGTAATAAGGAGAACCAACCGCCGCCCGATCGCTTTCATTTTAATAAAACAAAGTAGTCGACTGAATCCACAGCGGGAAGTAATAATGACAATAGGGATAAATCAGTTAAGACTTCAAAAAAAATTCAAGTTACAAATTATTTTGTTTTAACTGTAGGGAAAAAGGTTACCCGTATCTTAAATGTCCCAAACCTCTGGTCCAATGTACAGGATGTCGTAGGTTCGGTCATAAAATGGAAACTTGCAGAGTCCCTTTTTTTTTTGAAAACCGTGATAATCTAGGTAACATTCCTAAAATCATGCGCATACTTACCTCTAAGTCGGGCTCAAAATATTTCAATACAGTTAGGGTAAATGACACCTCTATGATATCGTTTATAGATTTCGGTAGCGAAGTTTCGCTCATAAAACAAACAACGACACTGATTTTGGGGTAGACTTGTGATCAATCCCCGACTCCACTAAAAGTTTTGGTAGTGATTTTATTTTGTCCATGGGCAGGACACAGGTTAATTTATGCATCGACGGTGTTAGTGCGGATGTTTTGTGTCACGTGGTTGACAGTAATCTGCTCAATTGTCCGATATTAGTAGGACAGTCCTTCACCGAACAGAATCAGGTGCTGGTATTCAAGAATGCCAACGAATTGAGGTTTTATTATGATGATGAATTCCCTTTTGCTAACAGTGGTAGTGGTGATACTGCGAGTGTAAAGGTCGTCTCCGCTTCATGCGCAAGATTGAGTGGAGAGGCGATTATCAGAGCTCGTACTGATGTTGTGATTAATTGATATGTTAGGCTTAGCGGAAGAGTCGTGGGGAAGCCAAACCGAGAATTCACGATAGCCGGCGGGTTATACAAAGTAGAGGAAGGTCAGCTCTTTGTTCATATTACCCCATTGTCAGCTTTTGTTATATTGATGAAGGTGATATTATGGGTGGATGAAATAGAGTTCAGATTGTCAATCATATTTGTACATCACCCACAGACCTCGTTGGCGAGCATTTAGGTATAGAGCCTAAAGATGTTAACTTTAGCAAAAACGCTTGAAGAGCCACATAAACGACGTCTATTTTAACATTTTGAACGAATACAAGCATTGCTTCGCGCAATCATTAGAGGAGTTGGGATGTACAAATATGACTGAAATGAAAATTGAATTGAATATTGAGCGTCCTGTGGTTTACCGGCCTTACATATTGTCGCACAAAGAACGACAACAAGTAAGAGAAATGGTTGGTGAGATAATGAATGCGGGGATTGTACGAGAAATTGTATCGGAATATGCGAGTCCAATTATGTTGGTTCGTAAGAAGGACGGTAAACAAAGGCTCTGTGTTGATTATAGGTTTCTGAATTCAATGACAGTTAAGATAAGGTACCTGATGGCAGTGATTGAAGACGAGATTGCTCGATTAGTGGGGCAGGCCTACTTTATAACTTTGGATCTGGCATCTGGATACTACCAGGTGCCTATTGCAGAAGAATCGAAACCCTTAACTCCCTTTATCACCCCAGACGACCAATATGAATTTAATCGTATGCCGTTTGGGTTGGCTAACGAACCAGCTGTATTTCAAAGGCTGATGAATAAGGTATTGGTTTCCGCTAGGTTCTCAGAAGCTACTGCTTACATCGATGACGTATTAACTTACGAAAAGGATGTAGAAGAGTGTTTGGATAGGTAAGAAAGGGCTTTACAGTTGATAGAAAAGGCAAGCCTAACTCTGAATTTGGCAAAATGTAATTTCTTACAGCAGAATTATTAACTATTTGGGTTATGATATTAGCGCTGCTGGGGTGCGGCCGGCTGACAAAAAGACACAGTCGGTGTTTGATGTTCCTCGTCCCACCAGTCCACATTCCGTCCGCCAATTTCTGGGACTAGTAGGATATTTTCGGAAAATTTATAAGGAATTACGCGTCTTTATCACATCCGTTGAATAAGTTGCTCAAGAAGGATGTGGAATGGTGTTGGACTGAGGAACAAGAAGCCGCATTTGTTGATCTCAAGAGTAGTCTGATAGATAGGCCAATCTTAGCCATTTACGACCCGACCGCCGAAACACAGTTGCACACTGACGCCAGTGAAGTGGGCGTCAGTGGAATATTGATGCAGCGACGTAATGGAAACGACACCTACCATCCCGTAGCGTACTATAGTCGCCAGACATCTCCAGAAGAGAAAAGGTTTATAAACTTGAGACTCTTGCTATAGTAAGTTCGCTCAAAAGTTTCGGGTGTATCTTCTGGGTCAGAATTTCAAAATCATGACCGATTGTATTGCGTTGCGCTCCTTGCTTTCCATACGCGATTTGGTTAGATGTATTGCCCGCTGGTGGCTGTTTTTGCTTTTTGAATATCGTGCTGGCACGAAAATGACGCACGTGGACCTTCTATTTCGGAACCCAATTGAGGATCTTAGTTCAATGGAAATTGACGCTGGTCTTTACCCGACGGTTATGTCAATCAATGAGGGGGACAGGTTGTAGACTCTTCAATTAGGTGATAGTGAACTGGGTCGCATTCGGGAATTTCTTACCACTGATATTGATGCAGATGGGTTAAAGTACATAACAGAAAACTAATTCAAATGAGGGCCTATTCCACGTAAACGAAAAGTCGAGGTGCCTTTTCACACCCTGTACATCAATCACCTTGGACCTTTTTGTGCGATCAAAGAGAGGAAAACTCTTACCTATTGGTAGTCGTAGATGCCTTTACGAAATTTAAATTTATCAGGCCAGTCAGAAATACCAAAAACAGTTACAACAACGCGAGAATTAGAAGATATTTTCTATACGTTCAGAAACCCAGATCGAATTATTAGCGACCGCGGTACTTTCTTCACATCGTACGTGTTCAAACGTTTTGCTCGGATAAAGGTATTAGACACGTGTTGAACGCAGTTGCAAGTCCTAGGTCCAATGGACAAGTAGAGCAGTGTAATCGCACGATGTTAGGGTCGTTAACTGCGCAAAATCTTAATTTTGACAAGAACGTCTGGGATGACAAGATAGGTAGAGTCCAATGGGGCATGAACAACACCCGTCGGAAGACAACGGGACGGACTGAGGTAATGTTTGGACTTCAGATGGATGCGGAAATTAATCCTATGTTGAACGAAATAGTATGCGAAACGCAAAATTATACTTTATTGTCAGTTCGGGAATCCCTTAAAGATGTAAAAATTGACGATTCAAAGTGTAACAATGTTACCTACTGAATAAACATATTTTTGAGTTTGAATTTGTTGGGATTGATGACTACTTCATTTAACAAATCGAATGTCACCCTGGATTCACGTTAATGATGATAAAGAAAGTAGTGATGAAGATGACTGATTGTGTCATTATTATATACAATCAAAAGAAAGTAAGTAGAGGTACTGTTTGTTGGATGAAACTGTAAGATGTGTATTTAGTAATAGCTTGAGAAGGAGGGCTCATAGCTATTTAGTTAAGGTGACTTTCAATTTTGTGAGGAGGGTTCAAAATTATTTTAATTATCGTATATAAGAAGGAAGGGTTTGTATACGATAGTTACAAGTGTGAGAAAGAAGGTTCACACTCAATTGCTTTGCAATAGTTCGTGAGAAAGAAGGGTTTGCGAACTATTGCCAACTTGAATAGCTTTATAATGTTATGACTATTTTAATTATCGTATATAAGAAGGAAGGGTTTGTATACGATAGTTACAAGTGTGAGAAAGAAGGTTCACACTCAATTGCTTTGCAATAGTTCGTGAGAAAGAAGGGTTTGCGAACTATTGCCAACTTGAATAGCTTTATAATATTATGATTATTTTAATTATCGTATATAAGAAGGAAGGGTTTGTATACGATAGTTACAAGTGTGAGAAAGAAGGTTCACACTCAATTGCTTTGCAATAGTTCGTGAGAAAGAAAGGTTTGCGAACTATTGCCAACTTGAATAGCTTTGTAATATTATGATTATTTTAATTATCGTATATAAGAAGGAAAGGTTTGTATACGATAGTTACAAGTGTGAGAAAGAAGGTTCACACTCAATTGCTTTGCAATGGTTCGTGAGAAGGAAGGGTTTGCGAACTATTGACAACTTGAGTAGCTTTATATTATGATTATTTTAATTATCGTATATAAGAAGGAAGGTTTGTATACGATAATTACAAGTGTGAGAAAGAAGGTTCACACTCAATTGCTTTGCAATAGTTCGTGAGAAGGAAGGGTTTGCGAACTATTGACAACTTGAATAGCTTTATATTATGATTAGAAAGAAGAGCTGATGTTTCACCCCGTAAATGTGATTATATGTCGTTGTACTTTTAGATTTTAAGTGAAGCTTTGTAACTGTTCTCGATGAGTGTGGAATCACTTGGCCCGCCGAATGTTAGGTTTGAACATTAGACGTTTTGTCTACGTGCATGAGGACATGCACGACGTCAGGATGGTCGAATGTTAGGTTTTCTGTAATTTTGTGCGAATTTGTGTTGCCTTCATATGGCAACACTAGGAGAAAGGGTATAAAAAGGCGTGTTTGTCTTTCATTGGGGTTCTTTTGATTCGAGCACGCATCGAAGGCAGACGTACCATTTTGAACACGTGTACACTTGTGTTTGAGCACGCGTGCGTTTTGGAAATTTAGAGTAAGTAACCAATATACTTATTATTTATTATTTCAATGGTTGTTTTATTTATAGAGCATGTACCTGAGGCAGCTTTATGTATATCCAGGTATCCGTATGTTAGTTAATGATCACGTTACCGTGGTCTTATTACACATGCAGGTACCTTAAGTACCGTAGAGGTGCAATAAGAAATGAATTCCCAAAATTCTCACGGGAACGGGAATTAGCGGGAAAATCCTTTTGTATGAAAAATCTAAACCACTCAAGTTAGACGTTTGAAATTTGGCATGCAGATACCTTAAGTACCGTAGAGGTGCACTAAGAAAGGAATTTCCGAAATTCCCACGAGAACGGGAATTAGCGGGAAAATCCTTTTGTATGAAAAATCTAAACCACTCAAGTTAGACCTTTGAAATTTGTCATGCAGGTACCTTAGGTACCGTGGAGGTGCACTAAGAAAGGAATTCCCGAAATTCCCACGGGAACGCGAATTAACGGGAAAATCCTTTTGTATGAAAAATCTAAACCACTCAAGTTAGACGTTTGAAATTTGGCTTGCAGGTACTTTAGTGAATTTAAAGCTTAGTTGCAACAGGATATTACAAAATTCCCACGGGAACGGTAGTTAGCGGGAAAATCCTTTTGTATGAAAAATCTAAACCACTCAAGTTAGACAATTGAAATTTGGCATGCAAGTACCTTAAGTACCGTAGAGGTGCACTAAGAAAGGAATTCCCAAAATTCTCACGGGAACGGGAATTAGCGGGAAAATCCTTTTGTATGAAAAATCTAAACCACTCAAGTTAGACGTTTGAAATTTGGCATGCAGATACCTTAAGTACCGTAGTGGTGCACTAAGAAAGGAATTCCCGAAATTCCCACGAGAACGGGAATTAGCGGGAAAATCCTTTTGTATGAAAAATCTAAACCACTCAAGTTAGACGTTTGAAATTTGGCATGCAGGTACTTTAGTAAACTTAAAGCTTAGTTGCAACTGGATATTACAAAATTCCCACGGGAACGGTAGTTAGCGGGAAAAAACATTTGTATGAAAAAATCAAATCTAAATAAAAGGAGAAACTGACTGACTCAGTGACTGACATATATCAACGCATAGCCTGAACGGCTAAACGTAGGCATTTGAAATTTGGAAGGGACATAGCTTAGGTACCGTAGAGGTGCACTAAGAAAGGAATTCCCAAAATTCTCACGGGAACGGGAATTAGCGGGAAAATCCTTTTGTATGAAAAATCTAAACCACTCAAGTTAGACGTTTGAAATTTGGCATGCAGATACCTTAAGTACCGTAGTGGTGCACTAAGAAAGGAATTCCCGAAATTTCCACGAGAACGGGAATTAGCGGGAAAATCCTTTTGTATGAAAAATCTAAACCACTCAAGTTAGACCTTTGAAATTTGTCATGCAGGTACCTTAGGTACCGTGGAGGTGCACTAAGAAAGGAATTCCCAAATTCCCACGGGAACGCGAATTAACGGGAAAATCCTTTTGTATGAAAAATCTAAACCACTCAAGTTAGACGTTTGAAATTTGGCATGCAGGTACTTTAGTAAACTTAAAGCTTAGTTGCAACAGGATATTACAAAATTCCCACGGGAACGGTAGTTAGCGGGAAAAAACATTTGTATGAAAAAATCAAATCTAAATAAAAAAGAGAAACTGACTGACTCAGTGACTGACATATATCAACGCATAGCCTGAACGGCTAAACGTAGGCATTTGAAATTTGGAAGGGACATAGCTTAGGTACCGTAGAGGTGCACTAAGAAAGGAATTCCCGGAATTCCCACGGCAACGGAAATTAGCGGGAAAATCTTTTTGTATGAAAAATCTAAACCGCTTAAGTTAGACGCTTGAAATTTGGCATGCAGGTACCTTAGTTAACTTAAAGCTTAGTTGCAACAGGATATTGCAAAATTCCCACGGAAACGGGAGTTAGTGGGAAAAAAACATTTGTATGAAAAAATCGAAACCGCGTAAGATAGATATTTTCAATTCAATTCAATTAAATTATTTATTGCATTCCATGTAGTACAATAGGGTGTTACATAGGCATAGGAACTAAAACATGGACCCTATAGGGCACAGCAACGTTGAAGGGAAGAGAGGAAGTGTGTATTAAAATTAAAACTCAATGAACAATCAATTAAAAAAAAAACAATTCAATCAATTGATTCAATCTAGCACGCATGCGTATGCAAATATAAAGTTTATTTTTGGCTGTATTTTGAAAAATGGGAGTTATTGGGAAAAAAAATGTACTTATGAAAAAATCTAAACTGCATAAGTATGCACTCCCACACACACAAAGATCTCTCTCTTATATAACACGCCACGCGGACGAAGTCGCGGGCAAAAGCTAGTTATTAAATAAAATAATATTTTATTGGTTGTCTCCCGATGTATATGATTTTAGTTGCTATCTTCTGTCACTCATTTTATGGTACAAAATAGTGTGCGTTAGAAACTTTGACCTTGGTCATTACGTTGGAGAATAGTCCTCCTCCACCCCGCAATCGCGCTATAGGTCCCCACGCCCCGGCAATACCAGTCAGTCGCTCGCAAACAGTAAAATGAGGTGCGTGTGTAAATTTAGCGATCACTCTGTCACGTAAGTTACGACTTCCAAATGTTATTCTAAATTCGGTGTTTTAATATTATTTGATTAGTTTATGGTAAATATTTCATATATACCCAGTTTTATGCGTAAATTATAATTAGGAAAATGCTGAATATCTTGAACACTACTATTTTACACCTCTGTCACGTAGCACCTCTGTCACGAAATGTGTGACGGAGTGGTATAACTCGTGACGGAGTGGTCATTTTTGTATGGAACTTAGAGCCTTAGTTTATATCCATAATAGATGATTGCTAGTTTTTTTATGTTGGTTATTCTATCGTCATCTATTTTGTTAATTTAAGGTATTACCATCAAGTAAATGAAAAAATGGCATTATCTGCAGCTGAAAGGCAGCGACGTTGTCGTGAAAAAAGAAAGCTTAAGCCTGAACTTGTTGCAGAAGTAAAACGTAAAGATTTACAAAGATATCATGCTCGCAAAAAGTTAGTTAAGGATATGACACCAAAAGAACATAAAAAAATAAATAAAAAGACAATGGCAGATTAGAAATAAAAAGAGAAGAGAAAGACAGAAAACTTTGCAGAACATTTTGATTAGAATACAGAATACAGAACTTTATTAATAACATGTCGTTACAAGTCAATTACAAAAAGATAAACATTGTCAATAGGCAAAAACACCGATATACCAAGGGTAATATTATTACATATTACTCATTGATTTATCATTAACACCCCGGCTTCTACACCGCCTTCTTCAAGTCCCAGACTACTTCCATTAAGTCCCAGATCTCGTTCACTGACTCCAGGCTCGTCTGTTGCCACAAGCAGGGGAAGAAAACAAATGCGACGAGATAGATCACGCCTTTATTGACAAAATATTCAACTTCAAAACCAAACACAAGAATTACTAAGAAAAGTACAGAAATACAAGAAAAGACTTCAGCGACAGAAAAAGAAACAAAATAAAGTGCTTACTACAACAATTCATAGTAAAAGAGAAAATGAACATGGCAAAGAAGAATACAGAAAATATACTATCTTATCAAATACAATTAAGAAACATTACAAGCACACAAAAGACCACAAAATAAAACGCTATATTAAAAGTATACTTGAAGACCACAACGTCTTTAATTGGCTCTACTAAGGGATTTTATAAGACTGTGTATACCTCTACTTCAGAAGACGAAGATGACCAGCCTCTTCTTAATTTGAGAAAATCTGTAGATACAAAACCAGGTACATCACACGATCTACTAGTGGATAAGATCCATCCATTATTAATAAAAAATGGAACACATCTTTTAGTCAAAGTACTAAGTGAAAGAAAAATTGAGTACACTTAGGAGTAGCAAAAAGTGGAGTGGATGAAGATGGTGATGTTCGAGTGATGTTTTATAAATCTGTTGATGATACTGGGAAATTGTTTAAATTGGTAGAGACTGATGTGTCAGACGTGATGTATGAAAATTTGTTACAAATTATTCCACCTCCTAAGATAATTAAAAGACCATTTAAACTCTACATTCCCTCGTCGATGGATCGGACGAGGAGGCACAATCAATTGGCCTGCTCGATCCCCCGATCTAAATCCATTGGATTTCTTTTATTGGGGCTGCATGAAGGACAAGATGTATAAAGAAGCTATTCAGAGTGAAGAACACCTGCGAGAACAAATTAATACAGCAGCCCAAGAAATATCAGAATTAAGCTTAAGACGGTTAAAAAGGGCTTTCATTAAGAGGTGCCGCGCGTGTATCGCACAAGAAGGCCGGCAATTCGAGCACATACTAGATGTATTCATTGACTAAATATTAAAAAATGATTTTTTTACTCAAACATGTGTATTTTATTTATTATTCAAATTTAATATGAATTAGCCCCTTTTGCACAATACTGGCAATTTCTTTTCTTTTTCTACAAAAATATGACCAGTATTATACCTTTCTGAAATCCTTATTAAATAAGTAATTTATCTGTAAAATGTGCAGTGACAGTCCAGTACATTTTTTTTTCACCACCGAATGCCAAAGTTGAGGTAAATAATTTTTGTACAAAAAAATAATAAGAATAATATTTTTTTTTCAAAGATACTTAATGATATTTAGCAAAATAGTATTTAAATATGGTAGATCTACTATTCTAGAATATTTACAAAAATAAATTACAGAGTTATCTGCTTTCTTGTACACACAGCAACAAAAAAACTGACCAAAAGCGGAATTTGTCGAAAAAAATAAAAAGTCGGGAATATCTCGAAAACGGTGACACTTTTACTGAGGTCATTTTTTTTTTATCGAGTAGGGCACACCTCAATCTTCCTTACATTTCAGTCTGTCGTGCTCTTTACGGGACACCCTGTATATAGGCAAGACACACAGTTTATTAACTGACCTCTGAACAATATTATTACCACTTTTGACACTATAAACTCTGGTTATTCCGTCTGTGCCTGGATGTTTTTCTACTACACGCCCTAAGGCCCATTTCCCTGGTGGCATGTTATCTTGCTTGATAAGCACTATGTGCCCAATTTCTATATCCAGTTTTTGCTTTAGCCACTTAGGTCTCTGCTGAAGTCTAGACAAATACTCTTGTTGCCATCTTTTCCAAAAATCGAAAAGTAATTTTTGTATATGTTGCCAGCGCGACAGATGACTGGTGGGAAGATCAGTAAAGTCAGGGCTTGGAATGGTGATCGGGGATTCTCCAATTAAAAAATGTCCTGGAGTCAGGGCTACTACGTTATCGGGGTCTGAATCGTCTATGGGGCTCAGTGGTCGTGAATTGAGGCACGCCTCAATTTGGCATAAGATGGTAGCCATTTCTTCATATGGAAGATGTGAGGTCAATATCCTTTTCATATGGTACTTCATAGACTTGACGCCCGCTTCCCATAGACCACCCATGTGGGGACTGTAAGCCGGTATAAAGTGCCATTGCGTGCCATCTAATGCAAGAGTCTCAGCTATTTTCCCTTCAAATTGTAATTTGGCCTCCGTCATAGCAGCGGCAAGTTCTTTGTTAGCACCAACGAAGTTTCTGCCCTGGTCACTCCACAGATGTGCACATTTATCACGTCTGGCCACAAATCTGCGAAACGCCCCAATAAATGACTCTGTTGAAAGGTCTCCAACCAATTCCAAGTATATAGCCTTGATACTCATGCATACGAATACTGCAACATAGGCTTTATTGGTTTTTACCCCCCTTCCCCTTGACATCAGTACCTGATAAGGGCCTGCAAAGTCAACACCACTATTTAAAAAGGGTCTGGCTGGTGTTACTCGCACTCGTGGTAAATCTCCCATCAATTGTGTTTGAGCTGTAGCTCTCAGCTTAGCACATTTCTAGCATTTACTAATTTTAGCCTTCACTAATTTCTTAGCCTTCAATATCCAAAATTTACTTCGTAAGTATCCAAGCATCAACTGTACTCCGCCGTGTAAGGTCTTCGTGTGGGCTTCAGCTACTATGAGAGCAGTGATAATGTTGTCGCTGTCAAGTATTATAGGGTGCTTGCTGTAGTCTTTTAAGTCGGAATGTCTCAGTCTTCCGCCCACCCTGAGTATATCGTCGTGGTCCAGGTAAGGTTGTAATGTTTTTAATTTACTTTCTCTTTTAACGTTCTTCGTTTCTCGTAGATTAGATATCTCTTCTTCAAATTTTTGGTTTTGTATTATTTTTATGCATGCTTTTAGAGACTCATCTAGTTCTTTTGTAGTTATTATTGTATGTTTGTCTTCTAATTTCTTTCCCTTTAAAAATCTTTTACAGTAAGTAATCACTCGTAGTAATTCTGTTAGATTATCGAAATCTTCAAATTGTGTACTTAGATTAGCTTCTTTTGTTTTCAGGTTAACTTGCATGGCTTTCTTCTTCTTCTCTTCGTCAGTAGTTAGATTATTAGGTTTTGTGTAGTTAATATCCTCCAATGACAGCCATTGTGGCCCTTTCCACCATAATTCATTTTCTTTCAGATCTTTAACGGAGCTTCCACGCGAGGCTCGATCCGCAGGATTGTCATGGGTTTGTACGTGATACCAATTTTTATCAACATTGTCAAGGATTTCGACAACTCGAATTTCGATTTAGTTTTGTAGCTTTCTTAATCTGTTTCAGGAGCCTGGAAAGCAGAACAGCGCCGCACAGGTCCAGTCGAGGCAGTGACACCGGTTTAATCGGCGCGACTCTTGTTTTGGCTGCTATTATATTCGTCATTACAATACCATCTGCCTTAACAGTTCTCATGTAGGCAACTGCTGCATATCCTTTGATTGATGCGTCACAGAATCCGTGGACTGTAATGTTATCCATGTCTTGTTCGGTAGTTTGTAACCATCTCTTTATCTCAATACCATCTATGTTGTGTAGATTATTTCTTAGCTCAATCCATTCGTTCTGTGTTACTTGGTCAACTTCTTCATCCCATGTAACGCCTTGTAACCATAGTTTCTGAACTAAGAGTTTTGCTGGCAATATTGCAGGCGCCAACCATCCGAGAGGATCGAACAGTCGCTGTATGTCTGCCAAAATAGTTCGTTTGGTGATTGTCTCAGATATAGGTGGTAGGTTTATTTATTAATTTATTTGGCTCACAAAACAGGTTGGGATTACAACACTAAAAATAGGTACAAAAAAAGAATGTTTTGAACTAGATCCCAGCCCAAGACATGTGTGCTCAGCGTAGCCAAATGTTACGAAGCTTGTACGGAATGTTTGTTGCGGCATCTAGTTTTACAAAATACATAAAACGTAAATGTACCAGGTGCATTACCTGTTGCATTACACAAACAATGCATCAATAAAACATATGAACATGAGGTATATTTCAAAACATAGGATTCTTAAAGACAAAGCAATAATAACAATAATAATAATAAAGAGAAACAAACACAATACTACTGTCTAATGTTAATATTATAAGCGAATAGGATATCCTTAATTGAGTTCGAATAGGTATTAAAATTATCAGAAAATATGTCTAAGTTGTGATGTGCTGCCACCAGCTCATTATAATCCCGACACATTCGGACAAGTGGGTTATAATAAGACGTATTGTTTTTAAAAACATTTAAAGCAAACACCCTATGTGCCCGAGTGCGATGAAAAGTATTGATATTAATGTTAGTAATGTAAGGTACATTAAGATTTGCGTGTACGCTGCGCCCTACACGACCGGTTACGGGAGTCACTAATAGACCATCTTGTGAGTAATACGCGTCGTTTCATTCTCACTCCCCGCTCCCCTCGTACTAACAATTAAGTAACGATAAGAGTTTGCCAGAGTCAATTCGTGCGTGCATAATTTTAAAAAGATACATTAAATCAATATGTTTTCTGCGAGTTTGCAATGAAACAACCCTGAATTTCCCCATGCGCTCTTCGTATGAGGATAGTGTCCTATGCAAGTGACATCGATATGCCAATAGCCTGAGAAATCTCCGTTGTATACTCTCAATGTTATCGATATGCACCTTATAAAATGGAGTCCAGATGGGGGCTCCATATTCTAAAATACTGCGCACCAGACTGTTATATAAGGTAATAATACTATTTGGCCTTTTGAAATCCTTAGTTGTTCTGTAAATAAAGCCCAATAGTTGACTAGCCCTAGTGACTATGTGATCATAATGAGCGCGGAATGTCAGGTGGCTGTCGATGTTATGTTATGTTATGTTAGTGGGCTCTGTTTTCCGCATTTAGACTCTAAGATGGCCCATTATGCGTGTGATTGTTGACTACGTAAGCCAACCTATCTCCTTCCAGAAGCTCAGAAGCCTCCTGGGGTTTTCACAGGCTTCGCGGAGCGACCCCATTTCTTTGAGGATTTTTACCCGTTGTGCTGACACTCCCGTGCATTCCAGGATTACATGGGGGGCAGTTTCTTCTGCGTCTAGGCAGCCTCTGCAAAGTGGGCTGTCCGTTATCCCTAAGTTAAATAGGTGCTTGTTGAGTGGGCAGTGACCCGTAATACTGCCCACTACTATTCGAAGGTCATTGCGGTTTAAGCGAAGCAGTCGACGAGTGAAGCTCTTGGATATCATAGGCATGATATCCTTCGACTGTCTGCATGTGGGCAGCTGTGCCCATCTGTCGTTGTGTAGTTGCAGGGTATGGTCCCGTACCCACGAGCGTAACTGACTGAAAGGTATCGGTAGGATTGGTTCGGGTCCATATATCCTTGTGTCTGATCCTCTCCTTGCCAGTTCGTCGGCGGCATCATTACCCAGCGATCCACTGTGCCCTTTAATCCACTGCAGGGTAACCTTGTTAGTTAAGGCCATCTTCTGCAGTTCTCTGTGGCACTCGTATATTAGCCCCGAGGTTATGTTGTCACTATTTAGGGCTTGTAAGACAGTTGCGCTGTCTGAGAGGATTCTGATGTCATAACCCTTGACATTTCTCTTCCTCACTGTGCTGGCGGCCTGAATTAAATAAAAAAAAATAAAAAAAAAAAAAAAATGTTTATTTCTTTATCATAGTTATTTTACATTATCAGGTGCACGGAGGCTCCATTTAAGCAACGATTTGCTTGTGATAGGAAACTCCGCTCTTCTCTAACTAGATTTACATTATTATTTAACTAGGCTACAGTAATTAAGTAAAACTAAGTACATCGTCTTTACAAATCAAGAGGTATCATAAGTGTATTATGGCTACACATTCGCATTGAAAAATGGAGCTGTATTTTCCTAAAGCCACTGATTTTTGAATGTTTAAGTCGAGAGAGAAGACTCCGGCACCCGTCCCTGAGGACATTTTGGAACCATCTGTGTAGATGCGGAGTTCCCTGATGCCGGATTGATCTCGCTCTGTTTCCTGCAGACTTATCACATAATTTCTTTCTGTAATCTGTGTTTGTGGGATTCTGTCGCATGGGGCGAGTAAAAGTTTCTGATGTTGTATTGCCCTGTCTAGAATTTTGGTATGTGGGCCTATGCCATTTGTATCCCATATCCCGGTGTTGCGAAGTCTCATCGCTGCCATCGTGGCTTCCTGTTTAACGATCAGGTCCAGGGGTGGCAAGCTCAGAATTACTTCTAGTGCTGCAGTAGGTGCAGTTCTCATGCAGCCGGTAATAGCAGAGCAGGCCAATCTCTGGAACTGCTGTAGCTTTGTAATGGTTGTGCTGAGCTCGGTCCTGGGCCACCAAACGACTGCTCCATATGTTAGTAATGGTTTTATCACGGTATTGTATAGCCAAAGCGTGATCTTAGGTGAGAGTCCCCATGTTTTCCCCATGAGCCGTTTGCATTGCCAGAACGCTATGCAGGCTCTCTCCAGTTTATTTTCTAGGTGTTTGTTCCATAGCAGCTTATTGTGTAGAATAACGCCCAGGTATTTGACTTCGCTACTTAATTTGAGATTTGTGCCGAAAAGTTTGGGTAATTTTAAGTTATCCAATTTCCGTTTATTTGTGAAAAGTATAAGTTCCGTCTTGGACGGATTTACCGATAGGTTGTGCCTAGTGCACCAGTCTTCGACTATCCTCAAAGCGGATCCCATGAGATCGCATAGTGTGTTTTCAAATCTCCCACTGATGAGAATAGATAAATCGTCAGCATAGCCCACTGTGAAGAATTTGTGTTTATTTAACGAATCTATCAATTCGTTAACCACTATGTTCCATAAGAGAGGCGATAGGACTCCGCCCTGTGGGCATCCTTTCGCTACTATGCCTCTAGTGGTGTTGTTCACAGTGAATTGTATGGCTCTGTGTCTAAGCATGTTGTCTATCCACCCGGCAACCGTGGAGTCGACGTTATGTTTTTCAAGAGCTCGGCTAATGCTGGTAAAGGTTGTTTTATCAAATGCCCCCTCAATGTCGATGAAACAACCAAGGGTTGAGCCTTTTGTTGACAGTGTATTTTCGATGCGTGACACTACCGTGTGTAGTGCGGATTCGGTAGATTTGCCTTTACTGTATGCATGTTGTTGATGGTGTAATGGTCTACGTGTGAGGGCATTTGTCCTTATCTCCCTATCACACAGCCTCTCCAAGGTCTTTAGTAGGAAAGATGTGAGACTGATGGGTCTGAAGGACTTGGCCTGCGTGTAGTCACTTTTGCCGGGTTTTGGTATAAAGACCACTTTCACTTCTCTCCATTTCTTGGGCACATATCTAAAGGCTATGCATCCCCTGAAAATTACCACCAAGTGGTCTGTAAGTGATTTGTCGCACCATAACATCAGGCCTGGGAATATTCCGTCCAGACCTGCTGATTTGTACGGGAGGAAGCTGTTGATTGCCCACCTGACGTTGGTTTCATTTATCAGCCTGTGTGCTGTATCCCATTGTTCAGGATTAGGTGGCGGTGCATTGCAATCGTCCCATGTCGTATTGTCTGTGATATGACAGCCGGGGAAATGTGATTCTAATAGTATATGACTTGTCTCAGTGTCTGATTTTGTGTACGAGCCGTCGGGTTTCCTAAGACATCCCAACGTGCGTTCCGGATCACTACTGAGGATGTTTTTGACGCGTACAGCCGTGTGTGTAGATTCTATGTTGGTGCAGAAACGTTTCCAGCACTCAGCTTTCCTGAGACGGATTCGTTTCTTGTACGCCTGCCTGGTCAGATTGTAGTTTTCCCAGTCCTGTTCGTTGCGCGTATTTTTTGCCCTGTTGAAAAGCTTACGTAACTTACGGCGTAGTTTTTCTAGATCAGGTCCCCGCCACTGACGGCTCCTTGACGATGCTGTCCTGGTATTAGTGAGTGGGCACGCAAGTTCATAATTAGTTATAAGAGTGGTGGTTAGGTGATTAACATGTGTGTCAATAGAGTCTGAGTTAGTGTAGGTGGGTGGCAACTCTAGTCTTTTAAGGTCAATACCAGTTTTGGCCCTGTACATGTTTTGGTTTGTTTTTCTGGGGTTGCGCTTTAGCTCAGCGCAACATACCTTGACAGTTAGGTAGTATCGGATCCATCTGTGGTCAGAGCAAGAGAGTTCATCAGATACATGCCACCCTGTTATGTGCTGAGATATTTGCTCTGTGGCTAAGGTGAGATCGATAATTGTTTGTGCTCTCGAATTGACGAAAGTTGGCTCCGATCCCCTATTTAAGAGATTGAGGTTAGTAGTGAAAAGATAATTGGTGAATTCATTACCTCGGTCGTTGGACTTGCCACATCCCCACATGCCATGGTGCGCATTGGAGTCGACGGAGATGATTAGCTCCAGTCCCTCCCTCTCGCAGTGCGTTATCAGGGCTGTCAGCTCCGGTGTCGGGATGTTGGTGTCACCGGGAAGATAGACCGACGCCAGCACTGTTTCTGGTAGGTAGAGAGAGGGGTTCCTCGGCAGTGTGATAGCCGTGAGGTCTCTGGAACAGAACTCGTTTATTAAGTTGGTACGCACATGTTTGGGAACAAAAATGCATGTGCGTGGATTACTTACGGTGGTATCCAGAAGTATTTTTCCACCGATATTATTGAGACCACAAATCCTGCCTTTCCTGATCCACGGCTCCTGGATCAGGGCAATGGTCTCTGTCTCCACCTCCAGCACTCTGCGTAGGGTAGCCGTTGCAGTTTGGCTGTGCTGGAGGTTTGTTTGGAGGACATTAGTCCTCAAGGCGGGGGGAGGGAGAGGGAGAGGAGCAGGGGGAGCCATCGCTACGTCCCAGAATCGCGTCCACTTCCTCCTCGGTCATCAACCGCTCGTCCCACTCGGTTAGTGCACTGGGCGGCGATCCTGAGACCGCGCCGGGTGCATTCACCGAGCATGGATCGCTCCGTTCCGTTGCCGGAATGGTCTGGCGCTGCGAGCTCGGATGAGGTAGTGCTGGGCCGTGACTACTGGTAGCCACAGCCGTGGGGTCTGGGCCCGTTGGGGCCTCCCTCACAGCACTATCAATGGGCGCCTTCGATGACTCACTATGGAGACCACCTCCGTGCGCCTCATTGAAGAAGAGGACGTAGATTGAGCCTGTTCTGTAGGCGACTCGTCGATCTCTCGCCTTGATTTTATCCACTTCCTCCTGTGGTAGACCGAGGACCAGGAACATTCCCGGTGGGTTTTCACCCTGTGGCTCGGCTTTGTACAAGGTCCAAGATTGGACGTCGTACCACTTGTTTTGCCGATCGAGAATGGTTAGCAGCCTATCCATGCAATCACTCCCGGTCCACTCAAAACGTGGTACGAACATCCCCGCTTTCACCCTGCGAGGTATCTCGCTCTGCCGCACAACGACAAGACGAGACCCCTCGCGGGGCGACGGTATCTTGCTGATGTTCTGCTTCAGCCATTGGACGGCGAGGTCGTCTTCGCACCACATCTTCAGCGCCCCTTCACTGCAGAAGGCTTTACCCCTAAAAGCCACTACATTGTAGTCTGGCGAATCCGGGGATGTGGGCTTGAAGAGTTCCTCAAGCAAAAGGTCGTCAATGGCCTGCTCTATTTTAGCAGCCTCATCAGCCGTCAAGGTCCTAAAGGGAGCAGTGATGACCGCTACCTGCAGCTCATTGGTAAACAACGAGTCTGCGTAGCTCACCGACTCCCTTGTGGTATTCGAGGGGCGCCCTCCTTTGGCCCGTTTGCTACCACCACGGGGTGAGATGGTATCATCCGGACGTGGCCGTTTCGAGGGCTGGGCAGCAGTAGGCTCGGCACTAGCAGGCTTATGCCTGACTCCTGCCCTTTTTCCTCTAGGCCTGGATGACGCCTTCCTCTTCGGTACGTCGGAAGACGTAGATGCGGAAGGTTGGGGTGCCTGACCGATCTCAGCAGTCCCTGCAGCACGTAATTCGGCGCGGGGGAGCTGCTTGATTTCGGCAGCGGCAGCGTTGGCTTGTAATGGCCGTTCGACAGCCACCGTATGCTTCGGGGTCGACGACCCTTTGGCTGGTGACGGTTTCCTCCCTTGGCCTTCCGCCTTCTTCGCCTTCCTGGCTAGAACTCGCGCTTGAGCGCGTCTAGCCTTCCTATTTGAAGGCTGGGTCAGAGCCTTAGTAGAAGAAGAAATGCTCACGGCTTTATCTTTTTTGCCCGTTCTCCTTTTCGGGACTACTAAATGCCAAGGCGACTCCCTGACCCTGGAAGTCGATGGCATGGCCTGAGCTAAAGCCGTGAGATCCAACGTGGTCGCGCTAGGGAGCGCAGCCTTGTCGGATTTACTATCCGAGACCGGCGCGGTCGGAGACGCAGCACGGTCGTTGTCCAATCCGGTTCTCGTGGAAGCCATGGTATTGGTTTTGTAGATTCATCTTCGGCGGCGTTCCACCCTCCCTGGAGCCCGCAGATGGGGACGTCGTACACTGTAGTGCACGAGCGCCAAAACTACCCCGAAGATATAGGTCCCCGCCCCAACAGAAAGACGAGCCTAAACGAATCGAAGGAATTCCGAGACTGCTACGCAACCACGAGTAATTACGCAGCTCATCAAGGGTCCCGCGACCGCCGGCTGCCCCCCATTGGTTTAGGAACCTCGCCTGACCGCCCTCTGACGGGCGAGTCGCAGCCGATTGATCATAAGTGGCTAGCTTATAATCTCCCGTTTTAGGGTAAATCCGGGCCAAAGTGGTGTGTTGCGGCCTGCTCAACCACCAGGACACCTTCATCACACTGTACGGGTCTCCACGCACGGCACAAACACGCGGGTGGCCATAATCCCGTCCGTCGATCATCGTTCGTTGTGATGGCGGGCCCACAGCGCATGGCCACGTCGCGCTGTAACGAGGGGTTTGCTAGAAACCAGTTATTAAGGCGCCGGTGGTTCGCCTGCGCCCTACACAGTTCTGCTGTTAAGATTGCTCGAGGTGGATAGTATGTGCGAAACTCGTGTGTGATCTTAACATTGTCCAGGGTGCACGACCCCTGAAGGGGGCCCGGCTATGCCGGCGAGGACGTACTGTGTAGGACTTGATGGTAGGCGCCCTGTAGCCCGAGTTCGCACTCCCCTGGCATGCGCGTTTCGGCATTTCCTGGTGCTTGTTGGTGAGAATCTCTAGCTAGATTAACACCCCAGGACCCTCTACACTACCACCCAAAGCACCCCATCGGTGGCTGTCGAATATTATGCCCAGATCTCTTGCCACCGCTTGTCGTGAGAGTACCTGCCTCTCCAGGGCATAATCGTAGGATATAATATTGTGTTTTCTGCTAAAACTTATAACGAAACATTTTTTTATATTAAGCATCATTTTATTACTGTGGCACCAGTCCTGTACGCGATTGATATCTAACTGCAATGCTAAACAGTCATTTATGCTTCCGATATCCATATCCATACTAATATCCATACTAATATTATAAATGCGAAAGTAACTCTGTCTGTCTGTCTGTCTGTCTGTTACTCTTTCACGCCTAAACGGCTCAACGGATTTTGATGAAATTTGGTATGGTGATAGATGATAACCTAGAAATGGTCATAGGCTATAAATAATAACGCCATCGTTCTTAGGGGGTAGGCAGTTGGCAGATAACTAAATTGATTTAGTGATTTGTAGTCGTTTTTGTTGGGACTTTTGCTCTTTCACGTCTAAACGGCTGAACGGATTTTAATGAAATTTAGTAAGGTAATAGTTGGTTATCTAAAAACGGTTGTACGATCAAATTGATCACGTCATCGTACTTAGGGGGTAGGAAGTAGGCAGAAAACTGAATTGAGTTAGTGATTTTTTTATGGTTTTTGCTGGGAGTTTTGTCTATCATGCCTAAACGGCTCAACGGATTTTGATGAAATTTAGTTAGCTGATAGATAGTAATCTAGAAAAGGATATGGCCTATTAATATTTATGCTATCGTACTTAAGGCGTAGGCAGTAGACAGAAAACTAATTAGGTTAGTGATTTTTATTGTTTGTTTTAAAAGTTTGCCTCATTCACGCCTTAACGTCTGAACGGAATTTTATAAGACTTGGTTAATTTAAAGATAGGATCTTAGGCACGGACACAGGCTACTTTTTATGGCGGGAAAATACCTCATTCCCGCGGAAATCTAGATTTCGTGATCGTGTCAAGAAGCGCATGACGCCATAGCTACTGGAATGATTTCGATGTTTTTTTTTAAACTGAGTGACTTCAAGTTAGTATTTGATCACTTTTCTAACTTAGAGGGTAGGTAGGCGCCATAATTTAGGGAATTTATGATAAAATTTTTATGCAACTGTCTTTATTAAACAGTTATATCTCATTCCTACAGGAACCTACACATAGCTATAGCTAGCTATCTATTAACATTAAAACTCTTTCTAGAATCACATTACGCCAATTAATTGATCTGATTTGTATACGTTTTTTTATTCAACTGACTGTTACATTACATACAGATAAAATCTAATTACTTACACCACATAATTAATATAGTACTACATGACTAGCTACGCTTTAAACTTGAGGAGGTAATTCGATAGACATTTATACGAACTTGTAAGCCCAGTAATCAATCATAGTAATAAGGTAATACTCATTTTAGACAAAGAAACGGATAGGTAATCAGTTCGTCAACGAAATTATAACACCTACACTTAGTTTGTTTACTATTTAACGAGGGAAAATAATCCTTACTAATATTATAAATGCGAAAGTAACTCTGTCTGTCTGTCTGTCTGTTACGCTTTCCCGCTTAAACCTCTCAACCGATTTTGATTAAATTTGGCACAGACAATCTTTAGACCCTGAGAAAGAAAATAGGATACCTTTTATTGCGAAAAGAAGGGACGAAGAGATTGAAATAGGGGTTGAAAGTTTGTATGGGATATTTTAATTTTAAAATATAAATCCATGAACTTTATATTTAAGCACTTGATAAAAAATAATTAAACATTTGTTCTAGCGTTGCTGAAATTTCGACCAGTGAGGGGGTGAAATGAGGGTTGAAAGTTTGTATGGGAGTTCGTCATTTTTGGGGATAAAACCACGAAACTTTATATTTAGGAACTTGATAAGAAATAAAAAAACAATTTGTTAAAGCGTTTTTGAAAATTCGATCTTTGAGGGGATGAAATAGGTGTTGAAATTTTTTATGAGGTTCGTCATTTTTCAAGATAAAAATATTAAATTTTGTGTTTAGGCACTAAATAACAAAAAAAAAATCGTTTGTTCAAGCATTTTGAAATTTTTACCAGTATGGGGGTGAAATACGGGTTGAAAGTTTGTATGGGTATTCGTCATTTTTGAAGATAAAACCATGAAACTTGGTACGTAGGTCTCTTAGGATGTGCAGAGTTTTTCAACAAACGGATTTTCCGAAATTCGAACGGAACGGAACGGATTCGGAACGGGAACTACTGTTATATTAACTAAGCTAACCTGGGTATTTGTGCCATGGTTGTATCAAATAGTAAAGGATTTTAAATAAATAAAATAATAAGAGTAATAATACCATGATTTATTGTAAGTAATGAAAATAATGATAAACATACCTAGCTGGTATATTATATACTAGCTTTTGCCCGCGACTCCGTCCGCGTGGCGTGTTATAAAAGGAGAAAGGTTAAAAAATGCTTAATTTTATTATTTTGAAATGAGGTTACAGTATAAGTAGCTCAGTTAAATAATGAATTGTTATTAATTTCTAGATTATTAGTTTATGATTTGGTTTGATATTTTAGGAAAATACGATCAGTTTCGAAAATTTAAACAAAATTTAAAAATTACAACAGAAATACGCCGTGAAACGTCCGCCTGGAAAATTCAACAGAAAACTACCTACGAAAGATTTGAACCATCCAAGAATAGTGAAAAGTTCGCCCGCAAAATTCAATATTTGACACGACCATCAACGACGTCTGCCCTCACGCGTCTGCCGCGTTCCGGTTGCTCACTCGGGTATTTGCCCCCCCTCCGCGCCTCGCCACCGCTGTCGCCGCCCCACAAACGCCGCCGCGGCCGCGACGTTTCTTGGTTGCCACTACCGCGAGCTACAAATTTCAAGCCTCTAACTCGCTTCCCGTTCCCAGGGAAATTTTTAACTTTGCATTCACTAAGGTATATAATATATGCATGTCAAATTTCAAGCATCTAACTTATGCAGTTTAGATTTTTTCATACAATTTTTTTTACCCGCCAATTCCCATTTTTCAAAATACAGCCATAACTAAAATTTATATTTACTAAGGTATGCATGCATGCTTTTATTCGTAGCATGCATGCTAGATTGAAAACATCTATCTTACGCTGTTTAGATTTTATCATATAAATGTTTTGTCCCGCTAACTCCCGTTCCCGTGGGAATTTTGCAATATCCAGTTGCAACTAAGCTTTAAGTTAACTATGTAACACCCCATTGTACTACATGGAATGCAATAAATAATTTAATTGAATTGAAAACATCTATCTTACGCGGTTTTTGATTGTTTCATACAAATATTTTTTTCCCACTAACTCCCGTTTCCGTGGGAATTTTGCAATATCCTGTTGCAACTAAGCTTTAAGTTAACTAAGGTACCTGCATGCCAAATTTCAAACATCTAACTTGAATGGTTTAGATTTTTCATACAAAAGGATTTTCCCGTTAATTCCCGTTCCCGTGAGAATTTCGGGAATTCCTTTCTTAATACACCTCTACGGTACCTAAGGTACCTGCATGACAAATTTCAAACGTCTAACTTGAGTGGTTTAGATTTTTCATACAAAAGGATTTTCCCGCTAATTCCCGTTCTCGTGGGAATTTCGGGAATTCCTTTCTTAGTGCACCTCTACGGTACTTAAGGTATCTGCATGCCAAATTTCAAACGTCTAACTTGAGTGGTTTAGATTTTTCATACAAAAGGATTTTCCCGCTAATTCCCGTTCCCGTGGGAATTTCGGGAATTCCTTTCTTAGTGCACCTCTACGGTATCTAAGGTACCTGCGAGCCAAATTTCAAACATCTAACTTGAATGGTTTAGATTTTTCATACAAAAGGATTTTCCCGTTAATTCCCGTTCCCGTGAGAATTTCGGGAATTCCTTTCTTAATACACCTCTACGGTACCTAAGGTACCTGCATGACAAATTTCAAACGTCTAACTTGAGTGGTGTAGATTTTTCATACAAAAGGATTTTCCCGCTAATTCCCGTTCTCGTGGGAATTTCGGGAATTCCTTTCTTAGTGCACCTCTACGGTACTTAAGGTATCTGCATGCCAAATTTCAAACGACTAACTTGAGTGGTTTAGATTTTTCATACAAAAGGATTTTCCCGCTAATTCCCGTACCCGTGAGAATTTTGGGAATTCCTTTCTTAGTGCACCTCTACGGTACCTATGGTACCTGCATGCCAAATTTCAAACGTCTAACTTGAGTGGTTTAGATTTTTCATACCAAAGGATTTTCCCGCTTATTCCCGTTCCCGTGGGAATTTCGGAAATTCCTTTCTTAGTACACCTCTACGGTATTTAAGGTACCTGCATGCCAAATTTCAAACGTCTAACTTGAGTGGTTTACATTTTTCATACAAAAGGATTTTCCCGCTAATTCCCGTTCCCGTAGGAATTTCGGGAATTCCTTTCTTAGTGCACCTCTACGGTACCTATGGTACCTGCATGCCAAATTTCAAACGTCTAACTTGAGTGGTTTAGATTTTTCATACCAAAGGATTTTCCCGCTAATTCCCGTTCCCGTGGGAATTTCGGAAATTCCTTTCTTAGTGCACCTCTACGGTATCTAAGATACCTGCATGCCAAATTTCAAACGTCTAACTTGAGTGGTTTAGATTTTTCATACAAAAGAATTTCCCTTCACTACTCTGCTCCTATTGATTGTAGCGTGATGAAAAGTATACTATAACCTGTCCAGGAGTGTGAAGAATAATTGTACCAAGTTTCATTAAAATCCGTCCAGTAGTTTTTGTTTCTATAAGGAACATACAGACAGACAGACAGACAGACAGACAGACAGAAAGACAGACAGACAGACAGACAGACAAAAATTTTACTGATTGCATTTTTGGCATCAGTATCGACCACTTATCACCCCCTGATAGTTATTTTGAAAAAATATTTAATGTACAGAATTGACCTCTCTACAGATTTATTATAAGTACTAGCTTTTGCCCGCGACTTCGTCCGCGTGGCGTGTTATATAAGAGAGAGATCTTTGTGTGTGTGGGAGTGCATACTTATGCAGTTTAGATTTTTTCATAATTTTTTTTTCCCAATAACTCCCATTTTTCAAAATACAGCCAAAAATAAACTTTATATTTACTAAGGTATGCATGCATGCTAGATTGAATCAATTGATTGAATTGATTTTTTTTTTAATTGATTGTTCATTGAGTTTTAATTTTAATACACACTTCCTCTCTTCCCTTCAACGTTGCTGTGCCCTACAGGGTCCATGTTTTAGTTCCTATGCCTATGTAACACCCCATTGTACTACATGGAATGCAATAAATAATTTAATTGAATTGAATTGAAAACATCTATCTTACGCGGTTTCGATTTTTTCATACAAATGTTTTTTTCCCGCTTACTCCCGTTTCCGTGGGAATTTTGCAATATCCTGTTGCAACTAAGCTTTAAGTTAACTAAGGTACCTGCATGCCAAATTTCAAGCGTCTAACTTAAGCGGTTTAGATTTTTCATACAAAAGGATTTTCCCGCAAATTTCCGTTTCCGTGGGAATTCCGGGAATTTCTTTCTTAGTGCACCTCTACGGTACCTAAGCTATGTCCCTTCCAAATTTCAAATGCCTACGTTTAGCCGTTCAGGCTATGCGTTGATATGTCAGTCACTGAGTCAGTCAGTTTCTCCTTTTATTTAGATTTGATTTTTTCATACAAATGTTTTTCCCGCTAACTACCGTTCCCGTGGGAATTTTGTAATATCCTGTTGCAACTAAGCTTTAAGTTTACTAAAGTACCTGCATGCCAAATTTCAAACGTCTAACTTGAGTGGTTTAGATTTTTCATACAAAAGGATTTTCCCGCTAATTCCCGTTCCCGTAGGAATTTCGGGAATTCCTTTCTTAGTGCACCTCTACGGTACCTATGGTACCTGCATGCCAAATTTCAAACGTCTAACTTGAGTGGTTTAGATTTTTCATACAAAAGGATTTTCCCGCTAATTCCCGTTTCCGTGGGAATTTCGGGAATTCCTTTCTTAGTACACCTCTACGGCATCTAAGGTACCTGCATGACAAATTTCAAACGTCTAACTTGAGTGGTTTAGATTTTTCATACAAAAGGATTTTCCCGCTAATTCCCGTTCTCGTGGGAATTTCGGGAATTCCTTTCTTAGTGCACCTCTACGGTACCTATGGTACCTGCATGCCAAATTTCAAACGTCTAACTTGAGTGGTTTAGATTTTTCATACAAAAGGATTTTCCCGCTAATTCCCGTTCCCGTGGGAATTTCGGGAATTCCTTTCTTAGTGTACCTCTACGGTATTTAAGGTACCTGCATGACAAATTTCAAACGTCTAACTTGAATGGTTTAGATTTTTCATACAAAAGGATTTTCCCGCTAATTCCCGTTCCCGTGGGAATTTCGGGAATTCCTTTCTTAGTGCACCTCTACGGTATCTAAGGTACCTGCGAGCCAAATTTCAAACTTCTAACTTGAATGGTTTAGATTTTTCATACAAAAGGATTTTCCCGTTAATTCCCGTTCCCGTGAGAATTTTGGGAATTCCTTTCTTAATGCACCTCTACGGTACCTATGGTACCTGCATGCCAAATTTCAAACGTCTAACTTGAGTGGTTTAGATTTTTCATACAAAAGGATTTTCCCGCTAATTGCCGTTCACGTGGGAATTTCGGGAATTGCTTTCTTAGTACACCTCTACGGTATCTAAGGTACCTGCATGACAAATTTCAAACGTCTAACTTGAGTGGTTTAGATTTTTCATACAAAAGGATTTTCCCGCTAATTCCCGTTCTCGTGGGAATTTCGGGAATTCCTTTCTTAGTGCACCTCTACGGTATCTAAGGTATCTGCATGCCAAATTTCAAACGTCTAACTTGAATGGTTTAGATTTTTCATACAAAAGGATTTTCCCGCTAATTCCCGTTCCCGTGGGAATTTCGGGAATTCCTTTCTTAGTGTACCTCTACGGTATCTAAGGTACCTGCATGCCAAATTTCAAACGTCTAACTTGAGTGGTTTAGATTTTTCATACAAAAGGATTTTCCCGCTAATTCCCGTTCCCGTAGGAATTTCGGGAATTCCTTTCTTAATGCACCTCTACGGTATCTAAGGTACCTGCATGCCAAATTTCAAACGTCTAACTTGAGCGGTTTAGATTTTTCATACAAAAGGATTTCCCTTCACTACTCTGCTCCTATTGATTGTAGCGTGATGAAAAGTATACTATAACCTGTCCAGGAGTGTGAAGAATAATTGTACCAAGTTTCATTAAAATCCGTCCAGTAGTTTTTGTTTCTATAAGGAACATACAGACAGACAGACAGACAGACAGACAGACAGACAGACAGACAAAAATTTTACTGATTGCATTTTTGGCATCAGTATCGACCACTTATCACCCCCTGATAGTTATTTTGAAAAAATATTTAATGTACAGAATTGACCTCTCTACAGATTTATTATAAGTATAGATAGATAGAAGATTTATAAAACATGATTATAGTTTTTATAGCAACACATAATCAGCAATATTTTAAGCAAAAGCAATAACTCACATGTGAATATAATAAATAGTATCGACTCACACTCCTCGATGTCACCTCTCGGACCGCTCGTACACGACTGACCCTTTTGCTAGTCGAACAGCCTATTTTATAGAGGTCAGTAAACAAACGACCGAGCAGTGGGGGTGAGACGGCAAACAACACGTGCGCTTGCAGGTGCAAAGCGCACGTGCGGCTTTAACATAATAAACACCAAAATACTATTCATAATTTCAGAAAAATAGTGTTGGATATCATACGCGCTAACATTCGGCCATCCTATGTGAGCATGACCTCATGCTCTTAAAATCAGAACAATAAATACAATAATTAATAAATGATAATTGGACCTTTCCGTCCAGGCCCTTCTGCCCAAATTATAACAAATATCTTATAACTAGAGTCACAATTTAGGACTATAATGTCCTAAACATTATGAAGAGCCCTTCTGCTCATAACATGGACCATTCCGTCCTTCATACCATTAGAGCCTTTCTGCTCATAATATGGACCCTTCCGTCCTTAAAACCATTAAGAGCCCTTCTGCTCATAACTTGGACCCTTCCGTCCTTCATACCAATAAGAGCCTTTCTGCTCATAGCATGGACCCTTCCGTCCTCAATAATTAAGCAATTTTAAAACAAAACAGGTACAAATAAATTAAAAACGGTTGATATTAAGTAAAACTGCAATAGACCTTTCAGTCTCGATCACAAAGAATGAAAAATAAGAAGAAAAATGATTATGCTTCATATTATATATTTGATGAAGCTATAGGTACTACCAGACCAAAGAAAACTTATTGTGATATAGACATAAAAGTTTCACAATAGTCAAAACAAATCTCTTAAGAACTATTCAATAATGACTACTATATAATTTATTTCACAACTATTTCTAAAAGAATATTTCAAAGGTTCCTACTTATCAATTTTATATAGCCTATTCAATCAGATTCATTAGTTAACTCGCAGTCACTGTCGTGAGGTCGATCGAAATTTAACCAGGGTTTGATTTTGTCCACGGCCACTATGGTAGAGTATACTCTACTACCTTTTTTTGTAAGTGGAGTATCTTCAATTTGATATCGATCATGTCCGAAGGTTTTTGTTATCCTGTATGGACCTTGAAATTTCGGTACTAATTTCCTACTTTGCCCTGTGGATGGAACTTGACGTTCCACTCTCACCAAGTCGCCTATTTGATATGTTAACGGCTGACAACGTGTCTTGTCGAAGTATGCTTTTTGTTTCTCTTGATTACTCAAAACATGTGAATTTATGTCCTGTCTTATATCTATTAAATTGTCATCGGTTCGAGTTACGTCTGGTTCTATTTCGGATACAACCCTACTCTCACTTGGTCCCATCAACCGCCTACCAAACAAAGCCTCCGCTGGTGTGTGATTTATACCCTTATTAAATGTATTATTCATAGCCCATTGCACATCTGACAAGTAGTCATCCCATTTATTTTCGGCTACGCCTATCGTCTTTGCGGTCAAAGCTTCGATAATTGTCTTATTATATCGTTCTACTTGCCCGTTTGCTCTGGGCGTTGCCACGGCATTTAATACATGCTTGATACCTTTTTCTTTCATAAAAGCTTTGAAACTGTCACTTGTAAATGAACTTCCCCTGTCAGAAATAATCCGTTTTGGGACTGCAAATATTCCAAAATATTCCTTTAATACTTTAATAGTGGTTTGAGTTTGTGTATTCCTCACTGGTTTTAAATAAATATACTTTGTAAAAGCATCGATCAGTACCAAGATGTATACGTTTCCCTTACTACTTCGTACAAATGGACCGGTATGATCCATGTGAATTGTGTCAAAAGGAGCTGCAGCTTTTGGTATTGGGTGCAAGAAACCTGGTCTTTTCCCACCTGAAGACTTGGAGTAAGCACATTCTAAACAGGATTCTACATATTTCTTAATGAAACGCCTCATCTTGGGAAACCAGTAATTTGATTTAATTTTCTCCAATGTTTTTTCAAAAGCAAAATGACCTATATCGTCATGGTTCTGTTTTGTGATTTGCCAGCGTACTCCCTTCGGCACAACCCAGCGATCACCGCCTGGGGTCACTCTAAACAATTTATCGTTCTTTAACTTGAAATTTGATTTAATATCAACCAAGTCGTCAAGGTTAGGGTCCCTGAGTATCCCTATTATTCTTTGTATGTCGTCATCTGCAGATTGCACAGTTGTTAGCCAGTTTGAATCTGATATTGTAAGTACCTGCAAGATGTTTGAATTAAGAATTGGGTTTCGACTAAGTGCATCAACGTAGGACATAGACGTACCTGGCCTGTACTCAATTGTAAAATTAAATTCCTGCATTTGTTCCCACCATCTAGCAACACGAGGAAGCATGTCCCTTTTTTGAAAAGTGGCTTTCAAAGAATTGCAGTCTGTAACTAGTTTAACATCATACGTCCCTCTACTTCATCTTATTCTAGTCCACCACTTATCATGGACACCCTACATTAATGATATGGCCAAACGTGGATGGAAATATCATTAAACGCTGACGTTTAAACGATATGGTCAGTTGAAGTTGGCCATTTCATGAAATACGACCATTTCATGAAATGGTCGATCGTTTCATGAAATGGTCAATTCTATGATTTGGCCACGACATATATAATAAACAATAATAAATGACAGATCAAAACTAACGAAAATCTTTTTCTTTTTTCTATTTGACTTACTATTTATGAATTTTAATCAGTTCAGGTCCGCGAAACAGCCCATTTCAGGCCGCGTGTATATCGAAATACTACTGTACTTCAAAACGTCCCAGCCTAACGTCCTCGTTAAAAAAAGACGTCCTAACCTGAACTAACTAACCTAACAATAAACACCACGCGTAAATATACACAACATAGAATTCGATTTGCTGCTAAGTGTCCCGCATGCTATCACCAGCTGTCACTGACATACCGTATCCAAGGATTTCGACGAGTCCGGCCCATGTATGAAAATAATAGATGGACACGTCCACTCACGACCAAAGTCGGAGAGACATCCACAAATAATTACAAAATACAAAATAATTACATTTTATAATTTAGTATCTAAATAAAGATTCAATTACTGAAACCAGATTTACCGGACCATATTACATATGTACATACATACATATACTCACGCCTGTAATCTCTAATGAGGTGGGCAGAGCCACAAGTAATCAAAGACAGCTTGCAGTCACTGTTGATACGAAATCCTAAGATACCATACATACCAAACCACCATATTATGTGGCCTATAAGAAAAAAAATGTAAAAACAACACATAAATTATCTTGTAAACTACTTATAATGTCTGGTCGCAATAACAGCGATTTTTTTGTTACCGCTGTATTAATTAGTATTAATCTTTACCAAAACCCTTACAACAAAACTTCTCTATTATTTCCTTTAATTTTTTTTTTTTTAATGTAGGTATGTACATAGCATTGGATTAATTAGGTCATTCATTGAACTTGAACATAATATCAAGAGTAACATTCATTTTTGTTTATTTTCTGTAATCCGTACGTAATGTTTAGAATGTGGGTAACTCTTCGAAATAAAGACAGGTTAAATAACTATAGGTACCTACTATTTGAAATAAAAGTTGACTATGCGTAATTGAAACAATAAGAGTCTCACTAATAATTAAAGAATTATTATAATTCAAACAACACTTTTCCACAGTTAAACTTACAAACTATCCAGCTTGAAAAGTGGTCACGCGTGGCAACAAAACATTCCAAAAACGTAGGTACTTACCACTTCTGATATGTAGTAAAAATACGGAAGAACAGTAATCACACTTATTTATTCTGGTATCAAGAAAATAACAATTAACTTGGTAAACACGTCCGATGTCGACAAGGTCCCCAACGCAAGAGAGCGTGTATAAATCCGTCCGATTTGACAACCCCATTCTTGTGTTGCCATTTATAGAAAAATGTCTTATAACTGTCAACGAACTATTCAGCCTAACACTTACAAATAACGATCACAGTACAGTAATAATAAGGTAGATTTTTTCTAAATTGCGTCGGTTCAAACTTTGTCGCATCACGTTTGAAAGATGTAATAGCGCTTCAGGAAGTCCCGCAAGCACGGCGCTGATGTCGCAGTATCCGCATATAATTATTATGACTTGTCATTTAGTTCCAATAAAATCCGCGGGACTTGATACATGGGCCGGACTCGTCGAAATCCTTGGATACGGTATGTCAGTGACAGCTGGTGATAGCATGCGGGACACTTAGCAGCAAATCGAATTCTATGTTGTGTATACAGGGTGTTAGTGACATCGTAACGAAAACTTTGAGGGATGATTCAGGCCATGATTCTGAGTTGATATCAAGTGGAATTTTCCGTCGCAAAAGTATGGAACGGAAAATAATTTAAATAAGCTCTAAAATTTTCATGACTTCTCCGACAGGAAATTGCACTTGATATCGACTCAGAATCATGGTCTAAATCATCCCCTTCAGTATTCGTTACAGTGTCACTAACACCCATACCTACTTGTATGGCTACTGTATGTACTTGTATGGGGTGTAAGTGACATCGTAACGAATACTAAGAGGGATGATTCAGCTGATTATTCTGAGTTAATATCAAGTGGAATTTTCCATCGCAAAAGTATAGAATTGAAAATAATTAAAAAAAAACTAAAAAAATAACATGAATTTTGCGACGGAAAATTCCACTTGATATTAACTAAGAACCATGGTCTGAATCATCCCTCTGAGTATTCGTTACGATGTCACTAACACCCTGTATTTACGCGTGGTGTTTATTGTTAGGTTAGTTAGTTCAGGTTAGGACGTCTTTTTTTAACGAGGACGTTAGGCTGGGACGTTTTGAAGTACAGTAGTATATTTCGATATACACGCGGCCTGAAATGGGCTGTTTCGCGGACCTGAACTGATTAAAATTCATAAATAGTAAGTCAAATAGAAAAAAGAAAAAGATTTTCGTTAGTTTTGATCTGTCATTTATTATTGTTTATTATACCTATGTCGTGGCCAAATCATAGAATTGACCATTTCATGAAACGATCGACCATTTCATGAAATGGTCGTATTTCATGAAATGGCCAACTTCAACTGACCATATCGTTTAAACGTCAGCGTTTAATGATATTTCCATCCACGTTTGGCCATATCATTAATGTAGGGTGTCCATGATAAGTGGTGTAATAAAAACGCGAAATAAGGTAGGAAATAATGTATTACTCTAGTACAAAGTACAAAAATGTTTAAAAGTCAAATAAAAATTAAAAAGTCATTTTCGATTAACGGAGTGTTGATGTAGTTGACATATACGCCGTAACTGCATCTCGCTTTGAAGTCGTCGTCATATTTTTTGACACTATTTCATGCCATTGGTCATCATTCAGTATACTTTTCGTGTGTAAGATAAACATACTGGCGGCGTAGGGGTGGCCCAAGGGCCACCCCCGCCGCACCCTAACCTACTGTTATGCCTTGTAAAAATTATAAAAAAAAGGATTATGATAATTTAAATTATGACAAAAACATTTATGCGTTTTAATAGAATCCCGTTTCAAGTAGTTAATGCCATCTGCGGCAAATCTACAATAAGTCACGTCAAAAAAAGAAACTTTACGGACAGTAGGATCGTCTATATTTTTCTTTTTTTAAATTAATATCTCTTCATTCGCAGTTTTAATTATATCATATTTTGAAATCCAATAATAGTCCATTGATTTACGTAGCGTGGTCACTCGACCTTCATTATTTGCCATATAACCTAAAAATAAAAATAAAGTTGCTGTCTACTGTTAATACGAGTTTTTCTTTTCACCTTAGTGTCAAAACATTGCTTCACTGCACTTTTATCTTGTATTTGCTCATTATTATTCGTATTATTCGCGTTCACACAAGAATAATTATTGTCCGCCGCCATTATGCAAAACAAAAACAAAGCGACACCAGCGCCGCTACCGGTGGATAATGTTACTATTTTACGATATGATCGCTAACGTTTGGCCATATCATGAAGTAGTCATGCATTTAGTTGGTCATATCGTTAAACGTTTTGTGTTCATTGATCTGGCCAAACCACATCATAATGTGGCCAACGAATGTTGTTCTATTTCATGAAATACGACCATTTCATGAAATGGTCGATCATTTCGTGAAATGATCAATTCTATCAGGGATTTCTTTACTATTATCCATAAAGAATTTGAAAATAATTTTCCTCAAAAGGTAGTTACCAACAGTCAATCATTCAAGTTCAGTGACTGGGCTACCGTAGGCATTCGCAAAAGTAGAAATACTCTTTATTCATTATATGAGGAAAAAACGTATACACACACTGATAGTTTTAAAAGCTACGTCAAAAATTATTCTAAAATATTTCGAAGAGTGTGTTATACAGCCAAACAGATGCATATTAGTAGTAAAATAAAGACCGCGGATAATAAAATAAAGGCAGTTTGGCAAGTAATAAATAGCGAAACAAAGGCTTCGAAACCGCGTGAATTAGAATATAATATAGAATCGGGCACTGGGTTAGTTAAACAAGATAAAGATGTAGCTGAAGTTTTTGATAAATTCTTTACGAACATCCCTGTAAAAACTACAGAATCTCTCAGGTCCTCTCCTGTTCAAGCTGATATATTGTTGAAAAGTAATGTTACTGCTTGCACTGAATTATTTGATTTTAAACGCGTTGATCCGAGTAGTATTGTTAAAGTATTCAAACAGCTGAAACTTAAAACCTCGAAAGATTTATGGGGATTGTCTGTCAAATTGATGAGCTCTGTTATTGATATCTTAGCACCATATCTAGCTTACATTTTTAATATGAGTGTTGAAAATAGCACTTTTCCAAATTTAATGAAAATCAGTAAAGTTATACCTCTTTTTAAATCGGGCACAAAATCAGACCCCACGAATTATAGACCGGTTTCTATTCTACCAGTACTTAGTAAAATTTTCGAGAAAATTATTCTCGACCAACTGCTATGTCATTTTAATTTAAATAACTTACTTCACAGCCAGCAGTTTGGTTTTACTAAGGGTCGGTCTACAACAGACGCGAGTGTCACATTTGTTCGACACATTTTCGATGCTTGGGAGAAGTCGCAGAATGCCGTAGGAGTATTCTGTGACTTGTCTAAGGCATTCGACTGCGTGGATCACGAGACCTTGCTTTTGAAATTGAGGCACTATGGATTAAATAATGGAGCTCTCAGTTTGTTAAATTCATATCTAGGTGATAGGATACAAAAGGTACAAATCAATAGTACGACTTCTTCGGGCTCTCATGTTCAAATGGGAGTTCCTCAAGGATCCATTTTGGGGCCGTTCCTTTTTTTAGTGTACATAAATGATTTACCTAATGTAGTACAGAACCAAGCTGACATTGTACTGTTCGCGGATGACACTTCTCTTATATTTAAAATCGATAGAAAGTTAGAGGAACTTGACGAAGCAAACAGCGCTGTGTCGCAGGTTCTAAGCTGGTTTACAGTAAATAATCTAGTTTTAAATGCTAAGAAAACGAAGTGTATTAAATTTGTTCTACCAAACGTAAAGAAAGTAAATAATAACATTAAAATTAACGACGAGAAACTAGATTTTGTTGAACACACCGTTTTCTTAGGAATTACTGTAGATTCAAAACTTCAATGGGGCCCACATATTGTATCACTAGCGGGCAAGCTAAGTTCAGCAGCATATGCCGTCAGAAGAATCCGACAACTCACAGATGTACCCACTGCTAGACTTGTCTACTTCAGCTACTTCCACAGCATAATGTCTTACGGTATTTTATTGTGGGGTCGAGCCGCTGATGTAGAAACTATTTTCATTATTCAAAAAAGGGCAGTTCGCGCTATTTATAATCTGCGTTGTCGGGACTCTTTAAGGGAGCTGTTTAAAGAAATAAATATACTGACGGTCGCAAGTCAATATATTTATGAAAACATTGGTGCTAATTCCTGTAAATACCATCTAATTTTATTTTAAGTTATATCTGTCCTTTTCTTATCCGCCGAAAAGGAAAGGGACGGGTAATCGACAAGCATAAAATGTATGGAACACACGTCAATTTTAAGCACAAATCTAAACCAACCCTCTAAAAATTTTACGTCAGTCAATAACCCGACACATTAATTTACTCATTCTTCCTAAAATTAAGAGCTGTGAATCATCCGTCCCTTTCCTTTTCGACGGATACGAAAATGACGGATATAACCTAAAATAAAATTAGGCGGTGTCTGCAGGAATCGGGGCCATTATGTATGTGCGTAAAAATGTATCTCTCCTTCCGAGAAACTGTGAAAGGCATACTTACAATACAAGGAATAAAAATAAAATTGTTGTTCAAAATTCTAGATTAAGTAAATTAAATTCATCTTTTTTGGGGTTATGTATACGTTTTTACAATAAAATACCAGATAATATTTTAAATTTGTCAGAGAACAAATTTAAAGCTCACGTGAAGCTTACTTTATGTAAAAAAGCCTATTATAAGATTAATGATTACCTAAATGATAAAAATGTCTGGTATTTAATGTGTTCCTCTAGTTATTAAATAACTTGTAATGTACCCTCATTGATTTAAAAGATGTGTTGCTGTTGCAGTTTCTTGTCATTTCTTCTCCTCAGCCATAACACCTTGCGAAATGACGTAAATTCAAAAATGTTACATTGACCTTCAACAAGTTTATCCATGATAATTACGTTGAATAAATGATTCTGATTCTGATTCTGATTCCTCACAAAACAGTTCAACGACGCCCATATCGATTAGCACCAGTTGAAAAACAGATAGTTCGTGAAAAGGTCCAAGAGCTCTTAGATGCGGGAGTCATTCGGGAAAGCTCTTCGCCCTTTGCTAGCCCGATAGTTTTGGTAAAGAAAAAGAACAATACCGACCGAATGTGTGTTGACTATCGTGAGCTTAATTCAAATACTCGACCCGAGCATCACCCATTACCTCGCATAGAGGAGCAGATAGACCAACTTGCTGGTGCTAACTATATAACGGCATTAGACATGGCGTCCGGATTCCATCAGATCCCGATTCATCCGGACTCTGTTGAAAAAACTGCATTCGTAACTCCGGAAGGACAATACGAGTACCTAGCAATGCCCTTCGGGTTACGAAATGCGCCATCTGTTTACCAACGATCCATTACTAAAGCCATACATCACCTCGATAGAAAGCCTTTAATTTATATGGACGATGTCTTGTGTCTCTCTTCTGACATCTCCCAGGGATTGCAAAGTTTGGACGATGTCTTAAAAGCTTTGACCGAAGCCGGCTTCACATTAAACCTGCAAAAATGTAAATTTATGAAGCATAAGATAGACTATTTAGGCTATTCAATTCAGTTTGGAGAAGTTAGACCAAATTCTCTGAAAATTCAGGCACTTGTAGATGCACCACCACCGAAGACAGCAACAAATGTTCGTCAATTTCTCGGCCTTGCCTCCTATTTTAGAAAATTTATACCAGGATTTACAAAAATCGTTGGACCATTGTATCCGTTAACGAAATTGAAAGGACCAATCAAATGGACTGATAAACACGAAGATATCCGTAACACCATAGTAAGCATATTGACATCCAAGCCAGTACTTACTATTTTTGACCCGGAACTGCCCGTCGAATTACATACTGACGCCAGTTCCGAGGGTTATGGGGCAATACTCTTACAAAAGAAAAATGGCTTACCTCACGTTGTGGAATACTACAGTTTGCGTACAGCTGGAGACGATGGCAGTCGTGCGAGCCGTCGAACATTTTCTACATTATCTTTATGGTAGGTCTTTTACAGTAGTCACGGACTGTAATTCGCTTAAAGCTTCGAAATCTAAAGTTGACCTAACCCCACGCGTTCACCGCTGGTGGGCATTTCTTCAAGCCTATGATTTCGACATAATATATCGAGAGGGGCGGGGAATGGAACACGCTGATTATTTTTCTCGTAATCTCCAGCCTGATGTAAGCCTACCATCCACATCTAAAGCCCCTGTTACTAAATCTGTCCAATTTGTTGAATTGCATCAAGATTGGCTCGCCGTGGAACAAAAACGGGATAGTGAAATTCAAGATTTAATTGCAAAACACAATAATAACGAATTTCCTGACTCTGTTGGGCATAGTTACGACGTTAGGGACGGAATTCTATATAGAAAAATAACGCGAAATAAAATGACTTGTTGGTTACCCGTCGTACCCCGTTCACTCATTTGGACATTGATTAACCACGTGCATAACGAAATACAGCATTTAGGATCTGATAAAACTCTTGACAAATTGTACGAACAGTACTGGTTTCCGCAAATGTCCAAATGTGTGCGAAAATTCATTGATTCGTGTATTATTTGTAAAGCTTCAAAAGGCCCTTCAGGCGCTCAGCCCGTTCAGTTACACTCGATTCCCAAATCACCCGTGCCGTGGCACACTATACATATAGACTTTACGGGGTAACTCAGTGGAAAGAGTGATCGTAAAGAATATTGCTCTGTAATCATAGACGGATTTTCGAAGTATATTTTGTTGGAACATACTACATCCTTAGATTCCAACAGCGCAGTACAAGCTTTAAAGAAAGCCGTTTGCCTGTTTGGCACACCAAAACGCGTGATCGCAGATCAAGGCAGATGTTATGCTAGCGCCGAATTCAAGAAATTCTGCGCTGATCGACCTTCATTTTATTGCGACAGGGTCTAGCAGGGCTAATGGCCAAGTGGAGCGGGTAATGCGGACGTTAAAAAGCTTACTTACTATTGTCGAAAATGACCCTAACAAAACGTGGCGTGAGGAACTCGGTAATATTCAATTAGCAATCAATAGTACGAAGTCTACCGTTACCAAATACTCACCAACGGAGCTAATGCTAGGTATTCGTGCGCAATCTTTAGGATTATCTAAAATTTCATCAGTAAGCTCTGCTGAACATAATGCTTCTATAGATGTGGATTCGGAGGTATAATAAAGGAAACACACGTAACGACCGTATAGCGGTTTATTACAGACTGCCACCAACGTATCCAAGCTTACCCTCTAACACAATCATCATATATATTATGCGACTGCCTACACTACATCCCTCCACACTTAATTACAAAATACAATATCAACTTAACTAAATAATACATATTAACTTAACCTAACTTATGACTAACCTTATAACTGACACAACGCACTAATTACACTTATAATTAGGGACCTTGTTTAACCTACATTTTCTGGCTGGACGGGACTGGGGCGGTACCGGTGCGGTCGGCGGTGTAGCATATCGCTCGTCATCGTTACGCGGCGACGGCGGCGACGGCGGCGGCGGCGGAGAAGCCGCGGCCGCGCCGCGCGCCGGCGTCAACGGCGCGCTCTCGCCGGAGTGCTCAGACTGTTCCTCTGCCACGATAGACGAAGGGTTACTACCTTCCGTTATATCTTCCGAGTGGGGTAGTTGGGTGGAACTCGTGGGGATCACAAGTGAACTCCTTGTCCTACGCCTTAGCTGATCGACGTGCCTATGTACTTGATTTCCGCTAACATCCAACACCCTATAGTCGCTCGGGCCCGCAGCGTCTACTACAGTACCGGGCAGCCACTTCTCCCCCTTTAGATACTGACGATACCAGACTTCGTCACCTTCCCTAACGCTCCTAACCACTCCCCCGGCTCCCACAACTTGACGTTGTTGAGCCCGACTCACTGTCTTTTCCCTATCCGGTTTCAGTGCATCCAGTCTAGTACGCAAGCGCCTACCCATTAATATCATTGAAGGACTTTCCCCCGTTGTTGAGTGCTCAGTGTTTCTATAGTGTAATAGGAAGGTATTCAGCGCACCGTGTATATCCGCCTTTTCAAAAAGTGCCTTTTTAATCACTCTTTTAATTGTTCTAACGGCATTTTCGGCGGCCCCATTTGATGATGGATGATAAGGCGCCGTATATATATGTTCAACACCGTCCCTACACAAAAATTGGTTAAATTCTGTGCTAGTAAACGGTGGCCCGTTATCCGTAACTACTTGCCTAGGAACGCCCCATCTACTCCATAATTCATCCAACTTACTTATTGTATAACCCGCCACCGTACTCGGGACATTAAAAACCTCTAGCCACTTAGATGTCGCGTCTACTATAACTAGATACATCTTCCCGGCCACGGGCCCCAAGTAGTCCAGGTGCAGCCTGGACCAGGGCCGTGCGGGCCATGGCCAGGGCCGCGGGGAGGAGCGCGGCGGCGCATCCGCCGAGGCCGCGCACGCGCCGCATTCGCGGCACTCATGTTCGACAGCCTCGTCAATCCCTGGCCACCACACGTAACTTCGCGCTAATGACTTTGATTTCACAATCCCCATATGTGGTTCATCTATGATTCTTAAAACTTTATTCCGACAATTCTCTGGAACAACCACCCTATGTCCCCACATTAAACAACCTAACTCTTCGTAAAGTTCCGATTTGCGATTAAAGAATGGCTGTAAACTATTCAGTTCACATTTTTGTGGCCAGCCGTCCCTTACATAACCCATCACCCTACTCAGAACCGGGTCTTTAATTGTTTGACTTTTAATTTCTTTGTATTCCAGCAACAACGCATCCTGTGCAATATGTAAAAACGTCTGCTCCGGCATTGTCCGTTTATCGGATTTGTAGTTAATCTCCGGTAACCTAGATAACCCGTCTGCACAGTTGTCGTTAGTCCGAATATATTCAATGTCGTAATTATACGCTGATAGAATTATAGCCCAGCGTTGCATTCTACTTGCTGTCATCGTCGGTATACCCGTGTACGGTCCTAATATGGATACTAAAGGTTTATGGTCGGTTCGCAATACGAATTTCCTCCCGTAAATATACTGATGGAATTTTGACATACAAAAAATTATTGCCAGAGCTTCGCGGTGAATTTGCGAGTAACTCCGCTCTGCCGGCGTGAGTGAGCGCGACACGTAAGCCACCGGCCGCTCGCCGCGCGGCCCGGGCTGCGATAACACCCCGCTCACTCCCCGCGCGCTCGCGTCGCAAGTAACTATCAATGGGCCCATTGAGTCATAGTGTGCTAAAACCTCTGTTCCGGTCAAAACCTGTTTTACTTCCGTAAACGCACGTTCACATTGTTCGCTCCAGAACCATTGTACTCCTTTACGTAATAAGTTATTTAATGGAACCAGTAACGAGCTGAAATTCCTAACAAATTTTGAAAAGAAATTTACCATACCCAGGAACGATCGTAACTCACTAATATTACTGGGGGCCTTCATTCTTAAAATGGCGTGTATTTTTGATTTATCCGCCTTTATGCCCTCTTTCGATATTATCTATCTATACTTATAATAAATCTGTAGAGAGGTCAATTCTGTACATTAAATATTTTTTCAAAATAACTATCAGGGGGTGATAAGTGGTCGATACTGATGCCAAAAATGCAATCAGTAAAATTTTTGTCTGTCTGTCTGTCTGTCTGTCTGTCTGTCTGTCTGTCTGTATGTTCCTTATAGAAACAAAAACTACTGGACGGATTTTAATGAAACTTGGTACAATTATTCTTCACACTCCTGGACAGGTTATAGTATACTTTTCATCACGCTACAATCAATAGGAGCAGAGTAGTGAAGGGAAATCCTTTTGTATGAAAAATCTAAACCGCTCAAGTTAGACGTTTGAAATTTGGCATGCAGGTACCTTAGATACCGTAGAGGTGCACTAAGAAAGGAATTCCCGAAATTCCTACGGGAACGGGAATTAGCGGGAAAATCCTTTTGTATGAAAAATCTAAACCACTCAAGTTAGACGTTTGAAATTTGGCATGCAGGTACCTTAGATACCGTAGAGGTACACTAAGAAAGGAATTCCCGAAATTCCCACGGGAACGGGAATTAGCGGGAAAATCCTTTTGTATGAAAAATCTAAACCATTCAAGTTAGACGTTTGAAATTTGGCATGCAGATACCTTAGATACCGTAGAGGTGCACTAAGAAAGGAATTCCCGAAATTCCCACGAGAACGGGAATTAGCGGGAAAATCCTTTTGTATGAAAAATCTAAACCACTCAAGTTAGACGTTTGAAATTTGTCATGCAGGTACCTTAGATACCGTAGAGGTGTACTAAGAAAGCAATTCCCGAAATTCCCACGTGAACGGCAATTAGCGGGAAAATCCTTTTGTATGAAAAATCTAAACCACTCAAGTTAGACGTTTGAAATTTGGCATGCAGGTACCATAGGTACCGTAGAGGTGCATTAAGAAAGGAATTCCCAAAATTCTCACGGGAACGGGAATTAACGGGAAAATCCTTTTGTATGAAAAATCTAAACCATTCAAGTTAGAAGTTTGAAATTTGGCTCGCAGGTACCTTAGATACCGTAGAGGTGCACTAAGAAAGGAATTCCCGAAATTCCCACGGGAACGGGAATTAGCGGGAAAATCCTTTTGTATGAAAAATCTAAACCATTCAAGTTAGACGTTTGAAATTTGTCATGCAGGTACCTTAAATACCGTAGAGGTACACTAAGAAAGGAATTCCCGAAATTCCCACGGGAACGGGAATTAGCGGGAAAATCCTTTTGTATGAAAAATCTAAACCACTCAAGTTAGACGTTTGAAATTTGGCATGCAGGTACCATAGGTACCGTAGAGGTGCACTAAGAAAGGAATTCCCGAAATTCCCACGAGAACGGGAATTAGCGGGAAAATCCTTTTGTATGAAAAATCTAAACCACTCAAGTTAGACGTTTGAAATTTGTCATGCAGGTACCTTAGATGCCGTAGAGGTGTACTAAGAAAGGAATTCCCGAAATTCCCACGGAAACGGGAATTAGCGGGAAAATCCTTTTGTATGAAAAATCTAAACCACTCAAGTTAGACGTTTGAAATTTGGCATGCAGGTACCATAGGTACCGTAGAGGTGCACTAAGAAAGGAATTCCCGAAATTCCTACGGGAACGGGAATTAGCGGGAAAATCCTTTTGTATGAAAAATCTAAACCACTCAAGTTAGACGTTTGAAATTTGGCATGCAGGTACTTTAGTAAACTTAAAGCTTAGTTGCAACAGGATATTACAAAATTCCCACGGGAACGGTAGTTAGCGGGAAAAACATTTGTATGAAAAAATCAAATCTAAATAAAAGGAGAAACTGACTGACTCAGTGACTGACATATCAACGCATAGCCTGAACGGCTAAACGTAGGCATTTGAAATTTGGAAGGGACATAGCTTAGGTACCGTAGAGGTGCACTAAGAAAGAAATTCCCGGAATTCCCACGGAAACGGAAATTTGCGGGAAAATCCTTTTGTATGAAAAATCTAAACCGCTTAAGTTAGACGCTTGAAATTTGGCATGCAGGTACCTTAGTTAACTTAAAGCTTAGTTGCAACAGGATATTGCAAAATTCCCACGGAAACGGGAGTAAGCGGGAAAAAAACATTTGTATGAAAAAATCGAAACCGCGTAAGATAGATGTTTTCAATTCAATTAAATTATTTATTGCATTCCATGTAGTACAATGGGGTGTTACATAGGCATAGGAACTAAAACATGGACCCTGTAGGGCACAGCAACGTTGAAGGGAAGAGAGGAAGTGTGTATTAAAATTAAAACTCAATGAACAATCAATTAAAAAAAAAATCAATTCAATCAATTGATTCAATCTAGCATGCATGCATACCTTAGTAAATATAAAGTTTATTTTTGGCTGTATTTTGAAAAATGGGAGTTATTGGGAAAAAAAAATTATGAAAAAATCTAAACTGCATAAGTATGCACTCCCACACACACAAAGATCTCTCTCTTATATAACACGCCACGCGGACGAAGTCGCGGGCAAAAGCTAGTACTTATAATAAATGTGTAGAGAGGTCAATTCTGTACATTAAATATTTTTTCAAAATAACTATCAGGGGGTGATAAGTGGTCGATACTGATGCCAAAAATGCAATCAGTAAAATTTTTGTCTGTCTGTCTGTCTGTCTGTCTGTCTGTCTGTCTGTCTGTATGTTCCTTATAGAAACAAAAACTACTGGACGGATTTTAATGAAACTTGGTACAATTATTCTTCACACTCCTGGACAGGTTATAGTATACTTTTCATCACGCTACAATCAATAGGAGCAGAGTAGTGAAGGGAAATCCTTTTGTATGAAAAATCTAAACCGCTCAAGTTAGACGTTTGAAATTTGGCATGCAGGTACCTTAGATACCGTAGAGGTGCACTAAGAAAGGAATTCCCGAAATTCCCACGGGAACGGGAATTAGCGGGAAAATCCTTTTGTATGAAAAATCTAAACCATTCAAGTTAGACGTTTGAAATTTGGCATGCAGATACCTTAGATACCGTAGAGGTGCACTAAGAAAGGAATTCCCGAAATTCCCACGAGAACGGGAATTAGCGGGAAAATCCTTTTGTATGAAAAATCTAAACCACTCAAGTTAGACGTTTGAAATTTGTCATGCAGGTACCTTAGATACCGTAAAGGTGTACTAAGAAAGGAATTCCCGAAATTCCCACGTGAACGGCAATTAGCGGGAAAATCCTTTTGTATGAAAAATCTAAACCACTCAAGTTAGACGTTTGAAATTTGGCATGCAGGTATCATAGGTACCGTAGAGGTGCATTAAGAAAGGAATTCCCAAAATTCTCACGGGAACGGGAATTAACGGGAAAATCCTTTTGTATGAAAAATCTAAACCATTCAAGTTAGAAGTTTGAAATTTGGCTCGCAGGTACCTTAGATACCGTAGAGGTGCACTAAGAAAGGAATTCCCGAAATTCCCACGGGAACGGGAATTAGCGGGAAAATCCTTTTGTATGAAAAATCTACACCACTCAAGTTAGACGTTTGAAATTTGTCATGCAGGTACCTTAAATACCGTAGAGGTACACTAAGAAAGGAATTCCCGAAATTCCCACGGGAACGGGAATTAGCGGGAAAATCCTTTTGTATGAAAAATCTAAACCACTCAAGTTAGACGTTTGAAATTTGGCATGCAGGTACCATAGGTACCGTAGAGGTGCACTAAGAAAGGAATTCCCGAAATTCCCACGAGAACGGGAATTAGCGGGAAAATCCTTTTGTATGAAAAATCTAAACCACTCAAGTTAGACGTTTGAAATTTGTCATGCAGGTACCTTAGATGCCGTAGAGGTGTACTAAGAAAGGAATTCCCGAAATTCCCACGGAAACGGGAATTAGCGGGAAAATCCTTTTGTATGAAAAATCTAAACCACTCAAGTTAGACGTTTGAAATTTGGCATGCAGGTACCATAAGTACCGTAGAGGTGCACTAAGAAAGGAATTCCCGAAATTCCCACGGGAACGGGAATTAGCGGGAAAATCCTTTTGTATGAAAAATCTAAACCACTCAAGTTAGACGTTTGAAATTTGGCATGCAGGTACTTTAGTAAACTTAAAGCTTAGTTGCAACAGGATATTACAAAATTCCCACGGGAACGGTAGTTAGCGGGAAAAACATTTGTATGAAAAAATCAAATCTAAATAAAAGGAGAAACTGACTGACTCAGTGACTGACATATCAACGCATAGCCTGAACGGCTAAACGTAGGCATTTGAAATTTGGAAGGGACATAGCTTAGGTACCGTAGAGGTGCACTAAGAAAGGAATTCCCGGAATTCCCACGGAAACGGAAATTTGCGGGAAAATCCTTTTGTATGAAAAATCTAAACCGCTTAAGTTAGACGCTTGAAATTTGGCATGCAGGTACCTTAGTTAACTTAAAGCTTAGTTGCAACAGGATATTGCAAAATTCCCACGGAAACGGGAGTAAGCGGGAAAAAAACATTTGTATGAAAAAATCGAAACCGCGTAAGATAGATGTTTTCAATTCAATTCAATTAAATTATTTATTGCATTCCATGTAGTACAATGGGGTGTTACATAGGCATAGGAACTAAAACATGGACCCTGTAGGGCACAGCAACGTTGAAGGGAAGAGAGGAAGTGTGTATTAAAATTAAAACTCAATGAACAATCAATTAAAAAAAAAATCAATTCAATCAATTGATTCAATCTAGCATGCATGCATACCTTAGTAAATATAAAGTTTATTTTTGGCTGTATTTTGAAAAATGGGAGTTATTGGGAAAAAAAAATTATGAAAAAATCTAAACTGCATAAGTATGCACTCCCACACACACAAAGATCTCTCTCTTATATAACACGCCACGCGGACGAAGTCGCGGGCAAAAGCTAGTATATCCTAAGTACGTTACTTCCTGCACTAAAAAAACGCATTTTTCCTTCTTGAGTTTCATTCCATAGTGACTTAACCTTTGAAACACCGCCTCGAGCGTATGTAAATGTTCGGCCTTAGTTTTCCCCCCTATGATGACGTCATCAAGGAATATCTGAATGTTGGGTATACCTTGTAACATAGTAGACATGATGCGTTGGAAAATACCTACACTCGACGCTAACCCAAAAACTAACCTGTTATACCGAAATAGACCTCGATGAGTATTAATAACGGTATATTTCTTAGATTCGTCCAGTTCAACCTGGTTATACGCCTGCGATAAATCAAGTTTACTAAAAAATTGTGCCCCGTTTAAGGCTTCTAGAACGTCCTCTATTTTAGGGAGTGGGTATCGATCGATCAGCAAGACAGGATTAACGGTTGCTTTGTAATCCGCACAAATCCGCAACGTACCATCCGCTTTCGTGACTGGTACCAGCGGCGAGGCCGAGTCGGAGCAGTCGACGGGCTCAATGACGCCGGCGCGCAGCATAGCGTCTAGCTCTGCGTCGACGCGCTCGCGCAGCGCGTACGGCAGCGGCCGCGCGCGATGGAACACCGGCGTCGCTCCCTCTCGCACACGCAGCGTCGCCCTGCCACCCGTGTACCGCCCCAGTCCGCCGCTGAACAACTCCTTAAACCTGTCGAGTATGCCATGTATACCTTTATCCGTAAGCACAAAATTAATATTATTGTCATTCTGACGCTTAAAACTTGGTATTTCTATTTGCAATTCGGCCAACCATTGCCGGCCTATTAATAATGTAGTACCACCCTCAATTATAAATAATTCCAATTGTTTTTCTATGTCTTTGTAACGAACTTGGGGCCTTATTATACTCGTACCTAATGGTTTAATCTTTGACCCGTCGTAAAATCTTAAAATAGTATCATCTTTTTCTATTCTGATAATTGAAAAATATTTATCATAAGTGGCCTTATTAATACACGATATCGCAGTACCCGTGTCTACTTCCATGTCTAATAGCTTATTCTGTACGTAAATCGGTAGACTTACTGTACGGGACTGTAAACCGCACGCTATGTTCTATGGGATGCTGGTTCTAAATAAAAACAACTATTTAAGATTTGTTTCTGTACAGTTGTGTCTGTACCTAAGCTATGTTGTGTAAGGTCCTATTGCGACCTTCCTAAAAATAAACCTCGAGTTGCGAGGTGTGCGAATTGTGTGTGTTTTCGCCCGCGACGGGGAGACATTCACGGGGCGTAGCCCCTCCAATGTGGTGGCAGTCGCCGCCCGCAAAAACGGGCGTGGCACGGGGTTGGGACACGGCGGGCGAGAACGCCCCTCCGTGAGCCCGATGTTACGTCCGTGGTGCCGCCAGCGAGGTCGAGCCCACCGGGTGGTTCCCCGTTGGGGGAGGCCCAGTGAGCGCCCGTCAGCTGGCGGTGGTGTCGTGTCCGGTGAGCTGCTCCGTCGCCGGGGCAGCTGGTGTCAAGTCGGCTGGAGAGGGGGGAGAGGACTGCTTCCACTGCCACTGGAAGCGTCAACTCATCCCCCGGGGGGGTGGCCACAATCCTAACTACTCGACGGGGAGTAGTGGATGTGGGCAGCCCCGGTCCAGTCCGATGTCCGAGAAGTCAGTGCCCACCAGTGAGTTGGCCCAGCAGTGATGCCAGGCCTCCCACGATGATGGGCACAGGGTCAATCCGTGAGCGGATGGCAGCGAGGACGTTGTGCAGCAGTTGGATCGTCTGTTCCAGCACTTCCACTTTCTCACTGGATGGGGCCGATGGTTCCTCCACTTGGGGCTTCGCCTTCTTCCCCCCCCCTGGGAGGGGCGGCGACCGCTTGGTTCGGCGTCGGTGTCGGCTGCGGCTCGACAGTGATGGAGGCTGCAGGGGCAGGCTTTGCCCTCGCGCGGATGCGCTTCGGCCTGCGCGGCTTGGGCCCGTCTGGGCCGTTCGCCGCGGCCATAAGCGAGCTCCGCGCGGTCGGCTCGCTGTTGGGGTCCACTGTTGAGGGTGGAGGTGGCAGTGGGGCTCTTCTTGCGGTGGTCATAGGCGCGGTTCCCGCCTTCGTGTTCCGCAGCTCGCGCAACTTGACCGGGCAAGAAGGGCTGTTGGCCGGGTGTCCCCCTCCGCAGTTACAGCAGGTGGCTGGAACCTCCCGGGGCCGCTGACAGTCCTTGGCCGCGTGACTTTCTCCACAGCGGACACAGGCCATTGGCCGGTGACAGTTGTGACTGCTGTGGCGAAATTGTTGGCAGCGGTGGCATTGGGAGGGCCCCTTGCGTCCTCTCCATGCCTCGATCTTCACGCCGGGCATGCACAGCAGCTCGGTGGTCTCGTACACGGCCTGGAAGCCCTGTGTCCTCTTCATCTCCACGAAGAAGACGCAGCCTCTTTTGCCCTGGATGAGGCGCACGTACTCCGGGAAGAAGCCGCGGTTGCGCAGCTCCTCCTCCAGGTCGGTGGGATTCGTGTTCGCGGGCAGGCCGAGGATCGCTAGCTTGAGCGAGCGTTCCGCCGGGGGTGCGTAGGCAAACCAGGAGAGTCCAGAAGCTCTCTCCAGGTTGGTGAGGTAACTCTGGTAGAGCCTGAACTCCCCCTCGGTTCTTGCCATGAACCGTACGCCTTTGCCGTAGGGGCGTGCGTTTGGAGCGTGGCCCAGCATCTCCCGCAGCTGGCGGAAGTGGTGCGGCCAGTTCGGCAGCTGGTCCACCACTATGGGCGGGATTTTCCTGCTCGCAGGGGCGAGCGGCGGCTACTGGGCGGTCTTCTTTCTCGACGGCGGCGAAGGCGTAGGCGTCGTCCGGAGGGACGGACGCGGAGGCGCGTGCGGCGGCGAATCGGGGTTCGTGTTAAGAACCACCGCGTATGAGCGCGGCGGTGTTGTCTCCATGTCCAGTGAGGGCATGGAGAGTGCGACGGGAGGGGTGATCCTCCTGGCGGGCTGCGGTGGTGATGGCCGCTGTGGCGGCGTCGTAGTCCTCTTCTCCGCGATTTGTGGCATGGGCAGCGGGAACGGGGACTGCCGGAGTCCTGCGCCGGTGAGGCGCGGTGGGGGCGGCGGAGCGTTGGCGGCGGTAGGCGTGGTGACGGCGCGGGTGCGCACGAAAGTACGCACCTTGCGCTTCAGTACTCCGGCTGCCGGGGGAGCCATCCTTGCCTGCTCACCCCGTTTGGTTTGGGTGCGATGATGAAGCTGTCCACTGGGGCGAAACCTAGCGGTCCGCCAGGCAGCGCACACGTTGTCACTCCCTCCCCGGTGAGACCCGCTGGTGGGAGGCCGGGGGTGGATGGGGGCGACAACGGTGTTACCTTTTGGATCCGCGGAATCTGGAGGGTATCTTTACATAAAAATACCACCCCCTGCTTCTTTACGCCTTAGGACGCAGTTGTAGGTAGGCGTGAAAAAACTTGCGGTTTCCGTGCTCGCAGCAACTGGACAGAGCGATCCGGTGGCTACGTGTTTTCGACGACACGTCGTTGTCTTCTCACACACGAGTGTGTGGGGAAACCTTCTGAAGCTCCTGCTCCTTAAGGTGGTAGTCTGCGCCTTCCGCAACTACGGAAGGGTCCCTGGGTTCAGGCCCCGCCTTCGCGGTCTAGCCCACCGGGTGAGACCCCGTTGGGGGAGGCCCAGTGAGCCGCCTGCGTTTAGGCGCGGGCTGGTCTTCCTCTTCTGTGTCTTCAGGTTTCTTCTGTTGCCCTGGTTCCCTCTTCCCGGGTGAGAGTAGATCCCTCGGGTAACGATGAGGGCGCTTCCTCCTCGGAGGAGGCGCGGTGGGGTCATCTGGCGGTCGTGTGTGGTGCGGAGCGATGGCCTGCAAGTGGTCCCACGAGGAGAGAGCCGCCCGGGTGAACATGCTGTCCGCTAATCCTTTGATGAACTCGTCGATTCCCTTCCAGCTCAGGTCCCGGTATATCGTCGAGTTTCTTAGGTAGCGGATGGCTCCGACAGCTGTTCGCAGGCTCAGGTTCTCCTGGGCTCTGAGTTTCTTCTTCTCGTGTTCGGCCGCGAGGCCGTACCACGCCGGCGCTGCGTACGTTAGCCGCGACCTAACGTACGCTTTGTACACCATTAACTTGGCTCTGAGCGGCAGTCTTGATGTGAGGAGACGGCTAAGTCTCCTTCTGGCTATCTTAGCCCTGGATGCGGTCTCCTTCACATGCGCGCTCATCGTTAGCCCGCGGTCGATGGTGACCCCGAGGTACTTTACCGTCGGGGACCATGCGAGCTTCTCGCCCATGAGGGTTGGGGGTGGTGGTAGAAGGCTGTGCCCTGTCAGCAGCGCTTGAGTTTTCCCCACGTTGACCTTCAAGCGCCACTTCTTCAGCCAATCGGGCAAAGCGTTCAATGTGAGCTGCGCCTTCCGCACCGCGTGCTTCGCGTTCATAGAACTCGTGATGTAGGCTGCGTCGTCCGCGAACAGTGCCAGCATTGTGTCGCCGACCACCGGGATGTCGTCGGTGTAGTGCGCGTAGCAAGCCGGCGACAGGCAGCTTCCTTGAGGGACTCCGGCGGCGATTGGTCGGGCGGTAGAATGTTCTCCTTCCACTGCCACTTCGAAGGTTCTGTCGCTCAGGAAAGAGTGAAGTACCCTGACTATTCGACTAGGAAGAGAAGACGTCGACAGTTTGTACACCAGCCCTTCGTGCCACACCCTGTCGAACGCCTTCTCCATGTCGAGCAGGACCGCCACAGAGTAGTTCCCCCTGTTCCTTTGGTGGGCCATCTCGTGCAGCACCCGAGTGAGCTGCAGTGTAGTTGAATGCTCCTGTCGAAACCCGAATTGCTCCGCTCTCGGAGTCAGGTGAGGAGCCATTCTCGACAGGAGCATTTTTTCGAATGCCTTTGAGATGGCCGGCAGCAGTGTGATCGGACGGTAGCTGTCGGGCTTGCTGAGATCCTTCCCTGGCTTCGGTAAGACAATCACTTTCCCACACTTCCAGGGCGTGGGAAAGTGGCCCGTGCGCAAGATCCCATTGAACAGCTGCGTGACGGCTATGATGGTGTTGCGCGGCAGGTTGCGCAGTGCTGCGTTTGGGACGCCATCTTTTCCTGAGGCTTTCTTCACGTTCAGCTGAGTCAACGTCCGGTGCACCTGTCTCGGACTGAAGACTAGCTGAGCCTCCTCCTCGTTCGGTGTGGCCGCGAAGTATTCTGTGAGAGCCTCTTTTACCAGCTTGGAGTGTGCTGGGTCGCTGGTGGAGTGGGGCTTAAATTGGCTTTCTAGGCTGTCAGCCAGTATCTCCGCCCTTTCGCTGGCCTTGTAACGGAGACAGCCATCCGCCCCCCTCAGCGGACGTATGGGGTCTGTGGTGGAGGTCATGCTCTTACACAGGCGATGCACCGATGGTACACCCTCCTGTGCCTCCAAGATCCTGTCCTCCCACACCTCCGCCGAGTGTTCGAAGAGGGCCGTCTTCATGGCGTTTGTGGCTTTGTTTAGTGCTGTCTTGTGCGCCGGGAATCTTGTTTTCAGCCACCTCTTCCTGGCCTCGCGCTTGGCCTCTTGCAGTTTACGCAGCTTCGTCGGGAGTGGCTGGCGCCTCTCCGTGGCGGGTTTGTTTCGGCTTGCTGTGTTGACGGCTGTTAGGATTCGGTCGGTTAGTTCCGCGGCTGCTTCGTCGACTCCTTGTGCCGTGGTTATTAATCCAGGTCTCTTGAAGTCCGACATCAGAGCCTCGAATTTTTCCCAGTCGGTGATGCGCTTCGGCTGAGGGGGCAGGGCTGCAGTGGGGGTCTCATTTATTGTGACCAGCACCGGTCTGTGGTCCGATGGCAGGCCCGTCAGCACCTCCTGCATGGGCTCCTCGTCTAGGCCTCGGTAGACTATGATGTCTATGACGCTGTCGCGGTGCGTAGAAGCTTGCGCAATTCGCGTGGCTTCTCGTGGTCCTGAGACATCATAGTCGTAAGTGATGGAGTCTGTCCATAGCTGGGAGCCCATGGTGTCGTTCACTGCACAGTGCCAGGCCGTGTTCTTGGCATTCATGTCGCCCGCCAGTATGGTCGGCGTCGTGGGGTGCAGCAGGCTCCTCAATTCTGCCACTGCGGTGGAAGCTAGTGTAGTCCTCGATGGCGGCCGGTAAACCGCGTAAATGCGCAGCTCCTTTGCGCCTATCTGGACGTCGACTCCCAGTGCGTCGAGGGCTGTGAGTGGGGTCTCCGGCACAGTTTGGTGGACCACCCTCCTCTTTACTAGGACTGCCAATCCCCTGTAGGGCAGTCCGTCCGGCGTGGTTCGGTCCTGACGGTACACATGGTACCCTGGAACGTTGAGGGGCTGGCTGGGTCTGAGATGCGTCTCGCTGACCAACATTAAATCCGGTTGTTGTTGGTGGATAAAGTGGCGCAGCAAGAGCATCTTCCCGGTGAGTGTCTCGGCGTTCCAGTGTATCATGCGCAGCTTGTGTGGTGCCCTGGAGTTAGCCATTTGAGGGCTTGAATGGCAGCAATCCCTTGATGTTAATTTGACCCCTTAGCACGCAGGCGGTCAAGTTTTGAAGCAGCTGGGCCAGTGCCTCTCTTTCCGCGTTGCCTTCGTCGGTTGCGGGTGGGAATGCCTTCTCCGCCTTGGGCTTCCCTTTTGACTTGGGTTTTTTCCCCTTTGTTTTAGTCGCTGGGTGGGGCATGCGCGCTTGATTTCGCGCCGTGGGCGCATTTGCGGGCGCCATCAGCGATGCAGGGGCTGATTCCTGCACCGTGATTCTCTGCTCCGTCCGCTGTGGTGGTCCGGTTCTCCGGAGGGCAAGTCCCGCCTTTTTATTTCTGGCCTCCTTCTTGAACGCCGGGCACGCAACGCTGTTTGCGGGGTGTGGGCCCCTGCAGTTGGCGCACGTGGCTGGTTCCTCCTTTGTTCTCGGGCACTCTCTGGCCAAGTGATCACCCCCACACCTGACACACGCCATTGGGCGGTGGCAGTTGTGAGAGCTGTGCCTAAACCCCTGGCATCGGTGGCATTGTGCGGGCCCCTTCTTCCCTCTCCAGGGCTCGATTGCTACTCCAGGCATCATCAGGAGCTCGGTTATCTTATATATTTCAGCGGCGGCTTTCTGCGATCGCTCGATCTCCGCAAAGAAGATACATCCGGGCCTGCCTGCCCTGGCACGGATGTGTTTCGCGAACGTGGCTGGAATCCCTTTGTTTTTGAGACTGTCCACAATCTCCTCCGGCTTCGTATCCGCTGGCAGCCCTCGGATCGCTACCTTCAGCGGCGTTTGGTTTAGCGGGGCGATGGCATAATAGGGGGCCGTCTCCTGTCCGAGCCTATCCAGATAAGCCTGGATGACTCGGAACTCGTTTTCGTCTTCCGGTGTGAATCGTATGCCATTTCCGAACGGGCGTCCGTGTGGGGGTCGGCCGAGCTGGGTCGCTAGCGCCTAGAAGTGGCGCGTCCAGTCGGGTAGCTTGTCTACGACGATGGTGGGGGCCTTCGGCTTCGTGGGTGCAGCCTGTGTCTGCTGGACCGGGGCTGACGTGGTGGGGGCGGCGGGGGGTCTGCCTGCGGCTGTCGCGTAGCTGACACTAGCTGAGGTCGTCGGTGTGGGTGCTGGTGCAGCGGTTGCGTCCGTCGTCGGGTTCAGGCGGCGCGGGTCGCCTCTGCGCACCTCCGTCGGCTTCTTGGGCGCGGGTGTAGCGCTCTGTTCGGGGCTGTCCCTCTTCCTCTTAACTGCGTTCGCCGCGCTTGCGGGTGGGGTGGCAGTTTGTAGTCCGATGAGCACGGGGGAGAGGGCGTTGACCCACTCCTCCGTCACTTCATCTTCCGGGAGCACCTCGCTCCTCTCTCCGAGGCCGGATTCGATAATCCGGAAGTATGAAGCCGTCCAGCGCCGCAGGCCCTGCGAGATCGCCCCTCTTTCAAGGAGGGCGGCGAACGTTACGAGATCAGCCTCGTAACTTTCTCGCAGCGCCTGCAGCGCCCGCTGCTTCTCTTCTTCCGTCGGGGTGGGGGGGGTTCTTGATTCCTCCTCCGTCTCCATCACTTGGCTCCGGTGCCTGCCACGACTCCTTAGGCGCGGTTCTCTTCACGGCGCGCAACCTCGCTTGGTTGCGCCACGCGAGTTCCTGCCACGCCGGCTTTCCTGCGCGACGATGTCCCCGCCGGGATAGCGGTCCTGGGTGCGACTTTCTAAGGGTCTTACTCCAATAAGACCCCGCAAGTCGCAAAGCGCGATGTGGGTCCGAGTGGCGGTATCCGAATATTTTGGTTTCGTCGTACCCTACCTGGTTTACACTAGAAACTTGGTTACACCCTCTTACGGTTTTCGGTTTGGATTCGTCTACCTTCGTTGGTTACACTTATGGTTACACTCAACGGCACCTCGTGCGGTCCATGTGTTTTCGACAATCAATCTGGTTGTCGTCGTCGGGCTACGCCCGCGACGGGGGGACACCTTCGGGGCATTGCCCCCCTGGTGTAGCGGCTCTCGCCGCCCGCAAATACGGGCGGGGCACGGGGGCGGGCTACGGCGGGCGAGATTCGCCCCTCCGTGAGCCCTGTCGGGTTCGGTGGTGCCGCCGGCGAGTCGGCCCACTGGGTGAGACCCTGTTGAGGGAGGCCCAGTGAGCGACTTCCAGCCAGGCGGCACGACTCTTGTCTGGTGTGGTCCAGTCCGAGGTGTGAGCCGGCGAGCTCGGGTCCGAGTGTTCGGACCGGCTCAAGCCGGCGGGTGTCCTATTAGAGAGATTTTTGTTGTTTCTATGGGGAGAAAAAGACATATAGATATAAATAGATAGGGATTAAATAAATACACATACATATACTAAAGAAAACAAGTAGAAGAGAAGAGAAACGAAGAGAAGGGGATAGAACCCATAGAAACAACGAAGAGAGTCATGTCCGAGAGTCAATCCGGTATGCCGCCGGCGAGGTCGAAGCCATCAGACAGTGATGGCTGTCCTCAAGCCGGCGGCCTTGGTCAGTCAAATGCTGGAGCCGCATCCTCGTCGAGCTCTTCCACCTCAACTAGCTCGCGAGGATACGGTTTCCAGTCCGGTGGGCGCGCGTGGTACGGAGCCAGATTTCGAAGGTGCTCGAAATCTGACTCGTCCGCGCGCGCGAACATCCTGGTCGAGAGCTTGGAGATGAAGTCATCCAAGGTCTCGACTTTAAGGTCCCTCCGAATAACCTCGTTGCGGACGAATCTCGGCGCGTCCGCGATGATACGCAACGCCTTGGACTGCTGGGCCCGCAGTCTTTGGCGATTGGTCTCTGAGACCAATGCGTACCACGCGGGGGCGGCATAGGTAAGCCGTGACCTGATGTACGCCTTATACACGCCGAGCTTCATGCGCAGCGGGAGACTCGATCGGAGAATGGGCCGGAGCAGAGCAGTGGCAGCCCCTGCCTGTCCGACCACATTCTTCGCGTGCTGGGCCATGGTGAGGTGTCGGTCTATGGTCACGCCCAGGTATTTAGCCTGGTTGGACCACCCAATCACCTCCCCATGCAGCGTCAAGTTCGGGGGATCCAGCCGACCACGCCCCACGGTGATCGCTTGGGTTTTACCCACGTTCACCGACAATCTCCACTTTGCCAGCCAAGTAGGGAGGGCATCCAGTGTACGCTGCATCTTCTTCGCGGCGTGCTTGAGATTCAAGGACGTCGAGAAGAAGGCAGCGTCGTCGGCGTACAGCGCCAACTTGGAGCCTCCCTCCACAGGGATGTCGTCTGTGTACCTGGAGTAGCAAACCGGAGAAAGGCAGCTACCCTGGGGAACTCCCGCAGCGATCGAACGGACTTGGGAGAGGGCGCCTTCCACTGCCACCTGGAAGCGCCTGTTCTCTAAGAAGGTGGCCACAGTCTTAACGACTCGCCGTGGAGTCGTAGACGTGGACAGCTTGTACACCAAGCCCGGATGCCATACGCGGTCGAACGCCTTCTCCATGTCAAGGAATACTGCTACGGTGGTCTCCCTCTTATTGAGGCCCGCCGTCAGATCGTGCAGCACCCTTGACAGTTGAAGGGTCGTGGAGTGCTCGGCTCGAAAGCCGAATTGCTCCTCGCGTGGCATGATGTGGGGTATCATGTGACGGAGAAGAAGTCTCTCAAACACCTTGCTGATGTTCGAAAGCAAGGTGATTGGTCGATAGCTCTCAGGCTTTAGGATGTTCTTCCCGGGCTTGGGGAGCATAATGACTCGCCCAAGCTTCCAGCAGTCCGGAAAGTGACCCGTCCGTGTGATGCCATTATAAATGCGCGTCACCGCTGCGACTGAACGCGGGGGTAGGTGACGCAACATTTCGTTCGTAATGCCATCTGGACCGGGAGCTTTCCGGAGCGGAGTCCGCCTCAGCGCCCGGAGCACCTGTCCGGGCGTGAAGACGACGGGGTCCTCATCAGGGGCTATCGGACGACCGAAATAGCCCGCTAGATTTCGGGAGACTTCTTCTTCGTCGTGGTCGGCGCCTGGGTTCGGCCTGAATTGGCTCTCCAGACACTCGGCGAAGATCTCGGCTCGATCCTCAGCTCTAAAACGGGGAGTCCCGTCCTGAGCGAGGAGAGGTCGCACTGGTGTCGGCTTCCCGGAGAGCTGTCGACACAGTCTGTGGATGCCGGTCCAATCCTCGCCGGCTGTATCGATGGTGAATTGCCAAGAGTCGGCGGAGGCACCATCGAGCGCGGCCGAGATCTTCTCGGCCAGCGCATTCAGCCGGGACTTCATGGTGGGGCAACGCGTGGTATTCCACTGCTTACGGAGTCGCCTCTTTTCCGCGAGCATGTCTGCGATATGCTTCGGCGTGGGAGGAGCGGCCCCCGGTTTGGGGGCTTCGAGCGCGGCATGCTGCAATGCCCGCTGGACTGTAGAGGCGAACTCGGTTGCCAACTCGTCGACATCCGTGGGCGTCGAGACTGGTCGCATGGGAGTGTTCTCTACCATGTACTGGCCGAATTTATCCCAGGAGTACTTCCGCCGCGGCGGCAGCAGCCTCGTCCTGGTGGGATGGTCTGTGACAACCATCATGACGGGTTGATGGTCGGAGCCTGTGTGATAGTCGAGCGTCTCAACGGTGGGATCGGGCCGGAGCCCCTTGGCCACCGCGAGGTCTATCACATCTGGGAGATGAGCGAGGTTGTGCGGGTAGTGGGTCGGGGTCTCCGGTCCCAGAACCACATACCCGCCCCCGTGGGCGTCATCGAACAGACGCCGTCCATTTGGACAGGTCCTCGTGGAATTCCAACCAATGTGCTTGCAGTTCCAGTCGCCGGCCGCGATCGTTGGCCCCGGGCTGTCCAGAAGTTTCCGGACGTCCGCGAGGACAAGGGGCGTAGCCGGCGGCTTGTAAACCGCAAACACACGTGTTGGGACGTCTCCGAGCGCGATCTCAACTCCCAGGGCGTAGATCGACTGAAGACTGGCATCAGATGGCAGAGCCTGATGCACCAATCTCCTTCTCACCAAGACGGCTAGGCCTCGAAAGGCGTGACCGAGGTCACTGAGCTCGTCTTTCCGGTATACGAAGAAGTTGGGGATCCTCAGCCGATCCGCGCCTCTCAGTTTGGTCTCTGAGATCAGGGCGACATCAACGTTCTGTTCCCTCAGGAGAACGCGAAGAAGACCTATCTTTTTAGACAGGCCTTCGGCGTTCCAATGAAGGACTCTTAGCTGCGCGAATGTTACGCAGCTAAGAGTCTATTCATCCCGTCCAAAAGCACTGGAACAGGATCGAGGTCCTGCTCCAGGGCCTTCAGGACGTCCTGGAAGACCCCCATGGCGACCAACAGCACTGCCCTCTTGGCAGTGGCTGGGGCGCCGGTGCTGGCCGACTTCCCCTTCCCCTGGCTTGGGGCGGGGGGCCGGACGGCGGGGGTTTTGGGAGGAGCAGACGTTGATGCCGTCGGCTCCTTAGGCTGCTGTCGCGGCGGGATTTGGGGCAAGGAAGGACCTTTCCCTCGTCTTCCGCGCCCTCCTCTGCGCCGCTTCGCAGGGCCGCTCTTTGGGCCATTGGCCGCCGCCATGAGCGACCCTTGGGCGTTTCTCTCGCCTGTGGGCGCGACCAGTACCTGTTTGGTCGTCGGCCCCGAGGAGGTGCGGGCTGTGGTTCCGGCCTTCTTATTGCGCGCCTCGCGCAAGAAGACCGGGCAGGCCACATGGTTGGCCGGATGTGGCCCCCCACAGTTGGCGCATGTCGCCGGCTGTTCTCTCGGTCTGGGGCACTCCTTTGCCGGGTGCTCCTCCCCACATCGCACACACGCAAGCTTGCGGTGGCACTTGTGTGAGGAGTGACGGAACAGCTGGCACCGGTGACATTGCGCCGGTCCTTTCTTGCCCCGCCAGGCCTCAATCTTCACCCCGCGCATATAGAGGAGCTCTGTCACTCCATATATAGACGGGATGGTTGCAGCATTGCGCTCTAGTTGGGCGTAATAGATACACCCCGGTCGTCCGAAACGCGCCTGGATGGCGCGCACGAACTCGGGGGTGTACCCCAACTGGCGCAATTCAGCCTCAATGAGGGCCGGGTCGGTGTCGACCGGCAGCCCTCGGATCGCAACTTTGAGGCTGCGCTCCGCTGGGAGGGAGTAGGAGAACCACGACAGAGTGGTCTCTTTCTCCAGGGACATCAGATAGCTCTGGATGGCCCGGTACTCTTCTCCCGTGCGCGGGAGGAAGCGTACCCCCCGCCCGTACGGCCGGGCGTTTGGGGGGTGACCGAGCTTCTCCCGGAGGACGCGAAAGTGTCGGGCCCAATCCGGGAGTGCCTCCACCACCAGTGGAGGGTAACGCTCGCGCTTCGGCGGAGCGGGCTGCGGTGCGGGCTTGGCCTGGCGCGGGGAATGTCCGTCCCGCGGTGGTGTCGTCTCTAGTGGGCTCAGCAGTGGAGCTGGGGGTTGAGCTGTGCTCACCCATTGAGCTGTCTGCCGAGCTGTGTCGGCCGGATTTCGGGCCGCCGCGGCGTAGGAGGCCGCTGGCAGCGTGCGCGGGGGCGGCGCAGGGGCCCCCGGGCTCGACCCCCCTCTAAATGGGGGGGGAGACCTGGCGTCGCGTACCACCGGCAGTCGAAGTTGGTACTCGTCGCTACCCGAAGATGGAGACTGGGTAGCGACCATCTTTGCCGGTGGGGAATAATTTGTAGGAGAGCGACTCACCCTTTGTACTCTCGGGGTGCGCTGCGGCTGCGGGTGCTGCTGCGGCTGCGTCGCCGGCGCCTGCTGTTGTGGCTGCGGCTGGCGATGTGGCGGCGGTTGTTGCTGTTGCTGTGACCCCGGCTGCAGCTGCTGTCCCGGTCGCAGGTATCGCGACGGCGGGGGCGCTGGCTTGCGCGGTGTCGCCGGCAGGCGGGGGGGCTCCAAGAGCCGTGGGGGCGTCGATGGGCCCGGTGACGCCGCGGTTGGTCGCGGCGAGGGCGGTGGTGGCGGCGCCGCCGCGATATAGCGCGGCGGTGGCAGCGGCGGATAATGGGCCGCTGGCGGGTCCTCGTCCATTGAGGCGGGGACCTCCAGAGACGGGAAAGCGTCGTAAAAGGCTTCGCCCCCACCGGAGGTGGTGGGGGTGGAGGGAAGGGAGGGCTGCATAGGCAGCGCCCTATTGAATGCGATCATGGCGCTCTGGAAGTCCTCCATTACAAGGGGGGGCTTACTTCTCCGGAACACCATGGGGCGACCAAGTCTAGCTTTGCCGATCGGGCGGCGAGTGCCCGATCGGCCGGAGCCGGGGTGTGGGGAGGGGGGGGGGCATGTCCCCCCCTACCACCCCCTACTTAAGCGCCTCACCGGCGGTGGGGTCTGACCCCCTTCCCCGCCGGCGTGGCCAACCGTCGGGACACCCGGCGCACCGGGTGCCCGAGCCCTGTCGGGCAAGGAGATTCTAACGAACCAGAGATTTGCCGGTCCGCCCCCCGTTCAGCCGCGACAGGCGGACCCCCTCCTGCCCACCCCCTTTCCGGGCCACCCACACCCGGCAACCAGTGCCGAAGTGTGGGCGTCACCAGTCGTGGAGTAGGGTTTTCGGAGGGGGGGCGCCGGTCGAGGCGCGGGAGCCGCGAAACCGGCCGACAGCTCCTTATAAAACGCTCTGTCTACCCCGATTCGCCCGAGGCAGGTGGCACGCTCCCGTCGGCTCGCTCCCGAAGCTAACCACACCCGGCAAACCAGTGCCGAAGTGTGGGATTCGGGGGTTCGCCGGCGAGGGGGCGGTCACCGGTCGCGGGGCGGGCGTAGGCTCGGCCTGGCAGCAGTTGTTTTACGAAACAGTGGCTGCCCACGAGGGTAGGCAGTCACCGGGCGGCAGTGGGGGAGCAGTCGCCTCACCGCACAAGCATCCGAGGGCAGTTCAACAAAATAAAATATAAACTTACCCTCAGGTGCAGGCAATCCAAGATAAAAATCACTATGTGCGCGGGTGAGGGTAGACGTCGGAGCACAACACGTCCACTCACGACGACTGCAGCGATCCGTGTTTTCGACGCCGTCTCGCCCCAGTCATATACGATTTTACGGTTCGCAACTAGTGGGCCTTGCGCGCATTAAGACGAGACGGCGCCGCGAATGAGGTGAGTGTAATTTTATTGGAAAAATAATAATATCACATACAATCGTTATCACAATATTTTCTTAATTATACTTATTTAACTATCTATATCTTTATTTCCAATCTAAGCTATTTACAATAATTTGTTAAACTATGAAATTATGAGATCGTTCTGGGCGTCGTCCGGCACATTCCTCCCGCCGTATGTTGACGGCGCTGGAGTCTACGTCGACATACTCCTTCGTCTGTTGCGCGGGCGGCGTCCCTCTACTCCTTCTTCAAGCTCCCATGTGCATGGAGGGTGGCATTTGCGAGCCTCTGCTCCGAATTTTTTGTGGTAGTAGCAGATTGTCGCGTCGGAAGTGAAGTAGTCCCGAAAATATGGAGAGCCTCGAAGTTGGCTCGCTCTCAGGTAGATGATCTCCCTCTCCAATTGTTCTATTTTCCGTTGGAGATCGCGTAGAAAATTCGTCGATTCTGTTTGCGTTGGAGCGGACACGAGGGCCGAGGTAGCGGCGCGGCGGCGGGGGGGCGGAGCAAAGTCGGACGGCCTCTTCTGTTGTTTTCTTGGCCGCTTCGATTGTTTTCCCCAACGTCTTCATGTTCTGCTCCACCACTCGCGCCGCCTCTTCGAAGGTTGTATCAGGCTCCATGTTGTGTTTGGTTGGAGCGGTTACTTGTTGAGCGGAGATGTTACTCGTGCCGTGGCTGAGCGAGTTGTGTGGCGGCTCGTCATCAGGTTTCTTCTCGGGGAGACATTCACGGGGCGTGGCCCCTCTAATGTGGTAGCAGTCGCCGCCCGCAAAGACGGGCGTGGCACGGGGTTGGGACACGGCGGGCGAAAAACGCCCCTCCGTGAGCCCGATGTTGTATGTCCGTGGTGCCGCCAGCGAGGTCGAGCCCACCGGGTGGTTCCCCGTTGGGGGAGGCCCAGTGAGCGCCCGTCAGCTGGCGGTGGTGTCAAGTCCGGTGGAGCTGCTCCGTTGCCGGGGCAGCTGGTTTCGAGACGGCTGGAGGGGGGGAGAGGACTGCGTCAACTCATCCCCCGGGGGGTGGCCACGATCCTAACTACTCGACGGGGAGTAGTGGATGTGGGCAGCCCCTGTCCAGTCCGGTAGTTGTGGTCAGTGCCCACCGGTGAGTTGGCCCAGCAACGATGCCAGGCCTCCCACGATGATGGGCACTGGGTCGGTCTGCGTGCGGATGGCGGCCAGGATGTTGTGCAGCAACTGCAAGGTTTCCTCCAGGACTTCCAGCTTCTCACTGGAGGGAGCTGGGGGAGCCTCCGCTCGGGGCCTCGCCTTGAGAGGGGCGGCGGCTGCTGTCTCTGATGTAGAGGGCTGCTGGAGGACGGGTTCCACGGCGGTGGGCTCGGCAGTGGTGGTAGCGGCGGGAGCAGGGTTCGCTCTCCTGCGGTTGCGTGGGCGCCTCGGCTTGGGCCCGTCTGGGCCATTTGCCGCGGCCATTAGTGAACCCTGCGCAGTTGGCTCACTGCCGGGGTCCACGGTGGAGACTGCAGGTGGCATCGGTCTTCTCGTGCAAGTCGTGGGTGCAGTGCCCGCCCTGGTGTTGCGCAGCTCGCGCATCTTCACCGGGCAGGAGGGGCTGTTCGCTGGGTGTGGTCCCCCGCAGTTGCAGCAGGTGGCCGGGTCGTCCCGGGGACGCGGACACTCACTCGCAGTGTGGCTCTCGCCACAGCGGACGCAGGCTGCAGGACGGTGGCAGTTGTGACTGCTGTGTCTAAATTGTTGGCAGCGGTGGCATTGAGCTGCACCTCTTCTTCCCCTCCACGCCTCGACCTTGATGCCGGGCATGTAGAGGAGCTCGGAGATCTCGTAGACTCGCTGGAATCCCAACGTCCTACGGATCTCCGTGAAGAAAATGCAGCCCGGTCTCCCCTCTCGAGCCTGGATGGGCCGGATGAATGTCGGCTCGAAACCGCGGCTTCGCAGCTCCTCCTCCAAGACGGTGACGTCGGTGTCGGCTGGCAGGCCCTTAATAGCCAGCTTCACGGCGCGCTCCGCCGGGGGGGCGTACGCGAACCAGGAGAGTCCCGTGGCTCTCTCCAGGGTGGTGAGGTACCGCTGGTAGAGCCGGAACTCTTCCTCGGTCCTCGCCAGGAAGCGAACGCCCTTCCCGTACGGGCGCGCGTTGGGGATGTGGCCCAGCAACTCCCGCAGCTTGCGGAAGTGGTGGGGCCAGTCAGGCAGCCGGTCGACCACAATGGGCGGGAGCTTCTTGCTCGCGGGTGCGAGCGGCGGCTGGAGGTGCACGGACTTCGGCGACGGCGTGGGCGTCGTCCGGAGGGACGGACGCGGTGGCGCGTGCGGCGGCGAGTCGGGATTGGTGTTTAACACCATACGCCGCGATCATACGCGGCGGTGTCGTCTCCATGTCCAACAGGGGCATGGAGAGTGCGATAGGCGGCGTGGTCCTCGCCACGGGCTGCGGTGGACGGCGCTCAGGCGGCGTCGTGGTCCTCTTTTCCGCGGCTCCTGCTCCCGGAAGTCGGGGCAGGGGCAGCGGGAACGGGGACAGTCGGAGGCCTGTGTCGTTAAGGCGCGGCGGAGGCTGCGGTACGGTGGCGGCGAGCGGCGTCGTGACGGCGCGGGTGCGCACGAAAGTGCGCGCTCGGCGCTTCGTTACGCCGGCTGTTGGGGGAGCCATAATTGGCTGCTCACCCCGTTGCAATTAGGACGCAAGTGTGGCTGTCCACTGGTGCGGAGCTAGGCGGTCCGCCTGGCAGACCACACGTTGTCACACCCTCCCCGGTGAGACCCGCTGGTGGGAGGCCGGGGGTGGTAGGCGCGACAACGGTGATGCCGTTTGGATCCGCGGGAATCCGGAGGGTACTTTTAATTAAAAATACCCCCCCTGCTTCTTCTTCGCCAGCGGCGGCAGTGTGTAGGTAGGCGAATAAAAAAATCTTGGCTCCCGTACACGCAGCTAGGTGGACAGAGCGATCCGCGGCGGCTCGGCGCCATTTTTTTCTTATATAGAGAACTAGCTGGTACCCGCGACTTCGTCTGCGTACTTTTAATTTGAATATTAAGGATTATATAAAAGGAACGGTATAGCATGTGATTAAAAGAGAGTAAGTAGGTATATTTAAAAAAAATAAAAAATATCTGTTTACAGTAGTTATAAAGTACCTATGTATTCCATTGAGTGGCAGAAATTACCTAGGAATATTTATCGGTCCCTTATGTCCAAGACACTTACAGGGGTCAGCGTCACGTTGTGTACAAAAATATTTTAAAATGACCTAATTTAAAACTTTTTTGTACACAACGTTTGCTATTTTGTTATTATTTGTTAAAATGTGGAGATTGTTTGGACTCGACACTCGCGAGCAGGACACGTATACACCACGTGCGCTCCCCCACCACAAGACAGCGCCGTTGACTGCCGCCACACTTCGGCGAATGTGCGCGACGACGAACGACGACCGACGGCAGTGGCGGCGATGCAGAGTATTCGTTAAAAGGAACTTTATCTACAAAAGCCAAATTTTTTTTAACTTGATACACCCAAAACTACTAAATATCATGTTCCTAGGTTCAGTGGTTAATATTTTGTATACAAAAAGTTTGGCTTCGTAGTTCCCGTTCCGAATCCGTTCCGTTCCGTTCGAATTTCGGAAAATCCGTTTGTTGAAAAACTCTGCACATCCTAAGAGACCTACGTACCAAGTTTCATGGTTTTATCTTCAAAAATGACGAATACCCATACAAACTTTCAACCCGTATTTCACCCCCATACTGGTAAAAATTTCAAAATGCTTGAACAAACGATTTTTTGTTTGTTATTTAGTGCCTAAACACAAAATTTAATATTTTTATCTTGAAAAATGACGAACCTCATAAAAAATTTCAACACCTATTTCATCCCCTCAAAGATCGAATTTTCAAAAACGCTTTAACAAATTGTTTTTTTATTTCTTATCAAGTTCCTAAATATAAAGTTTCGTGGTTTTATCCCCAAAAATGACGAACTCCCATACAAACTTTCAACCCTCATTTCACCCCCTCACTGGTCGAAATTTCAGCAACGCTAGAACAAATGTTTAATTATTTTTTATCAAGTGCTTAAATATAAAGTTTCATGGATTTATATTTTAAAATTAAAATATCCCATACAAACTTTCAACCCCTATTTCAATCTCTTCGTCCCTTCTTTTCGCAATAAAAGGTATCCTATTTTCTTTCTCAGGGTCTAAAGATTGTCTGTGCCAAATTTAATCAAAATCGGTTGAGAGGTTTAAGCGGGAAAGCGTAACAGACAGACAGACAGACAGAGTTACTTTCGCATTTATAATATTAGTAAGGATTATTTTCCCTCGTTAAATAGTAAACAAACTAAGTGTAGGTGTTACTAGCTTTTGCCCGCGACTTCGTCCGCGTGGCGTGTTATATAAGAGAGAGATCTTTGTGTGTGTGGGAGTGCATACTTATGCAGTTTAGATTTTTTCATAAGTACATTTTTTTTTCCCAATAACTCCCATTTTTCAAAATACAGCCAAAAATAAACTTTATATTTACTAAGGTATGCATGCATGCTAGATTGAATCAATTGATTGAATTGTTTTTTTTTAATTGATTGTTCATTGAGTTTTAATTTTAATACACACTTCCTCTCTTCCCTTCAACGTTGCTGTGCCCTACAGGGTCCATGTTTTAGTTCCTATGCCTATGTAACACCCCATTGTACTACATGGAATGCAATAAATAATTTAATTGAATTGAATTGAAAATATCTATCTTACGCGGTTTCGATTTTTTCATACAAATGTTTTTTTCCCACTAACTCCCGTTTCCGTGGGAATTTTGCAATATCCTGTTGCAACTAAGCTTTAAGTTAACTAAGGTACATGCATGCCAAATTTCAAGCGTCTAACTTAAGCGGTTAAGATTTTTCATACAAAAAGATTTTCCCGCTAATTTCCGTTCCCGTGGGAATTCCGGGAATTCCTTTCTTAGTGCACCTCTACGGTACCTAAGCTATGTCCCTTCCAAATTTCAAATGCCTACGTTTAGCCGTTCAGGCTATGCGTTGATATGTCAGTCACTGAGTCAGTCAGTTTCTCCTTTTATTTAGATTTGATTTTTTCATACAAATGTTTTTTCCCGCTAACTACCGTTCCCGTGGGAATTTTGTAATATCCTGTTGCAACTAAGCTTTAAGTTTACTAAAGTACCTGCATGCCAAATTTCAAACGTCTAACTTGAGTGGTTTAGATTTTTCATACAAAAGGATTTTCGGGAATTCCTTTCTTAGTGCACCTCTACGGTATCTAAGGTACCTGCATGCCAAATTTCAATTGTCTAACTTGAGTGGTTTAGATTTTTCATACAAAAGGATTTTCCCGCTAATTCCCGTTCCCGTGGGAATTTCGGGAATTCCTTTCTTAGTACACCTCTACGGTATCTAAGGTACCTGCATGACAAATTTCAAACATCTAACTTGAATGGTTTAGATTTTTCATACAAAAGGATTTTCCCGCTAATTCCCGTTCCCGTGAGAATTTTAGGAATTCCTTTCTTAGTGCACCTCTACGGTATCTAAGGTACCTGCATGACAAATTTCAAACATCTAACTTGAATGGTTTAGATTTTTCATACAAAAGGATTTTCCCGCTAATTCCCGTTCCCGTGAGAATTTTGGGAATTCCTTTCTTAGTGCACCTCTACGGTACCTATGGTACCTGCATGCCAAATTTCAAACGTCTAACTTGAGTGGTTTAGATTTTTCATACAAAAGGATTTTCCCGCTAATTCCCGTTCCCGTGGGAATTTCGGGAATTCCTTTCTTAGTACACCTCTACGGTATCTAAGGTACCTGCATGACAAATTTCAAACATCTAACTTGAATGGTTTAGATTTTTCATACAAAAGGATTTTCCCGCTAATTCCCGTTCTCGTGGGAAGTTCGGGAATTCCTTTCTTAATGCACCTCTACGGTACCTAAGGTACCTGCATGACAAATTTCAAACGTCTAACTTGAGTGGTTTAGATTTTTCATACAAAAGGATTTTCCCGCTAATTCCCGTTCCCGTAGGATTTTCGGGAATTCCTTTCTTAGTACACCTCTACGGTATCTAAGGTACCTGCATGACAAATTTCAAACATCTAACTTGAATGGTTTAGATTTTTCATACAAAAGGATTTTCCCGCTAATTCCCGTTCTCGTGGGAATTTCGGGAATTCCTTTCTTAATGCACCTCTACGGTACCTAAGCTGTATGTACCTAAGCTGTATGTACCTAACCTGCATGACAAATTTCAAACGTCTAACTTGAGTGGTTTAGATTTTTCATACAAAAGGATTTTCTTGCTAATTCCCGTTCTCGTGGGAATTTCGGGAATTCCTTTCTTAGTGCACCTCTACGGTACTTAAGGTATCTGCATGCCAAATTTCAAATGTCTAACTTGAGTGGTTTAGATTTTTCATACAAAAGGATTTTCCCGCTAATTCCCGTTCTCGTAAGAATTTCGGAAATTCCTTTCTTAGTACACCTCTACTGTATCTAAGGTACCTGCATGCCAAATTTCAAACGTCTAACTTGAGTGGTTTAGATTTTTCATACAAAAGGATTTTCCCGCTAATTCCCGTTCCCGTGGGAATTTCGGGAATTCCTTTCTTACTCTACGGTATCTAAGGTACCTGCATGACAAATTTCAAACATCTAACTTGAATGGTTTAGATTTTTCATACAAAAGGATTTTCCCGCTAATTCCCGTTCTCGTGGGAATTTCGGGAATTCCTTTCTTAATGCACCTCTACGGTACCTAAGGTACCTGCATGACAAATTTCAAACGTCTAACTTGAGTGGTTTTAGATTTTTCATACAAAAGGATTTTCTTGCTAATTCCCGTTCTCGTAGGAATTTCGGGAATTCCTTTCTTAGTGCACCTCTACGGTACTTAAGGTATCTGCATGCCAAATTTCAAACGTCTAACTTGAGTGGTTTAGATTTTTTATACAAAAGGATTTTCCCGCTAATTCCCGTTCCCGTAGGAATTTCGGAAATTCCTTTCTTAATACACCTCTACGGTATCTAAGGTACCTGCATGCCAAATTTCAAACGTCTAACTTGAGTGGTTTAGATTTTTAATACAAAAGGATTTTCCCGCTAATTCCCGTTCCCGTAGGAATTTCGGGAATTCCTTTCTTAGTGCACCTCTACGGTATCTAAGGTACCTGCATGCCAAATTTCAAACGTCTAACTTGAGTGGTTTAGATTTTTCATACAAAAGAATTTCCCTTCACTACTCTGCTCCTATTGATTGTAGCGTGATGAAAAGTATACTATAACCAGTCCAGGAGTGTGAAGAATAATTGTACCAAGTTTCATTAAAATCCGTCTAGTAGTTTTTGTTTCTATAAGGAACATACAGACAGACAGACAGACAGACAGACAGACAGACAGACAGACAGACAGACAGACAGACAGACAAAAATTTTACTGATTGCATTTTTGGCATCAGTATCGACTACTTATCACCCCCTGATAGTTATTTTGAAAAAATATTTAATGTACAGAATTGACCTCTCTACAGATTTATTATAAGTATAGATGATGATTGTGTTAGAGGGTAAGCTTGGATACGTTGGTAGCAGTCTGCAATAAACCGCTATACGGTCGTTACGTGTGTTTCCTTTATTATACCTCAGTGGCGGCACGGCAGGTTAATAAAAAAAATAATAATTACGCGTGCGCTATTTAATCCGAACAATGTCGATCGGAAGAATAAATGAATTTAACGTGCATTCGGGACTGTGGTCTTCATACGTGGACAGGCTGGACAGTTATTTCAAGGTCAATAAGGTCGCGGACGAGATGAAACTACCGACTTTGATTGCTACGATGGGGGACGAAGCCTACGAACTCCTGGTCAACCTTGCCAGCCCGAGGAAGCCTTCAGACCTTACCTACAGTCAAGCTGACATATTGATGCGTCAACATTTGCAACCGACGCCGTCAACGTTAGCTGAAAGGTACCGGTTCCGACAGAAACGTCAGGGGGTCGGCGAGGACGTTTCCACGTATGTAGCGGAATTGAAGAAATTGTCGCGGAACTGCAAATTTGATAATAATTTGAACGACAATTTGCGCGACCAGTTCATATGCGGGTTGAGGAGTGACGTAATGAGACAGCGGTTATTTGCGGAGGATGATGCGATAACATTCATGAAGGCGGTGCAGTTAGCGAGCTCGTTAGAAGCGGCTGAAAGGGACGCGGCCGTGGTGGAAGGGACACCGACAGCGGAGCCGAGTAGTTCTTGCGCGGTACACGCGCTCGCGCCAGCTGCGGGGCGCGGCGGGCCGCCGCGCAGGCGCGGGGCTGCCGGCGCGGGCGCGCCCCGGCGGGTCGCCTGCGGAGCCTGCGGAGCCACAAACCACAACTACAGCATCTGCCGGTTCCGGGAGTACGTGTGTAGCAAGTGCCAGCGGTCGGGTCATCTGAGGCGAGTTTGCCCGGAGGGAGGAGGACCAACGTCTAGGCAAGGAGGGCTGGATTCCCAAGGAGGGCCAACGTATCAAAACAAAGAACGGAGGAGTTTTTACTTCGGTGACGTCATCGCCGAGCCTTCAAGCGAAGAGGACAATGGGGGGGACATGGAAGAGAATTTGAATCTAATTTCTCTCAACAATTATAAGGCTGTAAGTGTGCCGGACGACGCCCAGAACGATCTCATAATTTCATAGTTTAACAAATTATTGTAAATAGCTTAGATTTGAAATAAAGATATAGATAGTTAAATAAGTATAATTAAGAAAATATTGTGATAACGATTGTATGTGATATTATTATTTTTCCAATAAAATTACACTCACCTCATTCGCGGCGCCGCCCGTCTCGTCTTAATGCGCGCAAGGCCCACTAGTTGCGAACCGTAAAATCGTATATGACTGGGGCGAGACGGCGTCGAAAACACACACAATTCGCACACCTCGCAACTCGAGGTTTATTTTTAGGAAGGTCGCAATAGGACCTTACACAACATAGCTTAGGTACAGACACAACTGTACAGAAACAAATCTTAAATAGTTGTTTTTATTTAGAACCAGCATCCCATAGAACATAGCGTGCGGTTTACAGTCCCGTACATTGGTCCTTCGTGCCGGATTACAGCCGGATAGAACATAGAAGATTCCGGATTACAGCCGGATAGAACATAGAAGATTCCGAATAACAGTCGGATATCGAAAACATAGTTCCGAACAACAGTCGGAAAACCTATAGTACAACTCGGATAACAGCCGGGTATAGTCAAATCCCGGGTAACAGCCGGGATACAGGAGTGTCTGGACAACAGCCAGACACGACACAGTATGAAAACCAGGAGTATGAAGTCGACAGAGATGGAACGGCCATCAACAGAAGACCCACCGGTCACCAACACAGCAACTCCCGCAGTCGCGGCCGCCGCCGTCACAGATAGAATAGATACAGCAGCCCCGCTGGTTACAGAACAGCCTGGTGGTGGTAGTACCGAAACATCTACTACTACTGGGACCAGCTCGGGCACCACAACGACGACGACGGGCACAACAGACGATACAGATAGGACTACGGGGGAATCCAACACAGAAGATAGCGTACAGAACGAGACGTTACGACCTGGATCGGTGGTCAGAGCCCCATCAGCGCCACACTCTACAGCTTCAAAGAAACGGCGCCTAGCCTTACTTAAAGCAAAAGAGGAACTCCTGAAAAAAGAAGTCGAACTGGCAGCAGCACGCGTCGCTACGTTAGCCGAAGAATCCGACGACGACACAGACATAGAGATAGCAAGTGTGAGCGACGTACGCACACGCACAAAGACGTGGGTGGACCAGCACTCAACGCTGGCCCTCCCGCTGCCCGCCAACATAGCACCCTTAACTATAACGGGTGAATACAGAACCACAGTAGAAGAAAAACCGTCGCAAACTCAACACAGTCAGGCCCCTCCCGCGACACCTATAAACAAGGGAGCAAAACACAGCATAGCAGCACCCACTACACAAGGTGGATGCATCTCAACTCCCGTCACGGCGGGAGAACATGCGATCGCCAAACAACCATCGATAGAAATTACACAGTTAGCACAAGCGATCACGTTAGCTGCGCGATCAGCGTGTCCTACACCGCGCAGCACCTTCGAGCTTCCAACATACAGTGGATCTCACACAGAATGGCTGTCTTTCTACGCAGCCTACACAGCGACAGCTCCATCCTACTCCGACCAGGAGAACTTAGTACGCCTGCGGAAGAGCCTGAAGGGAATGGCGAAAGAAACGGTCGAAAGTCTTCTCATGTACAACGCGAACCCCACCGACGTAATGAAGACACTACAGCTTCGATTCGGCCGCCCCGACGCTATAGCCACACCGAGCTCGACCGCCTCCGAGCTCTACCGCGCCTCAGCGACTCAGCCAAAGAAGTATGCGTATTTGCGACGAGGGTAAACAACATTGTGGCCACACTACGCGCCCTCCGAAAACAACAGTACCTGTATAACCCCGAGATAACTAAGCTCACTATAGACAAACTGACACCGACAATACGCTATAGATGGTACGACTTCGCGGCTGAGCAATCAGAAGACGACGCCGACCTACTGAAACTCGCAAGGTTCCTCGAACGCGAGGCTGAACGCTGTGGACCTTACGCGCAACCAGAGCGCGACACAGCCTCATCACAAACACAGCGGACAGCACCCGGCGCCGTCCAAATTCGAAAACAGACACAACAGCGTACTTACTCCACAACGGAAAAGGATAAGACAGCGTGCCCCGTATGCGACAAGACGGGCACACGGCGGTAAAATGTCAACAATTCACCGACGCGAACACAGACAAACGATGGGAAATGGCAAAAAACAAGTCACTATGTTTTCGATGCCTCACTCGACGCACTCTCAAACATGAGTGCAAAGCCCGAACATGCAACACCAACCAGTGCAACCGCACTCATCACCCTATGCTACATTTCCTGAAAAGAGAGGTCCCCGAAGAGAAAACAGAAACAGTCAGCACGGCATGGACGACGAGAAGAACTCACACCTTCTTAAAAATCCTCCCTGTCAAAGTCTCCGGTCCACAAGGCGATGTCGACACCTTCGCCTTACTCGACGACGGGTCCACAGTCACCCTAGTCGACGCCGACATCACCAACCAAGTCGGCATAAAGGGACCGAGCGACCCGCTACGCATAGAAGCCCTCTCAACCGACATAGGAGTCAGGAAATCACAGCGTGTAACACTCACGGTACACGGGGCGACTAACACCTTCGACACGCATGCCCGGACGATAGAAAACCTACAGCTCTCACCGCAACGCATCGAAAACGACGACCTCACCGAGTGCCACCACTTGTCCGACATCGCTCAACAACTAGTCTACGAGGCGACACCGAAGATACTAATAGGACAGGACAACTGGGAGCTACTCCTCGCCACAGAAACAAGAAGAGGGGCGCGGCATCAACCGGTCGCCTCCCTCACCCCTCTCGGCTGGGTGCTACACGGCGCACACACGCGCACTATAGGACATCGAATCAACTACATTACCGCACCCACACCCGAAGATAGTATGGACGAACAGCTCCGTCAGTACTTCGCCATCGAGTCTCTCGCTATAGAACAGAAAAGGCCACAAAGCGACCCCGAACAGCGTGCGCTCAACATACTCGCCGAACGCACTACACGTAGCGACGACGGTCGTTACATAACGTCGCTACTGTGGCACACAGACAACGCGTCCATGCCCGACAACTACAATAACGCGTACAACCGCCTACTGTCTACAGAAAAAAAGATAGATAAAGATCCACTACTTAAACAGAAATACAACGAACAGATGGAAACGCTTATAGAAAAGGGCTATGCCGAGCCCGCTCCGAGTACCAAAACAGCCAATAGAACTTGGTACTTACCTCATTTCCCCGTTCTCAACGCAATGAAACCGGGAAAAGTACGCGTCGTACACGATGCCGCAGCCAAAACGCAAGGTGTATCACTCAACGACTACCTGCTCACCGGTCCCGACTTACTACAGTCTCTACCGGGGGTACTCATGCGCCTCCGCCAGCACAAGTACGCCGTGTCCGCCGACATCAAGGAAATGTTCATGCAAGTCAAGATACGTGAACAAGATCGGGACGCCCTCCGCTACCTCTGGCGAGGCGACAATAGAGGCGACACGACTCCCCGAGAGTACCGCATGACATCACTCATCTTCGGAGCAAAGTCATCACCTGCGACAGCAATCTACATAAAGAATAGCAACGCCGAGCGGCACAAAGTCACAGACCCGGACGCGTACGACGCAATAGTCCGCAATCACTACGTCGATGACTATCTACAGAGCTTCGAGACAATAGAACAGGCCGTAGCTACGTCGAACAGAGTACGCGAGATACACAGCGAAGCACACTACGAGCTACGACAATGGACCTCAAACTCACAAGAGGTTCTCACAGCACTCTCGGAGCCATCGACGACAACTCAGTCAGTCTCACTCGACGAAAACACGAAGACCGAACGTATACTAGGTCTCATCTGGAAGCCGTACAGCGACGAGTTAGCCTTCAACCTCGATCTAGCACGTCTGCCACAAGACGTGCTAAACAGAAAACAACCCACCAAGCGTGAGGCGCTTAAAATAGTCATGTCATTGTTCGACCCTCTCGGTCTCGCTTCGCCTGTCACATCTAAGGCGAAACAACTCCTTCAAGAAGTATGGAGAAGAAACACCGAATGGGACCAGCCGATCGACACCGACCTCGCCGCACAATGGACGGAGTGGATAGAACATCTCAAGAAGCTAACCCACGTCGCGATACCCAGATGTCACTTACACTACAGCGACGCTAGTAACATGCAACTACATGTTTTCCTCGACGCTAGTGAAACAGCCTTCGCCGCCGCGCTATACTGGCGCATACAGTCGCCGGAGGGACACGTGACTACATCACTGGTCTTGGGGAAGGCCAAAGTCGCACCGCTCAAAGTCACGTCAATCCCACGCCTGGAACTACAAGCGGCCGTCATGGGCAGTCGTATGGCCGCGACTGTAATAGAAGAACACGACCGAAAACCATCGTCAGTCACGTATTGGTCCGATAGCCGCACAGTACTCACCTGGCTAAAAACGGGCGCTCGCTCGTACAAACCATATGTCGCACATCGAATCGCGGAAATAGAGGAGGTCAGCAAGCTAAACGAGTGGCGTTGGGTTCCAACTAAACTCAACGTCGCCGACGACGCGACCCGCGACGTACCAAATGACTTCGATGTACAACACAAATGGTTCAGAGGCCCGGAATTCTTACGTGACAAGCCGACTACGTGGCCTGCGGTGAAGCCACTACATATAGAAAACACCGGCGAAGAGTCACCACAACGACACTAACAACAGCGCTCCCGGACAGCAATAGATTCTCGAAATGGGAACGCCTACTGCGAGCCACCGCTCGCGTCCTTCAGTTTATAGCTCTATGCCGCCGCGGCGCTGACGAGAAAGTCAACTACAAACGCACGGCGAAAGTCAGAGAAACAGACAGCACATGGGGGCGAAAATATAGAACCGCCACACCCCGGCCTACAAAACAGGGGGACGACAGCTACAGAAAATTCATCCCACTAGATGCCCGATATAGCAAGGAGGCCGAAGCCCTCCTAGTACGCGCCAGTCAACAACAGTCGTTCAAGAGCGAAATAGACACTCTGCAGAAAGGGGGCAACATACCCCATTCAAGCCGACTACGTCCCATCGCGGTCGAACTAGTCAACGGCGTGATTCAACTTAAATCACGTATAAGCGCGGCAACGGACATAACAGCGCAGACACGAGCACCGGCGGTCATCGACGGCGACAACCACGTAACAAAACTATACGTGGAGTACATACATCGACGCCTACATCACGCGAGCGTCGAGGCTACGATCAACGAATTCCGCCAGTACTACTGGATCCTACGCTTGCGTCCAATCACACGCATGCTCATACATAGATGTCTGCCCTGCCGCATACGACGGTCGACACCACCGCGACCACCGACGGGTAACCACCCGCCGACCCGACTAGCGCACCATCAACGCCCTTTCACGCACACTGGGCTTGATTACTTCGTATGTTTCTTCGAATGTTTCGCCCGGACATTGAAGGAAACAGACGTATTGCCGATTTAAATTTAAATTTTACTATTTCTTGCGTAAAGTAACTTGACATCTAACACAAAGTAAAAAGGTTGCATATCGTCTCTGTGCATCACGGAAGCGACCAGTGCAAGCGGCGCCCCTCACCTCCGCGAGTAAAAAAGACAACTGCAATAATTCGTCCTCATCGGTCGGACGCGCACAAGTTTGAAGATAAAGTGAATCATTCCACGTCCACAGTACACCCTAAGCGGTAAGATAAATCAAGTTTGTTTTGCTATAAATCGGAAATATGAATATCATGCGCTCCCCACCGTCTGTACTATCTGCCTCGAATCCAGATATTTCAAAAACATCAAGTGATGCGCCAGATGCGCCTAAAGATCAAAACGTTAACGTTTTACCAAGAAGCAGTTCAAAACGCTCCCGCTTGGATTCAGACGGAGAAGTCGATGATTTTCGAAGCTTCAAAGACGAACTAAAAGATATGTTTACTACTATGATGAATCAACAAAATTCTAGACTTGATAAACTGGAACAAAAAATATCTGATATAAAGACTCAAAATAGTTCAATCCAAAACACTAATTCAGATATTGATAAATCACTGAGAACACTGTCCCAACAGTTAAAAGAACTAGAAAAAAAGATTGACGGAATGGAAGAAGAAAGATCAGAAGTAAAAATCAAAATCGTCAACATGGAAAATAAAATTGAAGCACTAGAACGAAACTATAGAAAGACAAGCTTTGAAATCAGAGGAGTACCAATTAGACAGAAGGAATCCAAACAGGACCTTTATGAAATGATTAGAGGCATTTTAAACTTTTCAAACGCCAAGATTGATCTATCAGATATCCGAGATGTTTATCGCCTACGTACCCGAGATTCAACTAGAACTACGGTTGTTGCTGAAGTATCTAATACACTTCTGAAAGATAAGTTCCTAACGGCTATCAAAGCTTACAACAAAGAGAACAAGGAAACTCAAGTCAACTCTAGTCATCTGGGTTTAGATGGACCGCAAACTCCAATCTATATCTCGGATCACCTTACTATGAAATCCAAAAGGCTCCTCTATCTTGCTCGGGAAATGGCGAAAACAGAAAACTACCAATATTGCTGGACTGTGAATGGCAGAATCTTTCTGCGCAAAAAAGAAGGAGATCCCCATATTTTACTCAAGAACGAAGCTATGCTCCAATCACTAAAACAACAAGCTGAACCTGCACAATGACTGGTGATTGGTCTTAGATTTACTTACATGCAATACTCTTTTTATTTCATTTTATAGCTTTATTATTTTAGAAAGTTACTATTGTTTTATAAAATATACACATCACACTGACACTCATACCTATCAACGCCTCAGTAAGCAAATAATATCATTCAAACACAATTATTCACACATGTGCCTCACCATACATTTTCAATCTCACACACTCACTCACACTTCTACCACACCTACGGGTAAACACTCCACATACACAAAAATTTGCTATCCTTGTCATGCCCACTGCGTTAAATTTACACAGAAATATAATCCTCCACCCAACATTAGGGTGCTAAAATCTCTAATAAAACATGGCTAACTTACAGGAGATAGTATCTGACATTGATAATACAATCAATGTCAATAATGCAGTGAGCATAGATAAGCCTGAGGATTGTAAATATCTTCTTAGCAAATCACAGCATCAACTCAATATTATACATCAAAACATAAGAAGTATCAACCGTAATTATGATAACTTTCTAGTACTCATGGAGCGATTGGATGTACCTCTGGATCTTATTGTTTTATCAGAATGTTGGCTTTCTGAAGGCTCCGAAATACCACTGTTGCCTGTTATATCAAATTTTACATCCCATTACAATAAAAAATACATTAACCAAAATGATGGAGTTGTTATTTATACTAACAATAATATACCATTTAAAGTAGTGGAGCCACAAACACCTGAACTCAATTGTATTATAGCAACTCTGCAAAAGGACTACGCTTTTATCTGTTTGTATAGACCGGATGCATTCAAGGAGACTTATGTCTTCTTAGAATCCCTTGAGTCGGTTCTATCACAATTGTCTCATTTCAAAAACATTGTACTGATTGGCGACATAAATATCGACATAAGAATCGACAATATAGATAGAAGATCAGACGCCTACCTTAATTTTATGTCCACTTACGGTTTGTTTCCCACTCACTTAATACCCACACACGACAAAACATGTCTAGACCATATCTTTGTTAAGACGAAAATAGAGTCAAAAACTATTATCTGCAACACAACGATAACTGACCACGCATGCGAATTGATATCACTATCTTTAGACTCCTTACCGAAAATAATAAATAGACATATATCAACATGCATTAATTACGATGAGGCAATAAAGGAATTATTCCTCTTAAACTGGACAGAAATATTAACTAGTAGTGATGCCAACACAGCCACGGAAACATTCCTAAACATCCTAAAAAACATAATTAACAAGCATTCAAAACAAATAAGGGTCTCACACAGGAAAAAAATAATTAAGCCGTGGATAACACCAGGCTTGATTAGATGCATGAGAAATCGCGACCGGCTACATCAGAAACTTAGAAAAGATACAAAAAATGAAATATTAAGGATTACATACCTAAGATACAGAAACACATGCAATAAGATTCTAAATAAACTTAAACGAAATTATGAAAGAAGACAAATCAACAAATACAAAAATGATATCAAGAAAAGATGGAACATAATTAAACAAGTCTGCAATATTAACACTACTTCTAGACAACCCACAGAACTCCTAAATTTACATTCTAATCCTAAAACGTCACTAGACCAAGTAAATAACTATTTTATCAATGTAGGTAAAAATCTCGCGCAGGATATTCTAGACAGAACACATACATCAGAACAACAACTTGTAAATACAAACACCACTTTATCAACAGCCTCACAATCCTTTGTTCTGTTGAATACGGACGAAACCGAAGTTCTCACTACAATAAATTCGCTCAAATCTAGTAACGCAAGTGGCTGGGATGACATTCCGCAAACATTCCTTAAATCTGCCGCTCATGCACTAGCTCTTCCAATTTCTATTATTTGCAATATATCGTTTGCAACGGGTGTATTTCCACAGGCCTTTAAAAAGTCAGTAGTTATCCCAATATACAAGTCAGGGGACAGAGACGACATATCAAACTATAGACCTATCTCTTTACTACCATCTATTTCCAAAGTTTTTGAAAAACTATTAAATAACAGACTCAAAAAGTATTTAGAAAAATTCAATCTTTTATCGCCTACACAATTTGATTTCAGAGAAAAAATGTCGACAACTGACGCTATTAATACCCTCACCTCTTATATAACCAGAAATACAGATGGAAAGAACAAATGTCTGAGTATATTTCTAGATCTAAGCAAAGCATTTGACACCGTCTCTGTCTCCTTACTCTTGAGAAAAATGGAATCAAAGGGAATACGGGGCATGCCCCTAGAATTATTTAAAGATTATCTTACATGTCGGACGCAATGTGTTAGACTTGAAAACCAGTATAGTTCAGATGATCACACTAAATATGGGGTGCCTCAAGGCAGCGTGTTGGGGCCAACACTATTCTTAATATATATAGACGAACTGTCACGGCTTAAAATAAAAGATACCCAGATTATTACTTTCGCCGATGATACTGTTATCACCTTTTCTGGTAAAACGTGGTCCCTGGTAAACGGAAATGCAGAGGAAGGCTTTAAAGTAATTACTCGTTGGCTAGACCAGAACCTATTGACGTTGAATCACTCAAAAACCAAATATATCACCTTTGGTATACAATCTAACTCATTGCCTTCACCCGGAACCATTTGTATCAAAGCACATGTATGTAGCAATAACCAAAATTGCCATTGCAGACCTCTTGCTGAGGCTAAATCAATTAGGTATCTGGGGGTTATCCTAGACCAGCACCTGAATTGGAAGGAACACACAGCTGCTATTAGCGGACGTTTAAGAAAACTAATATTTATTTTTAAAAACCTGAGATATGTATGTGATCCTTCGTTACTAATAACTGTCTATTTTGCCTTGTCGCAATCAGTCTTAACTTATGGAATTTCAGCTTGGGGGGGTTGTTGCAAAACCATACTTAAAAAACTAGAGCGAGCCCAACGACAATTACTTAAAACGATGACGTTTAGACATCGAAAATTCCCGACTGAAGAATTGTATCGAAGTACCAAGGTACTAACGGTCAGACAATTATTTATGAAGGCTGCTATACTTATCCAACACAAAAAAGCGCCTGACTACAGTTTTTCAAACCGCAGAAAAGATATAGTATACAAAAAACCTAAGAGTAGAACATCCTTTGCCCAACGATCACTTTCTTTCCTCGGCCCGCTTCTGTACAATAGGTTAAGTAGCCATATAACTCTAAGAAGAACTATAAGGTTCATCATATCCATCTTAGGACTTCGTATCAACAGTGGCTGCAAGTTGTCTTTGATTACTTGTGGCTCTGCCCACCCCATTTGGGATTACGGGCGTGAGTTTATGTAAAAAAAAAAAAACTCCTCAATGGGTATTTCTTGTCACTGAACTATGACGACACCGAAAAACTTCTTATAATTCCTACATAAAACACACAAAACAACTAAATACTAGGTACTACACATGCACGTACCTACAGACCAACACACACACACACACAACCTACCAAAATTTTCACCCTTACATTACCTCTGTCTACCCCACCGAGGATGTAGGTGTGATGTTATGGTATGCACACAAATACACTCATACGCGCAGTCACACAAATACACGTAACAAGTAGCAAACATGCTCCCATACACACACACACTCATATAAAAACTTTACACCAATCTAGCTAACATCCATACTAATATTATAAATGCGAAAGTAACTCTGTCTGTCTGTCTGTCTGTCTGTCTGTTACTCTTTCACGCCTAAACGGCTCAACGGATTTTGATGAAATTTGGTATGGTGATAGATGATAACCTAGAAATGGTCATAGGCTATTAATAATCACGCCATCGTTCTTAGGGGGTAGGCAGTTGGCAGATAACTAAATTGATTTAGTGATTTGTAGTCGTTTTTGTTGGGACTTTTGCTCTTTCACGTCTAAACGGCTGAACGGATTTTAATGAAATTTAGTAAGGTAATAGTTGGTTATCTAAAAACGGTTGTACGATCAAATTGATCACGTCATCGTACTTAGGGGGTAGGAAGTAGGCAGAAAACTGAATTGAGTTAGTGATTTTTTTATGGTTTTTGCTGGGAGTTTTGTCTATCATGCCTAAACGGCTCAACGGATTTTGATGAAATTTAGTTAGCTGATAGATAGTAATCTAGAAAAGGATATGGCCTATTAATATTTATGCTATCGTACTTAAGGCGTAGGCAGTAGACAGAAAACTAATTAGGTTAGTGATTTTTATTGTTTGTTTTAAAAGTTTGTCTCATTCACGCCTTAACGTCTGAACGGAATTTTATAAGACTTGGTTAATTTAAAGATAGGATCTTAGGCACGGACACAGGCTACTTTTTATGCCGGGAAAATACCTCATTCCCGCGGAAATCTAGATTTCGTGATCGTGTCAAGAAGCGCATGACGCCATAGCTACTGGAATGATTTCGATGTTTTTTTTTAAACTGAGTGACTTCAAGTTAGTATTTGATCACTTTTCTAACTTAGAGGGTAGGTAGGCGCCATAATTTAGGGAATTTATGATAAAATTTTGATGCAACTGTCTTTATTAAACAGTTATATCTCATTCCTACAGGAACCTACACATAGCTATAGCTAGCTATCTATTAACATTAAAACTCTTTCTAGAATCACATTACGCCAATTAATTGATCTGATTTGTATAAGTTTTTTTATTCAACTGACTGTTACATTACATACAGATAAAATCTAATTACTTACACCACATAATTAATATAGTACTACATGACTAGCTACGCTTTAAACTTGAGGAGGTAATTCGATAGACATTTATACGAACTTGTAAGCCCAGTAATCAATCATAGTAATAAGGTAATACTCATTTTAGACAAAGAAACGGATAGGTAATCAGTTCGTCAACGAAATTATCTATACTTATAATAAATCTGTAGAGAGGTCAATTCTGTACATTAAATATTTTTTCAAAATAACTATCAGGGGGTGATAAGTGGTCGATACTGATGCCAAAAATGCAATCAGTAAAATTTTTGTCTGTCTGTCTGTCTGTCTGTCTGTCTGTCTGTCTGTCTGTCTGTCTGTCTGTATGTTCCTTATAGAAACAAAAACTACTAGACGGATTTTAATGAAACTTGGTACAATTATTCTTCACACTCCTGGACAGGTTATAGTATACTTTTCATCACGCTACAATCAATAGGAGCAGAGTAGTGAAGGGAAATTCTTTTGTATGAAAAATCTAAACCACTCAAGTTAGACGTTTGAAATTTGGCATGCAGGTACCTTAAATACCGTAGAGGTGCACTAAGAAAGGAATTCCCGAAAATCCTACGGGAACGGGAATTAGCGGGAAAATCCTTTTGTATTAAAAATCTAAACCACTCAAGTTAGACGTTTGAAATTTGGCATGCAGGTACCTTAGATACCGTAGAGGTGTATTAAGAAAGGAATTTCCGAAATTCCTACGGGAACGGGAATTAGCGGGAAAATCCTTTTGTATGAAAAATCTAAACCACTCAAGTTAGACGTTTGAAATTTGGCATGCAGATACCTTAAGTACCGTAGAGGTGCACTAAGAAAGGAATTCCCGAAATTCCTACGAGAACGGGAATTAGCAAGAAAATCCTTTTGTATGAAAAATCTAAAACCACTCAAGTTAGACGTTTGAAATTTGTCATGCAGGTACCTTAGGTACCGTAGAGGTGCATTAAGAAAGGAATTCCCGAAATTCCCACGAGAACGGGAATTAGCGGGAAAATCCTTTTGTATGAAAAATCTAAACCATTCAAGTTAGATGTTTGAAATTTGTCATGCAGGTACCTTAGATACCGTAGAGTAAGAAAGGAATTCCCGAAATTCCCACGGGAACGGGAATTAGCGGGAAAATCCTTTTGTATGAAAAATCTAAACCACTCAAGTTAGACGTTTGAAATTTGGCATGCAGGTACCTTAGATACAGTAGAGGTGTACTAAGAAAGGAATTTCCGAAATTCCTACGAGAACGGGAATTAGCGGGAAAATCCTTTTGTATGAAAAATCTAAACCACTCAAGTTAGATGTTTGAAATTTGTCATGCAGGTACCTTAGATACCGTAGAGGTGTACTAAGAAAGGAATTCCCGAAATTCCCACGGGAACGGGAATTAGCGGGAAAATCCTTTTGTATGAAAAATCTAAACCACTCAAGTTAGACAATTGAAATTTGGCATGCAGGTACCTTAGATACCGTAGAGGTGCACTAAGAAAGGAATTCCCGAAAATCCTTTTGTATGAAAAATCTAAACCACTCAAGTTAGACGTTTGAAATTTGGCATGCAGGTACTTTAGTAAACTTAAAGCTTAGTTGCAACAGGATATTACAAAATTCCCACGGGAACGGTAGTTAGCGGGAAAAAACATTTGTATGAAAAAATCAAATCTAAATAAAAGGAGAAACTGACTGACTCAGTGACTGACATATCAACGCATAGCCTGAACGGCTAAACGTAGGCATTTGAAATTTGGAAGGGACATAGCTTAGGTACCGTAGAGGTGCACTAAGAAAGGAATTCCCGGAATTCCCACGGGAACGGAAATTAGCGGGAAAATCTTTTTGTATGAAAAATCTTAACCGCTTAAGTTAGACGCTTGAAATTTGGCATGCAGGTACCTTAGTTAACTTAAAGCTTAGTTGCAACAGGATATTGCAAAATTCCCACGGAAACGGGAGTTAGTGGGAAAAAAACATTTGTATGAAAAAATCGAAACCGCGTAAGATAGATATTTTCAATTCAATTCAATTAAATTATTTATTGCATTCCATGTAGTACAATGGGGTGTTACATAGGCATAGGAACTAAAACATGGACCCTGTAGGGCACAGCAACGTTGAAGGGAAGAGAGGAAGTGTGTATTAAAATTAAAACTCAATGAACAATCAATTAAAAAAAAACAATTCAATCAATTGATTCAATCTAGCATGCATGCATACCTTAGTAAATATAAAGTTTATTTTTGGCTGTATTTTGAAAAATGGGAGTTATTGGGAAAAAAAAATGTACTTATGAAAAAATCTAAACTGCATAAGTATGCACTCCCACACACACAAAGATCTCTCTCTTATATAACACGCCACGCGGACGAAGTCGCGGGCAAAAGCTAGTATATATTATGCGACTGCCTACACTACAGATTCTATCCGGGAAAATGCTTCGAATAATATTCAGAAAGCAGCGGCGTCAGATACAAAACGTTTCAATCAGGGTCGTGCTATTAGGCCGTATAAAAAAGGTGATTACGTTTTTATTAAAAGTAGTGAACGAAATCAAACCAAATTAGATAGGAAGTTTAGGGGTCCGTTTGTAATAACATCCGTATTAGAAAACGATCGTTACGAATTAAAAAGCATTTAACGGCTCACATCGTGTCTACAAATATGCACACGAGAACTTACGCTCAGTACCCCAGGGACTTGATGGGTTGCTCGAAATTACTACTAGTCTCATGAATGATGAGGAGGCCGAGACGGCGTCGGAAACTGTTGACGATTTACATTCTGTTATTGATCACGAAGAACAGAGAGATCCAATTTGGAACATGTTATGCGAAGATCCTAATACCACCACCGCTCATTCAGACACCCTCACTGCTAATTCAGACACCCTCACTGCTGGGTCAGAGACTCTAAGTGTTTGTTCGGATCCTGAAACGCTAGATGTACGATGTGAGGTTGAATGAAGTTTACACTACTGAATTGATGACTTTTATGAATATGGGTAGCCTAAGATATTTTATTAATTGTTATTTTATTATATAGGCAGTAGTGTAACTTGTACCGTGTAACTTGTACCGTCCGTTCTTTCATTGTGTATGCTTGAAAAAGTAGAATTTGGTGATACTATTTTTATGCACTGTAATCTGCAATGTACCTAACCTGAATTGATGCAATAAACGTTATTATTATTATTATTATTATTACTGAGCAAGATTAAAATAGAGGTTGGTATCAAGAGATAAAGTGTTGAACCAAAATGTAACCTTGTATATGTTGGATATTGAACTATGGGTTAACGTGGTCGTAAGGATAGTGTCATCCAAGCCAACTCACTGCGGGTTGTTGCAAGGATACACCCATCCGGTCCAGTTAACGAAGTCAAGTGTGTGGTTAACGTGGTCGAAGGGACAGTGTCATCCGAGCCAGTCTATCTTGGGCGGTTGCAAGGATACACCCGTCCGGTCCAGTTAACGTGGTCGAAAGGACAGTGTCATCCGAGGATGCACCCGTCCGGTCCACCGGTATAGCTGGTCGAATGGATGGTGTCGTCCGGTCCAGGCCTGCTTAGGCTGGTCGTAAGGACACACTCGTCCGGTCCAGATTGTTGAGTTACTCATTAAGACAGTGTCGTCCGGTCTAGGTCTATGCAGGCTGGTCGTAAGGACACACTCGCTCAATCCAGATTGAAAAGTTGGTCAAGAGGACAGTGTCGTCCGGGCTATGCCAACGCAGGCTGGTTGTAAGGACACACTCGCGCAGTCCAGGCTGTTGAGTTGCTGGGATGAAACATGCCGTCTGGTCCTTCTATATAGATGGTCGTTTGGACTCATGCTTTTAATAGTATCCCGACAGTCTGTGTTAACTTGTAAAGTTGCATATTTGTGTTTTATTAAAGGCGATTGGTGTAAATACTGATCAGCAGGATGGACGAGCGGATCGAGCGATGATTTGGGTTTTAAATTGTTCTCAGGACAAGATTAATAGGCGCCCGTGGACGGTCGACAGTCAGTCTGGCCGTGACGGCGCATCCTACTGCGTCGGGTGGTTTCGTCTGGCCGAAGTTGGACAGAGTGTTGGACAGCCGACACTCTAGCGAAGCGTCGTGTCTCTGGCAGCACTAGGCCATCTTGTTTATGACTTTTTGAGCTAGCGCGCCAAAATTTGCGACGAATCGCTAAATTCCTGTGTGATTATTGTGATTTTACTTAGAATTTGTGAACTGTTGTGTTATTGCAGTTAAGGACTAGTTGTCGGTATAATTAACTTTGTAATGTTATTGAATTACCTAAATTGAAATTTTATTACATTACTAGCTGGTACCCGCGACTTCGTCTGCGTACTTTTAATTTGAATATTAAGGATTATATAAAAGGAACGGTATAGCATGTGATTAAAAGAGAGTAAGTAGGTATATTTAAAAAAAATAAAAAATATCTGTTTACAGTAGTTATAAAGTACCTATGTATTCCATTGAGTGGCAGAAATTACCTAGGAATATTTATCGGTCCCTTATGTCCAAGACACTTACAGGGGTCAGCGTCACGTTGTGTACAAAAATATTTTAAAATGACCTAATTTAAAACTTTTTTGTACACAACGTTTGCTATTTTGTTATTATTTGTTAAAATGTGGAGATTGTTTGGACTCGACACTCGCGAGCAGGACACGTATACACCACGTGCGCTCCCCCACCATAAGACAGCGCCGTTGACTGCCGCCACACTTCGGCGAATGTGCGCGACGACGAACGACGACCGACGGCAGTGGCGGCGATGCAGAGTATTCGTTAAAAGGAACTTTATCTACAAAAGCCAAATTTTTTTTAACTTGATACACCCAAAACTACTAAATATCATGTTCCTAGGTTCAGTGGTTAATATTTTGTATACAAAAAGTTTGGCTTCGTAGTTCCCGTTCCGAATCCGTTCCGTTCCGTTCGAATTTCGGGAAATCCGTTTGTTGAAAAACTCTGCACATCCTAAGAGACCTACGTACCAAGTTTCATGGTTTTATCTTCAAAAATGACGAATACCCATACAAACTTTCAACCCGTATTTCACCCCCATACTGGTAAAAATTTCAAAATGCTTGAACAAACGATTTTTTGTTTGTTATTTAGTGCCTAAACACAAAATTTAATATTTTTATCTTGAAAAATGACGAACCTCATAAAAAATTTCAACACCTATTTCATCCCCTCAAAGATCGAATTTTCAAAAACGCTTTAACAAATTGTTTTTTTATTTCTTATCAAGTTCCTAAATATAAAGTTTCGTGGTTTTATCCCCAAAAATGACGAACTCCCATACAAACTTTCAACCCTCATTTCACCCCCTCACTGGTCGAAATTTCAGCAACGCTAGAACAAATGTTTAATTATTTTTTATCAAGTGCTTAAATATAAAGTTTCATGGATTTATATTTTAAAATTAAAATATCCCATACAAACTTTCAACCCCTATTTCAATCTCTTCGTCCCTTCTTTTCGCAATAAAAGGTATCCTATTTTCTTTCTCAGGGTCTAAAGATTGTCTGTGCCAAATTTAATCAAAATCGGTTGAGAGGTTTAAGCGGGAAAGCGTAACAGACAGACAGACAGACAGAGTTACTTTCGCATTTATAATATTAGTAAGGATTATTTTCCCTCGTTAAATAGTAAACAAACTAAGTGTAGGTGTTATAATTTCGTTGACGAACTGATTACCTATCCGTTTCTTTGTCTAAAATGAGTATTACCTTATTACTATGATTGATTACTGGGCTTACAAGTTCGTATAAATGTCTATCGAATTACCTCCTCAAGTTTAAAGCGTAGCTAGTCATGTAGTACTATATTAATTATGTGGTGTAAGTAATTAGATTTTATCTGTATGTAATGTAACAGTCAGTTGAATAAAAAAACGTATACAAATCAGATCAATTAATTGGCGTAATGTGATTCTAGAAAGAGTTTTAATGTTAATAGATAGCTAGCTATAGCTATGTGTAGGTTCCTGTAGGAATGAGATATAACTGTTTAATAAAGACAGTTGCATAAAAATTTTATCATAAATTCCCTAAATTATGGCGCCTACCTACCCTCTAAGTTAGAAAAGTGATCAAATACTAACTTGAAGTCACTCAGTTTAAAAAAAAACATCGAAATCATTCCAGTAGCTATGGCGTCATGCGCTTCTTGACACGATCACGAAATCTAGATTTCCGCGGGAATGAGGTATTTTCCCGCCATAAAAAGTAGCCTGTGTCCGTGCCTAAGATCCTATCTTTAAATTAACCAAGTCTTATAAAATTCCGTTCAGACGTTAAGGCGTGAATGAGGCAAACTTTTAAAACAAACAATAAAAATCACTAACCTAATTAGTTTTCTGTCTACTGCCTACGCCTTAAGTACGATAGCATAAATATTAATAGGCCATATCCTTTTCTAGATTACTATCTATCAGCTAACTAAATTTCATCAAAATCCGTTGAGCCGTTTAGGCATGATAGACAAAACTCCCAGCAAAAACCATAAAAAAATCACTAACTCAATTCAGTTTTCTGCCTACTTCCTACCCCCTAAGTACGATGACGTGATCAATTTGATCGTACAACCGTTTTTAGATAACCAACTATTACCTTACTAAATTTCATTAAAATCCGTTTAGCCGTTTAGACGTGAAAGAGCAAAAGTCCCAACAAAAACGACTACAAATCACTAAATCAATTTAGTTATCTGCCAACTGCCTACCCCCTAAGAACGATGGCGTGATTATTTATAGCCTATGACCATTTCTAGGTTTATTTTTTGACCATCTATCACCATACCAAATTTCATCAAAATCCTTTGAGCCGTTTAGGCGTGAAAGAGTAACAGACAGACAGACAGACAGACAGAGTTACTTTCGCATTTATAATATTAGTATGGAAGTATGGATATAGAGTTGAAGTGTTTCTTGAAGTTATCGTTTTATTCAGTGTCTAAACTTTATTTAAATTACTTGGATCGAGATGTGTGATAGTGAAGGCCCCTCTGAACTCATAGCATGGGTTCTCATCGCGAACATTAGGAAACATTGTTCAAAAAATTTTCAATAGATGACGCTAATAGTACCGATTTGTAATTAAAGTTCTTTAAAAGCCAATAATCGATAAATAGGCACTAAAATTATGTTTTATAATTTAAAAGTTATACTCCAACCAAAAGTTAATCAAAGATATTGGCATTTAATGGAGATTTTTATATTTTTAAATTTAGTTGTTACTCTAGCGGATTTACGTCGGAACTACGTCGAGTATGGAGCTTGTTGAGGGGTTGAATGGTCTCGTTTTTATCAACGCCATCTATAATTGTGTGTAAGAAGCTCGCTTAAAGTTGCGCCATCTATCGTTTATTATTGCAACATCGATCTAGCTTTGCCACAGATAATAAAATATTACGTTTTTAAAAGTTTGTGTTTATTTGCAAAATACATTTTTATTGAATTTATTAAATGTTTAGTTGTAATTCCCATAAATTATGGGAGATACAATATCAAATTTTAAAAATAATATAACCACCTATAGATATCATTAGCAACTAAATTTGAGAACAAAAAAAAACGCAACTTTCAAATAACGTAGGTAGGTTAGTACCTACCTATGTTTGAAAATGTTTGTTTTCGCTCGTTGAATTCCGAGTCGAACGCGCTTTCTACGTTTTGTGTATTGTGATTTACAAACTGACCCTGGATTGAAATCGGACTTTGATTTGGCTTCATGAAACCTGCTTTCACGTAGCGACACAGGAACAGTGGTTATAAAAAATGCCTGCACACAATTGTTCTTATTATAATTGTACAAATTCTTCGGAACAGAAGTCAATGTTCCGTTTTCCGTGGAATGACGTCAACCGCCTAAAAGTATGGCTTGAGAATTGCGGTAAGTAGTTAAATGTTTACTTTTATTTATTTTTAATATTAAACTGCAAAAAGTTATCAAACAATTTGAAAGAATCAATGACAATCAAGACTGGAATAAAATAAAAAGAAATACCTACTTAACATGGCGGGAAAGTTATTGCCACTCCCCCTATTTGCTAGACTATTATTTTGATAATCGGTTTATCATTTGTCACTATTTAGTTTACCATAATTACTGTAATACTTAAAATCAAGCTGAGATCAACAGTTTAGAGCAGTAGAACAGTTTTTTCTGTCTGAAGAACATAATAATAATTAGGTATTGTGCTCAATGTCAATTTGGAATTATTAAATTAACTTTTGTACAATTGGGTAATTTAGCATGGCATATAGATATACTAATCAAACTTGAAAATCTTAATTAGTGATTTTTAACATATTCTTACTGGGAACTTAGGGCCTCCAGATTCTGAACCAATTGCTATAACTACTAAAGCACTGGAATAGTCAAAAACTTGTAAAGTACCTACTATATACCAATATTGTATGCGATGCATTTATATTTCCAAGTGAACTGTGGAATAAAAGGGACAAAAGTTAAAAAAAGTCAATCTAGTACATAATTATTTCTGAATTTTGGACTGTTTTATTGAACATTTTATAGACCAGGGCGGTTAAAATACCCACATCGAAGCAATTCATCTAAGTAAGCAATATTGCAGTTTCACATTTGTGCATATAAAAGTAAGTGTGTGATGCAAACAAATGTCAAATAGCAATATTGCTTTCTTAGATGAATTGCTTTGATGTAGCCATTTTGACCCCCCAGATATCTACTTACACATTTACTTTTAATTTAAGTTGAAAATAAATAAAAATAAAACATTAATTTATTTCTTCTTATACAGTCTTAATAGATACCTAAGATAAATTACTATCTACCAAACCTACAGTTTTATACCAATTTCACACATCGGGACTGTGTACAGAAGCCAGGAACCCAAATGAGGTATACCTAGTATCTTGGTCTCGCTCACGCAGGTACCAATCTATACATACATTATGTATAGGTAGGTACCTACAAGAACTTAATAAGACATGTCAAAAGTTGCTGTTTTAGTGGATTCTGCCTCTGTGTATTACCTATTGATTAGAACATTAGACTTATGATCTGGAGGTCCGGGTACTGTTTCTGATATTATCAAAATTACTTTGTGAGATTATTCATCACAAATCAAATATTTTTAACTAGCTTTTGCCCGCGACTTCGTCCGCGTGGCGTGTTATATAAGAGAGAGATCTTTGTGTGTGTGGGAGTGCATACTTATGCAGTTTAGATTTTTTCATAATTTTTTTTTCCCAATAACTCCCATTTTTCAAAATACAGCCAAAAATAAACTTTATATTTACTAAGGTATGCATGCATGCTAGATTGAATCAATTGATTGAATTGATTTTTTTTTAAATTGATTGTTCATTGAGTTTTAATTTTAATACACACTTCCTCTCTTCCCTTCAACGTTGCTGTGCCCTACAGGGTCCATGTTTTAGTTCCTATGCCTATGTAACACCCCATTGTACTACATGGAATGCAATAAATAATTTAATTGAATTGAATTGAAAACATCTATCTTACGCGGTTTCGATTTTTTCATACAAATGTTTTTTTCCCGCTTACTCCCGTTTCCGTGGGAATTTTGCAATATCCTGTTGCAACTAAGCTTTAAGTTAACTAAGGTACCTGCATGCCAAATTTCAAGCGTCTAACTTAAGCGGTTTAGATTTTTCATACAAAAGGATTTTCCCGCAAATTTCCGTTTCCGTGGGAATTCCGGGAATTCCTTTCTTAGTGCACCTCTACGGTACCTAAGCTATGTCCCTTCCAAATTTCAAATGCCTACGTTTAGCCGTTCAGGCTATGCGTTGATATGTCAGTCACTGAGTCAGTCAGTTTCTCCTTTTATTTAGATTTGATGATTTTTTCATACAAATGTTTTTCCCGCTAACTACCGTTCCCGTGGGAATTTTGTAATATCCTGTTGCAACTAAGCTTTAAGTTTACTAAAGTACCTGCATGCCAAATTTCAAACGTCTAACTTGAGTGGTTTAGATTTTTCATACAAAAGGATTTTCCCGCTAATTCCCGTTCCCGTAGGAATTTCGGGAATTCCTTTCTTAGTGCACCTCTACGGTACCTATGGTACCTGCATGCCAAATTTCAAACGTCTAACTTGAGTGGTTTAGATTTTTCATACAAAAGGATTTTCCCGCTAATTCCCGTTTCCGTGGGAATTTCGGGAATTCCTTTCTTAGTACACCTCTACGGCATCTAAGGTACCTGCATGACAAATTTCAAACGTCTAACTTGAGTGGTTTAGATTTTTCATACAAAAGGATTTTCCCGCTAATTCCCGTTCTCGTGGGAATTTCGGGAATTCCTTTCTTAGTGCACCTCTACGGTACCTATGGTACCTGCATGCCAAATTTCAAACGTCTAACTTGAGTGGTTTAGATTTTTCATACAAAAGGATTTTCCCGCTAATTCCCGTTCCCGTGGGAATTTCGGGAATTCCTTTCTTAGTGTACCTCTACGGTATTTAAGGTACCTGCATGACAAATTTCAAACGTCTAACTTGAATGGTTTAGATTTTTCATACAAAAGGATTTTCCCGCTAATTCCCGTTCCCGTGGGAATTTCGGGAATTCCTTTCTTAGTGCACCTCTACGGTATCTAAGGTACCTGCGAGCCAAATTTCAAACTTCTAACTTGAATGGTTTAGATTTTTCATACAAAAGGATTTTCCCGTTAATTCCCGTTCCCGTGAGAATTTTGGGAATTCCTTTCTTAATGCACCTCTACGGTACCTATGGTACCTGCATGCCAAATTTCAAACGTCTAACTTGAGTGGTTTAGATTTTTCATACAAAAGGATTTTCCCGCTAATTGCCGTTCACGTGGGAATTTCGGGAATTGCTTTCTTAGTACACCTCTACGGTATCTAAGGTACCTGCATGACAAATTTCAAACGTCTAACTTGAGTGGTTTAGATTTTTCATACAAAAGGATTTTCCCGCTAATTCCCGTTCTCGTGGGAATTTCGGGAATTCCTTTCTTAGTGCACCTCTACGGTATCTAAGGTATTTGCATTCCAAATTTCAAACGTCTAACTTGAATGGTTTAGATTTTTCATACAAAAGTATTTTCCCGCTAATTCCCGTTCCCGTGGGAATTTCGGGAATTCCTTTCTTAGTGTACCTCTACGGTATCTAAGGTACCTGCATGCCAAATTTCAAACGTCTAACTTGAGTGGTTTAGATTTTTCATACAAAAGGATTTTCCCGCTAATTCCCGTTCCCGTAGGAATTTAGGGAATTCCTTTCTTAGTGCACCTCTACGGTATCTAAGGTACCTGCATGCCAAATTTCAAACGTCTAACTTGAGCGGTTTAGATTTTTCATACAAAAGGATTTCCCTTCACTACTCTGCTCCTATTGATTGTAGCGTGATGAAAAGTATACTATAACCTGTCCAGGAGTGTGAAGAATAATTGTACCAAGTTTCATTAAAATCCGTCTAGTAGTTTTTGTTTCTATAAGGAACATACAGACAGACAGACAGACAGACAGACAGACAGACAAAAATTTTACTGATTGCATTTTTGGCATCAGTATCGACCACTTATCACCCCCTGATAGTTATTTTGAAAAAATATTTAATGTACAGAATTGACCTCTCTACAGATTTATTATAAGTATAGATGATCACAAACAGTTAGAACATACAAAAATTTATGCAACATACCTACTACAGTACAAATGGGAGGCCTGTTTAAGCAATTTCTTCCAGGCAACCACTACCATGATCCAACCATTAATCTTTGTTTAGTTATGACATTGCGGACTAAGTCACTTAATTGTCCGAAAAAGTAAGAGTAAGCTTTGCTTCAGAAATTAAATAGTTGGTCCGGGCTACCACCAGAACGATTACCTCCTGTTATTTGAGGGTAGAGACGATCCAGCAGTGGAACATCTTTAGGCTATTTATGTTTTATTGAAAATTATATTTATTTCTTGTAGGTAATATGAACATTGCCCACTTGCCTGCACAAAATTTGCGGTCAAGGTATTTATGCATTGACCATTTCAATATCAAGTATGTACTAAATGAGACTGGTCATAGAAAAAGACTCCAGAGAAGTGCAGTTCCAGAACCATATCAGACTCAAGACATTCAAAATCGCTCAAGCACTTCCTCACCAGGTAAGCACAATTAATTTGTCAAGTTATTACCTACAATTGGGTAGGTAGGTACTTACCTACCACCGAATTAATACAAATACAATCAAATTTTTATTGTAGGTTAGGTACCTACCTATTGCTTGAATATCTACATAATATTGGGTTTTAGTATAGTCATAGTGAGTTATTACCTACATGAATGATACCTACCGATCTTGAGTTTTTTGAAATGTTAGGTACCTAGCTAATTACAACTTACCTACTACTTAGATGTAGACAAGTTAATGTAGGTACCTACCTACCTAGTTAAATGTTTAAAGTTGGGGATAGGTTGTTTGTATGAAGTGTGCGGGCTGTGATGATAGATAGGTTCGATAGGTGCCTATAGACGTCTCGATTCCGAACCATTTTCAGTAACTAAACTATAATAAAGCCGTATTAACATAAATTGTAGGGTTTAAAATAATTAAAGACGTAAAATATTACTTTATTGTACCTATACCAAGATACCTACCTACTATCTATAATACCTACTTAATACCTTAATGACAAATTGACAGCCTCCGTAGTCTAGTGGTTAGAGCGATGGGCTCAAGATCTGGAGGTCCGGGTTCGATTCCCGATGGGAACATTGTCGAAATCACTTTGTGAGACTGTCCTTTGTTTGGTAAGGACTTTTCAGGCTTCAATCACCTGATTGTCCGAAAAAGTAAGATGATTCCCTGCTTCGGAAGGCACGTTAAGCCGTTGGTCCCGGCTATTAGCCGTAAAAACACCTCCACCAACCCGCAGTGGAGCAGCGTGGTGGAATATGCTCCATACCCCCTCCGGTTGATTGGGGGGAGGCCTGTGCCCAGCAGTAGGACGTATATAGGCAGTTTATAATACCTTAATAGGTAAGTATCTACCTAGGTAAGTTAGGTAGCTATAGGTAGAAAAGTAGCTTTTCGCTTTCAACTTTACGCAGACGGCGATTGTCGTAGATGGGTAGGTAATGTAACCTACCATAACGTAACCAGTTGTTTAAGCCTGAAGGGGTAACAAACATACAGGCAGATTTACCTACATACCTAGGTACCTACTACGCATCGCAATCGCATCGCATCATACGTACGGTACGTACCTATCATTTGCGTTTGCGCGACTCAGCCAGTAGGTAGGTACCTGCCTACCTACTTACCTACAATCGTAATAACACGTGACCTCGCGCAACGCAACAAGCTAGAATGGATCTTATCTTTATAATGACATAAAGTCTATAGTTGCTCGACACACGGAATTGAGACGTAGTTGTTTACAATCTTGTACAAAACAGTGCACCGCGCTTACAGGGCTTATAGGTATATATTGGTGCTAATTCCTGTAAATACCATCTAATTTTATTTTAAGTTATATCTGTCATTTTCTTATCCGCCGAAAAGGAAAGGGACGGGTAATCGACAAGCATAAAATTTATGGAACACACGTCAATTTTAAGCACAAATCTAAACCAACCGTCTAAAAATTTTACATCAGTCAATAACCCGACACGTTCATTTACTCATTCTTCCTAAAATTAAGAGCTGTGAATCATCCGTCCCTTTCCTTTTCGACGGATATGAAAATGACAGATATAACTTAAAATAAAATTAGACGGTGTCTCCAGGAATCGGGGCCATTATAGCGGTTATTAAACTACCCAAACGCGATGCGTCGAGATCGCGGGCTCGGGCATCAGGATCGGGCAGTGTTATAATAAACAGTTCATTGGTGGGCGACCCACGATTTCGTCATACATTTTATAGGTAGGTAGGTTACATTGGTACACACGATGACCTGACGCATCGTGTGTGGCAGATGAATCGAGTTAATGTAGGTAATAAAGCCTTATCATTCCACTTACTTAAGTAGGTAGGTACCTACTATGTTTGTCGCTCTTTCACGCAAAACCTATACCGCAGCGTAGCTACCTAAAATCATATAGGTACGTAAAGTAAGGCCAACCAGACGAGATACAAAAAGATAAACAAACGGACCATTACTGAGTTACATTGCGATAACCAGGGATTATCATCTCTGTCCTTATCACTCGTACGCGCAGTTATGGCGTCAGTTGGTCAACGACAGCTGTCGTTGTGTTTCGTGGTAGGTACAGGAAAGCAGTCGGTACTGCAGCTGTCAACATTTGGACCGCCATTTTATGAACATGTTCATTTCTGTTTGGATTGCGTTCGAAGTGATACATATTTTTTCGTCCCCGTATTTACCTACTTAGATTTTTGTTCTTATTATTCCGTTTCTGTTACTTTTATTTTTGATTTTTGCTGGTATTATGAGTAGTTGTTGATTTAAACACAGTATTGACAACATGATTGATAATACGATAGTTTTATCATAAACACAGCTGACTCGGACTCTTCCGACGAATCATCTTTGTCTAGTACAGACGACAGCGATTAAAATTCGAACTTTATGATAATTTATTCAAATATAAATGTTTTGAACCTCTGAAACTTTGTTTACATTCTATATCTCGTCTGGTTGCCTTTAACACGTCAGTAATCTAATCATTATTTTTATTTATTTTATTTTAAGTTATATCTGTCATTATAATTAAAATCAATTTATTCAAACAATTAAAAACAAAACAAACACACCCTATTAATAAAACACCTCCTCCGATGCGTCACATCGAGGCAAGGTGCCCAACAGGCTGGCAGCGTTACCTCTCTGAATCGCCAGGCTAATTCTCTGACAGAAATAACTACCAGCCCTAGCATCCCCCGAAGCCCCGATAAGACGCATTGAGAGATCTGTCATTATTATTTTTTTATTCTATCTGTCATTATAATAATATTATAAAACAAAGCTCCCACGCCATTCGCTCGTCTGTTTGTTGGCGGCTAACTCAAAAGAAAAAAAAAATAATGACAGATATAACTTAAAATAAAGTTAGATGTGTTTACAGGAATTAGCACCAATGTCATGACTTATAAGAAGTGTTATATATTTTTTTCTTTGAGCTTCTATATTTGCAACTTTTTACCACGCACTTCGCATGTTGCCAGTTCGGCGCCTAACCGCGCACCGCGGAGAAATACTGTCACGTCGCTATATTAACAGTAACTTTGCGTCCCACTTTTTGAGCGCTGATGTTCAATCTATGTCCGAAAAAAATCAAGACTAGTGGGAGCTTTCATCGAAAAAGCTGCCTAATGGTTTTGAGATATAACAAAACAATGTATTGTGGTTTTTTATAAGTACCTACCTATGTCTATCTTTTAGGTATCACTTATCATACACATTTTAATATTTATAAAATGGCTACGTTAATACGTTAATTACCTACCTACTTTAATGAATGTTATAATTGCCCTTTTCTTCCTTTATGTTAGGTATTGTTATCTCCAACAACTTTGCTTTACATTCATCTTTTGGGGCCTTTGGCGACTCAATCATAACCCTGACACTAGGGTTGATGAGGCTGATATTCCACCCACGATAAGAAGATAAGATTCACGACATTATTTAATACATACTATTTTTCTTTTTAGGTTCATCAGGTACTTTTAAAGTACTGACACTGAAAAAGGTGTACAAAAATAAACGGCTTCGCGACTGCGAACTTGAAGAGCTCGTGGAGCCGCCAGCAGTAGCATACCAGTGCAACACGCCGAAGAGAAGACGGTTGTCAATTACTGAAGACACGCCAAAATGCAAAGTATTAAAAAACAAATTAGTATTGTATCTAACAATAACAAAATGTAATACCTTTTGAATTAAAGAAGTAGTTTAATTGAATATTTATTGTATTTTCATTCTAGTCATTAAAAAAAAATCCAACTTCATTAAATTTGTTAATTTTAATAATCAAGTAGGTATCTTAATTATAATATACTAATACTACTTTTATATAAATTGTAATGAACAATTAGTTATTTATAGTTACGTTAAATGATATCTATCTATGTAATGGAAAGGGGATAGTAAAATAAAAAAGACACATTTCTATTGTTTAGTTATTTATTCAAAACCATACACAAACTCAGTTGAATCAGAAAAGCTGGATCAGTGTTTTTCCCAGGAAAACCTAGGTAACTATTTGGTACTCAACTAAAACTCATTTAAACAGGCACATTATTGCCAGATTCACATTCGGCTGTTTGCACATCCTTTCCTTTACTACTTGGGCCACATTATCTTTCCACTTATTTTATATTATCTTGACTCAACCAGGGTACTCGCTACATTATGTTACCTACAAATGAAAATATAATAGTTATTAAAAGAGCACATTAATTTTGATCGGCAATGATATTCAGAACAAAACATTTCTACCACCCATTAGGTATTATAGGCATTAGTTTATCTATGTATCACAGATAATATAATAACATAACATAAGCAAGATCTTGCATCCCATTGAGGTAGTCAAAGTAATATTCATCACAAGATGAACTAAGCACACGCAACTCACGAGCTTTCTGTTAGGCTAACGATAGGCTGTATCGCTACCTATAATGGTCGGGCCAACTGTGCTAGATGTGAACTGTTTAAAATAAATTAATGCAAGTCCGGTACCAGGGTTTGAACCGGGTTCATCGTTTGAGATGCAAACAAGTCTACCATTATGACCTATTTTATATTAGAGTAACAGTGACTATACTATAATAATAGTAGGTATATTGCAATGTATGTACACCTTGTGTGCCAAAACTGCTCTGTCCGCCCTGAGAAGGAGAGTAAGTGTGAGTTAATACTCTCATATACCAATGAGTAGATTGGTGGAATGGAGTAGTAATAGTAGGCTCTATTTTTTACATTTAGACACATGGATGACCTATTATGCATGTAATCCGATGAGTTTGAAATTTATCAACTTTATTGAACATTTAGATATTCGGGCTCAAAGAAATGGGTTAATGGGATAATAATTTAAGCATACATACCTGGCATAGTGCGATTCTCATTTATGCAGAACAGAAGTCAAGATTAAGTTTTCACTATAATACCTACAACTCCAAAGAAAATATTTTTCTTTGAAAAGTAGTGTGGCTTTCATGAGGTAGACTTGTATCATATTCATCACTTGGTCATGGTCAGAAAATTGTTGATATGTGGTTCTAATAGCCTTTGCATGTCATTCTTCACAATGGTTATCATCGTCTTTAGAGATCTGAAATAAGTTACAGGCTTAAATTCACAACATGCTCACTGCCTAACTAGACTTATTTAACTTTTTTCAACAAACAGTATATTATGATTTGTACCATAGATAGGTGACAGCTACACAAAAAAGTATCTACTACATACATACTTATACTCACGCCTGTAATCCCGATTAGGCTGGGCAGAGCCACGAGTAAGCAGAGACCAATTTGGAAGCACTTTATACAAAGTCCTCAGGTGCTTAACCGGTGGTCCAATGTAATGTTTCATCATGCTAGAAAAGACTTGTCTTTCATAAAGGTTCTCCTCAGTCGGGTTTACGACACGCCCGGGATGATAAGGGACGATTGCGTTCTAGGTAGGACCTTAGCTATGTTTTTAATTATCTTCCAGTTTTAGTAACTAATTAGATACTTACAGGAGTTGAAGATATATTTTTGCCAATACAAAATGAAGACGTAATCAATAAACCCCACCAAACAAAGACCTTGTATTTTTTTTTGGTTATGGCAATGGGTCGCTTAGGAATACGACCATTCTGCCAGTGTCGAAGTGATCAGAAAACAAACTGAAAAAATTTGACAGGTTGAATAATTTTAAACTGTAGGTAGAAAGATAAACCTCGAGTTAACCTGCAACAAGACAAAACAGGACGTCACAAAACGTTTATCACAGTTTAATATTGTATTTACATATATATTTACAAATTAGTCTAATTAGAGGGGAGTTAGTGTACAAGAGGAGGGATTTAACATTTATAGGTTTGGGTATTTCAGGAGGGAGAATATCGTAAAGAGAGACTGGTCTAAGAGAGCAGTTGAACAGAACATGGTCAGTCGTTCCGTCTTCGATGCCGCATTCACAAATAGACGAGTCCCGGATTCGGAGTTTATTTAGGTGAACAGGGGTACAAGAGTGACCCAATCGGAGCCTGCAGATTACCGAAGTGGACCGTTTATCACCTTGTCGGTATCGATAGAACCAGGGTCTCGTGGGAATGTCCGGCTGAATGTCGCTGTAATATTTCCCTTTAAGCTGCTTTGATCGAGACCAAAGAGCCAACCAATCTCTGCCAAGATCCACACCAGCCGAGGAGCACAGATCATGCGAATAGATAATAAAGTGGTCAAGACAGCCTATTCTAATCGCATCTTTGGCCATAGTGTCTGCCAATTCATTGCCTTGTATACCCGCATGTCCCGGAATCCAGACTAAAATTACATTAAAACCCTGCGTGTCACACTCGTAGAGAAATTCCCTGATATTAGAGCCATTCGGGCGATTTACAAATTGGGACCCAAGATGTCACTTAGAAATAAATTTAAAGAAATTAATATTTTAACTTTGGCATCACAATATATCTTTGAAAACTTAATATATGTAAAAAAACATAGGATTATTTGCAAAAAATAGCGATCGGCACATTGTTAATACCAGGAACAAAAATAAACTTGCTTTACAAGTCAGTCGATTACATAAGATTACTAAATCTTTTAAGGGGCAATGTATACGTTTTTACAATAAGATTCCCATTGACATTCAGAATTTGCCTTTCAACTGTTTTAAGACAGTAGTTAAACAAAAACTTTACAAAAAAGGTTATTATAAAGTTAGTGATTATTTAGAAGATATGAATGCATGGGATTAACTGTCTGAGAATTGATATTAGGCAGCTAAATTACTCAATTGTATACCAATATTTTATGTTTTATGTTTATTTTTATTTTTTTAAAGAACGTCTAGGGCCCTGTGCCGAGGTTTTTCTTGCAGCTTCTTTTGTAATGATTATTGTTAAGGGGAGCTAAATGATACGCGTGTGTCATGCAAACAAAGACTGATTTATTATTCTATATCTAACTACCCTCACAACATCTCCCTCCTTACAATACAACAAGTTTTATAGAACAAAACAAATTAAAAGTTCCGGACAAACCGGTCGTTTACTTAGTTGAGCGTAAATACCTATTCGTCTCTTGAATAGGCGATCGTTAGCCAACCTTTTGCACGCGGTGCATCAAGCACCGTCGATACCTACGCTACATGCCTACGCGACTTATTATAAGACGAGGTAGGAATGGATAATGAAAGCGAAGTTGTTGGAAAGTTTTGAATTTTTTTTTTTTTTTTTTTTTTTTTTTTTTTTTTTTTTTTTTTTTTTTTTTTTTTTTTTTTTTTTTTTTTTGCGGGTAGTCACGACAGTGATAACACGTATAATTTGGGCTCTGATTTATTTTATGTTTAAAAATACTAAAAAGTAAAATTTTTATAAAATCGAAGTACATTATGATTATGTAACATATAATACCTGCTGACAGTCGTTTATATCCTTTTCGTCCACTCACTATCACTTTTACTTCACTGTCACCAAACTGTGCACCACTATGGAAGCTATGAAGGAATCCCTCGAAGACATGAAGACACTCTTCCACTCCACTATGGCCAAGTTCCAAAATGATCTTCAGCTGGTCTCTCCTGCGTCATCTCCCACATCTGGTACGCTGGCTTCTGAGTTTGCTGCCTTCAAAACATTCATCGTAAGTGCGCTCAACAATCTGCAGAGGCAAGTGGACATTTTAAGCAGGGAGCTTGATGGGCAGGAGATGCGGTCCCGACGTAAAATCCTCCTACTTCATGGAGTGCCTGAGGTGAAGGGTGAGGACACCACCAAGCGCTTTCTGTCAGTGGCCTCTGACCATCTCGGGTTGACTAATTTGTCAGAGTGCAACATTAGCCGTAGTCATCGTATGGGGAAGTCTGGTGCTGGTAGCCCTGGACCTATCCTGGTCAAATTCCGCGACATCGCAATACGGGACACGGTGTGGTACGCCAAAAAATCGCTGAAGGGCAGTGGTATGACTATATCGGAGTTCCTGACCAAGTCGCGCCACTCTGTCTTCGTCGCTGCAAGAGATCTCCTGGGAGTATCAAGTTGCTGGACTAAGAACGGTTCCGTCATTGTCGTCAGTGCGAACGGCTCCCGTCGCACTATATCATCTCTCGCGGAGCTCGACAGCATCCGTGTCCCTGCTGCAGCAAGTACAGTTGCACCAACACCTGCTATGACTGTCCAGGAGAAACCAGCGCCCCGCAGGCAGCCATCAAGACGGCCTAGAAAGTAAATTAAGTGTCCTTATCTTTATGTCATTGTCCGTTAATTATTATTGTATTTGTAAATTGTATTTGTTAACCTACCTGTTTTCTGTTACCTCCGATTTCATTGTCTTTTGTCCTAAAATCATCGTTTTGTATTAGGTAGTGGGAGGTATTCGGAGAACTGTTCAGTCACTTTTATTTCCATTCCACCTCTAACAGTAATTTTTTAACAAATTTTCTAATTTCTAATATCTTTCCCACTATCAGGTTGACAAATCTATTTTTATTATGATCGTGCATTTATGCCAGTGTCAAATTGTTTTTCTGTTGCATGTTTTGGTCACTATTATTAAGTGGAACAGAGATAGCATTATTGCTGACAAGATGTCACTACGTATTATTAAGTTCCGCTTTCTACTACATAAACTCCACCCTAGTTGCGTTCCGATACACGCATGTTACTTTGTGCTTGTTTTTGTTTTATTTATTTTATGTTTGTTCGCATTTGTTCAGATTTGTTTTAACTTTTTCTGCATTTTGTAATTAATGTTTGTTACTTTTATTTTACTTTTCTTTTGGTTCTTCTTTTTTTTTATTGTTTCAATGTTGTATTCTATGGCACTTGGCTGTTGGCAGGTAGGAACTTGATATTTAATTTATATAGTTGCCTAATTTCTAGGTTATTGTTTGTATATTTATTTAACATATAATATTGATTTTTTTTTTAAATTCATTTATCTATTTTATTATTTTTTTTTTATTTATTTTTTTTTTTTTATTATTATTATTTTTTTTTTTTTTTTTATTATTCACACACAGACATGTCTCGCTCTGGTAGTTGCTCTGAGGATAGTGGCGCTAATTATCTCTCTTGTTCCGATTCGTCAGATGATAGTTTCCATAGCACAGTAACTCCTCTTTCTGAATCTTTAAATTCTAGTTTCCAGGCTTTTCCAAAAAATTTCAACGTGGTACATATTAATGCGCAAAGTGTACCTAGTCATTATCCCGACATGCTAGCCTCTTTTAGTGTAAAAAACTTGGATGCCATCCTCATTTCCGAATCGTTTCTGAAGCCCGGCCTCTCTTCATCATTATATCCTATCCCTGGGTTCCAGCTAATTCGGAATGACCGTATTGGATGTCGCTGTGGCGGGGTGGCCATTTATTTGCGCGGCCAAATCCCGTATAAAATTATTAGTAAGTCTCCGCCTGAATATTCGGGCTCGGCTGAACATCTCTTCCTGGAGGTGTCCTTATCGCACGTAAGGGTTCTCTTGGGGGTCTTCTATTCTCCTGACAGAGGCGTTAACTATTTTCCTGGTTTTGACGGTCTCCTTCAGGAGTTTGTCCCATTGTATCAACATACATTGATATTAGGGGACTTTAACACGTGCCTTTTGAAGAACGATTCCCGTTCCCAACAACTTCGCTCTATAGTTGAAGGTGCTAATCTGCATATCCTGCCGTCTAATTCTACTCATCATGTTCCGAACTGTGTCCCGTCCTTACTTGACCTTTCAATAGTGTCCTCTCTTGATCATGTTGATTCCCGTGGGCAATTCGCTGCTGATGCCTTTTCTTATCACGATTTGCTTTTCCTCTCTTATCGAATTCGTCCCCCTAAAGCCAAAGCTAAAATTCTTTTCCAGCGTAATTTTAAAGACATGAACTGTGATCAACTGGGGCATGATGCTTGCGGTGTTGACTGGGACCTCGTGTATGGCGCTAAATCAGTTGATGATAAGGTCAACGTGTTCAACTCACTCCTGACCAATCTTTATGATAAGCATGCGCCTGTACGAGCTGTTCGCCTAAAGCATTTCCCAGCACCTTGGTTAACTGATGAGCTGCGGGTGCTTATGGCTAAGAAAGCTAATGCGAGAACTCGCTACAAGCTCAACTCATCTGAGCGCAATAAGGATAGGTACAGGAGTGCTAGGAATCGGAGCAATACTGCGTGTAGGGATGCTCAGCGCCGTTACATCTTTGCTTCAGTTGCTAATGGTGATCCCCCTCAGGTGTGGAAGTTTCTCAATACTCTTGGTATTGGGAAATCGAAGCCCAACCCCCCTTCTGACGTAGATGTTGATGCTCTCAACATGCATTTTACTTCTGGTGCAGCTAGTTTCGATTCCGCAACTAAGTCTGTCACTTTACAACGCCTAAATAATTCCCCTATCTCTTCTCCTAACTCTTTAGATTTCACTCCAGTTTCGGAAAATGATGTTAGAAAACAAATCCTGTCCATTTCCTCTAACGCTGTTGGCGGTGATGATATCAGCCGCAATATGCTTATCCCTATCCTTGATATTATCCTTCCTGTGATTACTCATATCCTTAATTCCTCGCTGTTTTCATCTACCTTTCCCAACATTTGGAAGCAAGCTATTGTAGTCCCTATTCCCAAGATATCTAGCCCATCTTCCTTATCCCATTATCGTCCCATCTCCATACTTCCTTTCCTATCAAAGGTGCTTGAACGTGTGGTTCATCACCAGTTGTTTTCCTTCCTCTCCAAAGGTCATCTAATGAACGCATTGCAGTCTGGCTTTCGTCCGGGGCATAGCACAGTTACTTCTCTGGTCAAGGTATCCGATGATATCCGCATGGGTATGGAGCGTCAGGAAGTGACACTGCTTACTCTCCTTGACTTTAGCAATGCGTTCAATAGTGTTGATTTTGACGTCCTACTGTCCTTTTTAAAATTATTAAGCGTCTCCTCATCCGTCACAGACTGGTTCCGTAGCTACCTTGAGGGTCGTCGGCAGCGCGTCAAGGTTGACGGCATGTTGTCTGACTGGTGCAGCATCACGGCTGGAGTCCCACAAGGTGGCGTCCTTTCTCCACTCCTATTTTCCATCTTTATTAACTCCATTTCCCAGAGTCTTACCTGTTCCTACCACTTGTATGCGGATGATTTGCAGATTTACACCCATGTACCTGTGGAAAGTATTCAGCAGGCTGTTTGTGTCATGAATTGTGATTTAGTGGCTATTGCGGCTTGGGCGTCTGAACATGGTATTTCAGTCAATCCCGGTAAGTCGCAATCCATAATCATTGGTGGTCGCAGGCAGCTTGCTCAAATTGATTTTCCTTGTCTCTCCCCTGTTTCCTTCATGGGTACTGTTATACCTTATTGCGAGACCGTCAAAAACTTGGGCGTCTTTTTTGACAGGACGTTATCCTGGACACGCCAAGTTAACGAGGTCAGTAGGAAGATTTTTGCCTCCTTGAGGTCCCTTGGGCGCTTGCGTAGCTTCCTGCCCGTTAAGACGAAAATTGCTCTCTCCCAGTCCCTTCTTCTTCCTATCCTTGACTACGCCGATGTTTGTTATTTGGATCTCACTGAAGAGCTGCTCAACAAACTCGAGAGGTTGCAGAACGCAGCCATCCGCTTCGCGTTTGGCTTGCGTAAGTTCGACCATGTGTCGGTGTACCGTGCGCAGCTCAAGTGGCTCCCTATACGACTTCGGCGAAATTCCCATATCCTCTCACTCCTTTTCAATATCCTCCATAATCCCAATACTCCCCCTTACCTCAAAGAGCGTTTTAGTTTGAGGACGGAAGTTCACGAACGGCTGCCTCGATCGTGCACTAGGATGCTATTGGTTGCTCCCACCCACCGAACTGATTACTACGGCCAGTCTTTTACTGTGCAAGCTGTGCGCTTATGGAACTCCTTACCTGCTTCCATCAGAGTCGCTAACTCTCTTCAGAGCTTCAAAAACCAGTTGCGAGCTCATTTTGAATCCTTATGTGGATATTCTTAGGATATTACTATTATGTATGATGTATTTTATTTATTTCAATACCTGTATGTGTGTGTATAGTCTATTATTTATTATTATAGTTTTCTTTAGATTATGGTTAGGTATATTTTTAGTATATATGGATTATATTAAATTGAGTATTTATTAATATATGTACGTATAGTATAGAGTATTTATTATATTAACTTTAGTTTACTTTTAGGTATTTATTTATTTATTTTTGTTGCACCATCCCGCATCCAAGTTGTAAATGTTTGTTTCCTTTTGTTGGTTGCCTGGAAGAAATTGCTCTAGAGCAATAAGGCCGCCCAAATTGTACTGTATTCATGTGTTATGTCTGATTGTTGAAATTCTAGTTCTGTGCAATAAAGTATATTTGATTTGATTGATTTGATTTGAAAGTCTGACGACATGAGGGATGTGGGGGAAATGAGGACACCGAGTCCGACGGAGTACCTATGTGGAGTATCAAGGCAAAATCTGGAGGAAAGTGGAAGTATTGCAGAATATATACCAATGGGGGAGAACGTAAGAAGAGTTTGTGAAGGAGAATTACAATATGTTGGAGGAAACATAAAACGAAATAGAGAGGAGGAAGAAGAAGAAGAAGAAGTAGACAGAAGTGGAAAGTGGGAGACAGTGGGAAAACCAAAAAAACCGAAGATACAAGATAAAATTGAGGTCTATGTCTCCTGGAATAACAAATTACCCAAGCAATTCGCTTTAGCAAGGTTGTTCAAGGAAAATGGTATTCTAGAGGTAAAGAAAATCAAATATCTATCTCCATACAAAATGAGAGTTGAGTTCGAGAATGAATTGACCATGGAAAAGATGACACAAAGTAAAGCACTACTTGAAATGGGATGGAAATTTCAGGAAGCGTTCCGTGTTAATTATACTTATGGCACTATAAGGAATATTGACTTAGAACTTGCCCCTGAGGAAATAATGAAACGCATTACATGTGATCAGCGTGCGAGTTTGTCTGCAGTTATTCGATTAAAACGACGAGACACAAATGGAGAATGGATTCCAAGTGAGACAGTTCGTCTCTGCTTTAAAGGATCCTTCTTACCCCAATATGTGCATGTAGACAGTCTTCGTATTAAAGTAGACCCGTACGTTTTTCCCGTATCACAATGTACGAGATGCTGGCAGCTAGGACATACTAAGTCTAGATGTCCTGCTCGTACAACGGTTTGCCCGAAGTGCAGCGGACCGCACGAAAACTGTGACGTAAATACATATGTTTGTGTAAATTGCAAGGGAAACCATATGGCATTAAATAGACGCTGCCCTGTATTTTTGAAAGAAAAAGCGATCCGGGAGTTAATGTCGGAATATAATTGCACCTACCGAAGGGCCCTTACTATGTATGTATCGAAGTCTCCAAAGGTCGAAGCCGACGATTGCGATAAATCTGTCATTATAGGATCAGAATATTTCCGCCCAGATCTTCTGAAAGAAGAACAGTACACCGAAGAATTTCCGCAGTTAAGAAGATCTTCGGAGACCTACCAGCACAAGGAACGAGTAACATCCAATAATACTTATGCAAATATCGTAAAAATTCAGGCAGAAATCCATGAGCCCAAGGTGAAAAGGTCTAACAAACCAAATCAGAAGTACGCCGTAGATCCATTGGAAATTCAATACGATGACGAAAATATCATTCCTGAGAACAAGAAAGAAAAGGACAAAAAAAGAGACATTCAATTTACGGAGTTGTTAAATAGGCTAAAGGACATAATATTTATTAAAAGAGATCCATGGCAAGTGAAAATGAAATGTGTGATTAAATGCTGCGTTGAATGGTTAATATTAGTAGTAGTGGAAAATATTGCAGACTGGCCAATGTTAAAACTAGTTTTAGATTACTTTAATGGATAAGAACAACAAAATCATTAATTTTAAGATCATACACTGGAACTCCAGAAGTATTAGACCTAAAGTGATTAGTTTTGAAAATATTTTAATTCAGCGGAGGATCCACATTGCTGCTGTGTCTGAAACGTGGCTAGAGCCGGAAAGTTGCCTTAAAATTCGGGATTACAATATCTATCGAGATGATCGGAGTGACTCACACGGTGGCCTAGCGGTGTTTGTTCATAAATCGGTAAAAGCAAAGGTAGTATGTTTAGATAATTTTAGCAATAGAAAACTCCAAGTAATGCATATTCAACTCTATAATTGTGATTCTATCGAAAACATAATAGCAGGTTATTGCCCACCATCTGTACGCACGAACCTGCAAGATTGGGACAGGGTATTTTCTGTTGCAAATAGGAAAACTGTCGTCATTGGTGATTTTAATGGACATCATAGCAACTGGTCTAATAAAACTGACCATAGGGGAAATCAAATGATGGACGCTATTACAGAGAATCACTTAGTGATCTTAAATGACGGTACACCCACGAGAATCCAACTAGTCAATGGTATTTTGCAGCAGTATTCACCTGACATATCATTAGCGTCCACAGATATTGCACTTAGTCTTCAGTGTTCAACTTTTAATGAAACGCTAGGAAGTGACCATAGAATTATTGAAATTACAACTGCAATAAACGCATCCATCCCACCAGTAAATAAAAGGAACTTTAAAAAGGCGGACTGGACTTCTTATACTTCTACGCTACAAAAACTATTTAATAATTATTGTTTCAGTGAGGACCAGCAAAGAAATTACGACGTCTTCATTGACTTTATGAACATTGCAGCTGAGTTGTTTATCCCCTATATAAAAATAAATCAGAATCCGTGCAGTAATTTTATACCCAGACCTTACTGGAACGCTATAATTTCGAAAGCAGTAGCAGAACGCCGTTTGGCTCTTTCACAATTTCGTCGTAACCCCACCCCGCGTAATTCATTTATTTTAAAAGAAAAGATTCACTCTGCCCAACGTTTAATGCGACAAGCCAAGGGAACGAACTTTCAAAGCTTCTGCTCCTCTTTAGACCAAACAACTTCAGCCGCTGATCTATGGGATAAAATGAAGTGGATGAAAGGATATAAACAGGCAAGACAGTGTATCGATCAGAAGTTAGCGAGCAGGCTGCTTCACACTTTGACACCTGACTTTGTATCTCCGGAGCAGCCAAAATTTTATTCTACCAATAAATATGTGAATGCTCCAATTTCTTTGTCAGAATTAAAACATAGTATACCGGTTCAGAATACCTCACCAGGAAGCGATGGAATCAGTTACCTAATGATTACTAAGCTTCCGATGAATGGCAAAATCATTTTATTACAATTGTACAATAACTTTTACGAAAAACACTTTACGCCGATGCAGTGGCGGGATATTCTTATAGTACCCATTCCGAAGGCGGGGCGGGATCAAAATAGTGTCTCATCGCTTAGACCAATATCTATGATGTCATGTGTGTGTAAAATATTTCATAGTATTTTGAACAAAAGGCTCGAATGGTACTGTGAAAGAGGTAATCTGTTTTCGGTCAACACAACTGGTTTTAGGAAATCTTATTCATGTCTAGATAACCTATCTAACTTAGTGACCAACATATTAATAGGATTTACGGTAAAAAAGCCTACAGTCGCTTGTTTTATTGACATAAATAGTGCATACAATAATGTAAACATAACCTCATTACTCCTTATCTTAGATAGTATCGGATCGGGTTCAAAATTATGTCAATACCTTTGGAACTTCCTTCAACTGAGAATCCTTCGAATTCAATCGCATGGTTCGGACATTATCAGATGTACAAATACCGGTTTGGCGCAAGGCGACCCGTTATCTCCCTTGTTATTCAACATTGTAACATATAAGATATGCAAACATATAGATAACGTATTTGTATCTCAATATGCAGACGACTTTGTTCTTTATACTATTTGTGATAATGCGGAGGAAGGTAGTAAGAGGTTACAAACAGCTATAAACAAACTTAATGGATTTCTGAGTGAGGTAGGTTTGGAGATATCGGCGACAAAAACAAAAGTGTGCGTGTTTAAAAGAGGTTTTAAAAGGGATAATATTCGTATAATTATAAATGACAGTATAGTAGAAGTAGTGAAAAATATAAAATATTTGGGTTTGTGGCTTGATCGCTCGTTGACGTGGTCAAAACACTTAAATGAATTAAAAGAAAATGTTGCGAAATTCGTAAACATTTTACAAATTCTTAGAGGCGCTGGTTGGGGGGTTCATCAAACTCATTTAAGGCGACTATATATTGCTTTGATACGTAGTAGAATGGACTACGCGTGCTTTTTGTACAATTCTAGCTGTAAATCAAACTTAAATAAAATTGATAAATTACAAAACCAATGCCTCAGATTGGTCGGAGGTTTTATTAAATCTACACCTATACATGTCTTAGAAAGTGAGCTCTGCATTCCACCATTGTTTAACAGGAGACAATACTTAGCGGCAAAATACTGGCTAAAGTCTAAATCTTCCTATGACAGTGTTGTAATTAAATCTCTAGACAGACTCGAGAAGAAGTGTCATGGTGCATACTGGGCTAGGAAGAAATTACCCCTTCTTATTGAAACACACCGTAATTTTAATAAGATACCTGTTCATCAACACAACCGCCTAGAAATGTTCGCTTTAAGTACGTGGGTCAGCAATGTGGATCCATCTGTTAATTGTTATATAGACTCCGTCGATAAAAGTAAAAATAAATATAGTACAACAACACTTAAACAATTATGTAATAAGGACATCGTGAAAAAATATTCAAAATTTTATAAAATATTCACTGACGGTTCCAAAGACAACGGTAAGCTTGGTGCAGCCTTTTTCGATCCCCAAAATAATGTTAGTTGCAGACTTAAAATTGATTCTAACATATCAATAATGCGCGCAGAACTAATAGCTATCGCGGAAGCACTTTCGTATATCACCACCGTCAACTACGACAAGTTTGTTATACTGTCAGACTCTAAAAGCGCATTACAGCATGTGGCTCGATGTACCTCGAATTTTCGAGGAACTTCGATAGCATACAACATTTTGGAATCAATGCTAAGGCTGTCCCAAGCAAAGAAAAACATTTGTTTACAATGGATACCGGCACATATTGGCTTAGAGGGCAATGAATATGCTGATAAGTTGGCTAAGGAGTCTATGTCGGTTGGAATCCAATTAAGCTGCTTACCATATTTTTCAGAAGTTTTACATATAGCAAAAAAACGCTGCGATAACTTGTGGACTGAATACTTCGATGAAAGATCCTTAACCAAGGGAATATGGTACAAAACTATCCAACCGTTACTGTCCAGAGCCCCTTGGTTCGAGGGCGCCAATATGTGCAGGAGTGACATTGTTACAGCTTTGAGACTCCGATCCGGACACATCCCACTCAATAGTTTTGGCTATCTCATGAAGAAAACCCCATCACCTAACTGTGACGAGTGCAACCGTAGTGAAGATGTCTATCATGTTATGATGGAGTGTCTCCGGAACGAAGCTGAAAGATCACAATTTATGTCTCAGTTTAATTATAGTGGTGAAGTAGGGTTCTGTAACAGTGTCCTAGCAGCTCCCAGGTCGGAGGCAGCTAGGGCAATGTACAAACTCGTAGAAATATCTGTTAAACGTAGGTTGTCAGTCGCAAACCTTGGTCATTAAACATAAACCTGTGAATACTATGAGGGTGGCATATTCTAATCAGAATAAACCCTCAATAAAATTAAAGAGAAAAAAAAAAAAAATTAAAAGTTTTATAAATATTCTCAAAATATACCTACCCATCCTACTAATCTTATTTGTGTTATATAAACACGAAAGTTTGTGAGGATGTGATATACATAACTACTGACATCATGTTTAGATGGAACTTAACCTACAGTACTATTGCTTATTTATTAAAACAACAAATGGGCTGCAATCTACGTATAAAGATACTCGTACATAGCTACGATTACTCGCGGGCAGCCGTTAGTATTACCATAGTATAATCTTATGATAAATATCAGTAAGTGAAAAGTAAGTTTACACTAGTTGGAACACATAATATGATATGAAAAAATGAAATAAAATAAAAAAAAAGAAAACAAAAACACACATAGTATGACAGTACGTGGTATACATATCATGAAACATTATTTAAGAACGTAAATAAAATATATATATATTTTTCTTTAATCTAACTTTACTGGTGGACGTATTTGGCGGCCGCTTCTAGTGGTATAATAGTTAGCGGCGCCGGTCGGCGCCGGCGCCGGTGGTGTCGGGGCCGCCGGTGCTACCGGGGCTATCGGGGCTAACATATTAGCGCCGCTTGACGCTGATTCGTCACCATCGTCATAGAAAACCTTGGATGGGTATAGGGTTTGGTTTTGAGCTGGTTGTTTTATTTTTAAGATATGTTCGCGATTGCGACGGTAGATGCCGCCACCCTCAGCTTCCACCCAATACGACCTATCCCCACGTGCAATTTCCTTTATTTTGGCTTTGACCCACACCTTCCCATCTTTCATTCGGACCTGATCACCCGGTTTCAACTTGTCTAGGTGTTTTGTGCCTCGGTCATAGTAACGTGCCATGCGTTCCGTCGCTTGTGTCCTAGTTGCTTTAACTATAGAAGGATGTATAGTTTTTGGAGTGAGGACACTGTCTGGCGTTGGAAGGCGGGTATTGAGTCGTCTGCCCATAAGCAGCTGAGCCGGGGAAAATTTTTCCCCTGATATAGGAGTATTTCTAAAGTTTAACATTCCTAATTGCCAATCACTTTTATCTTCTCTCGCCTTTTTGATTATCCTTTTAACTGTTTGTATATTCCTTTCTGCCAATCCATTCGATCTTGGGTAGAGTGGGGAACTCGTTTCATGCACTATTTCCCAAGTATCTGTAAAATGTTTAAACTCTGACGATACAAACTGGCGACTGTTGTCAGTTACTAACTTTTTAGGTATACCGAACCTACTGAATATATTTTTCATATTTAGTACTAGCTTTTGCCCGCGACTTCGTCCGCGTGGCGTGTTATATAAGAGAGAGATCTTTGTGTGTGTGGGAGTGCATACTTATGCAGTTTAGATTTTTTCATAAGTACATTTTTTTTTTTCCCAATAACTCCCATTTTTCAAAATACAGCCAAAAATAAACTTTATATTTACTAAGGTATGCATGCATGCTAGATTGAATCAATTGATTGAATTGTTTTTTTTTAATTGATTGTTCATTGAGTTTTAATTTTAATACACACTTCCTCTCTTCCCTTCAACGTTGCTGTGCCCTACAGGGTCCATGTTTTAGTTCCTATGCCTATGTAACACCCCATTGTACTACATGGAATGCAATAAATAATTTAATTGAATTGAATTGAAAATATCTATCTTACGCGGTTTCGATTTTTTCATACAAATGTTTTTTTCCCACTAACTCCCGTTTCCGTGGGAATTTTGCAATATCCTGTTGCAACTAAGCTTTAAGTTAACTAAGGTACCTGCATGCCAAATTTCAAGCGTCTAACTTAAGCGGTTTAGATTTTTCATACAAAAAGATTTTCCCGCTAATTTCCGTTCCCGTGGGAATTCCGAGAATTCCTTTCTTAGTGCACCTCTACGGTACATAAGCTATGTCCCTTCCAAATTTCAAATGCCTACGTTTAGCCGTTCAGGCTATGCGTTGATATGTCAGTCACTGAGTCAGTCAGTTTCTCCTTTTATTTAGATTTGATTTTTTCATAGAAATGTTTTTTCCCGCTAACTACCGTTCCCGTGGGAATTTTGTAATATCCTGTTGCAACTAAGCTTTAAGTTTACTAAAGTACCTGCATGCCAAATTTCAAACGTCTAACTTGAGTGGTTTAGATTTTTCATACAAAAGGATTTTCCCGCTAATTCCCGTTCCCGTGGGAATTTCGGGAATTCCTTTCTTAGTACACCTCTACGGTATCTAAGGTACCTGCATGCCAAATTTCAAACGTCTAACTTGAGTGGTTTAGATTTTTCATACAAAAGGATTTTCCCGCTAATTCCCGTTCTCGTGGGAATTTCGGGAATTCCTTTCTTAATGCACCTCTACGGTACCTAGGGTACCTGCATGACAAATTTCAAACGTCTAACTTGAGTGGTTTAGATTTTTCATACAAAAGGATTTTCCCGCTAATTCCCGTTCCCGTAGGAATTTCGGAAATTCCTTTCTTAGTACACCTCTACGGTATCTAAGGTATCTGCATGCCAAATTTCAAACGTCTAACTTGAGTGGTTTAGATTTTTCATACAAAAGGATTTTCCCGCTAATTCCCGTTCCCGTAGGATTTTCGGGAATTCCTTTCTTAGTACATCTCTACGGTATCTAAGGTACCTGCATGACAAATTTCAAACATCTAACTTGAATGGTTTAGATTTTTCATACAAAAGGATTTTCTTGCTAATTCCCGTTCTCGTGGGAATTTCGGGAATTCCTTTCTTAGTGCACCTCTACGGTACTTAAGGTATCTGCATGCCAAATTTCAAACGTCTAACTTGAGTGGTTTAGATTTTTCATACAAAAGGATTTACCCGCTAATTCCCGTTCCCGTAAGAATTTCGGAAATTCCTTTCTTAGTACACCTCTACGGTATCTAAAGTACCTGCATGCCAAATTTCAAACGTCTAACTTGAGTGGTTTAGATTTTTCATACAAAAGGATTTTCCCGCTAATTCCCGTTCCCGTAAGAATTTCGGAAATTCCTTTCTTAGTACACCTCTACGGTATCTAAGGTACCTGCATGCCAAATTTCAAACGTCTAACTTGAGTGGTTTAGATTTTTCATACAAAAGGATTTTCCCGCTAATTCCCGTTCTCGTGGGAATTTCGGGAATTCCTTTCTTAATGCACCTCTACGGTACCTAAGGTACCTGCATGACAAATTTCAAACGTCTAACTTGAGTGGTTTAGATTTTTCATACAAAAGGATTTTCCCGCTAATTCCCGTTCCCGTAGGAATTTCGGAAATTCCTTTCTTAGTACACCTCTACGGTATCTAAGGTATCTGCATGCCAAATTTCAAACGTCTAACTTGAGTGGTTTAGATTTTTCATACAAAAGGATTTTCCCGCTAATTCCCGTTCCCGTAGGATTTTCGGGAATTCCTTTCTTAGAACACCTCTACGGTATCTAAGGTATCTGCATGCCAAATTTCAAACGTCTAACTTGAGTGGTTTAGATTTTTCATACAAAAGGATTTTCCCGCTAATTCCCGTTCTCGTTAGAATTTCGGAAATTCCTTTCTTAGTACACCTCTACGGTATCTAAGGTACCTGCATGCCAAATTTCAAACGTCTAACTTGAGTGGTTTAGATTTTTCATACAAAAGGATTTTCCCGCTAATTCCCGTTCCCGTGGGAATTTCGGGAATTCCTTTCTTAGTACACCTCTACGGTATCTAAGGTACCTGCATGACAAATTTCAAACATCTAACTTGAATGGTTTAGATTTTTCATACAAAAGGATTTTCCCGCTAATTCCCGTTCTCGTGGGAATTTCGGAAATTCCTTTCTTATTGCACCTCTACGGTACCTAAGGTACCTGCATGACAAATTTCAAACGTCTAACTTGAGTGGTTTAGATTTTTCATACAAAAGGATTTTCCCGCTAATTCCCGTTCCCGTAGGAATTTCGGGAATTCCTTTCTTAGTGCACCTCTACGGTATCTAAGGTACCTGCTTGCCAAATTTCAAACGTCTAACTTGAGTGGTTTAGATTTTTCATACAAAAGGATTTCCCTTCACTACTCTGCTCCTATTGATTGTAGCGTGATGAAAAGTATACTATAACCTGTCCAGGAGTGTGAAGAATAATTGTACCAAGTTTCATTAAAATCCGTCCAGTAGTTTTTGTTTCTATAAGGAACATACAGACAGACAGACAGACAGACAGACAGACAGACAGACAGACAGACAGACAAAAATTTAACTGATTGCATTTTTGGCATCAGTATCGACCACTTATCACCCCCTGATAGTTATTTTGAAAAAATATTTAATGTACAGAATTGACCTCTCTACAGATTTATTATAAGTATAGATGTGGTGTAAGTAATTAGATTTTATCTGTATGTAATGTAACAGTCAGTTGAATAAAAAAACGTATACAAATCAGATCAATTAATTGGCGTAATGTGATTCTAGAAAGAGTTTTAATGTTAATAGATAGCTAGCTATAGCTATGTGTAGGTTCCTGTAGGAATGAGATATAACTGTTTAATAAAGACAGTTGCATAAAAATTTTATCATAAATTCCCTAAATTATGGCGCCTACCTACCCTCTAAGTTAGAAAAGTGATCAAATACTAACTTGAAGTCACTCAGTTTAAAAAAAAACATCGAAATCATTCCAGTAGCTATGGCGTCATGCGCTTCTTGACACGATCACGAAATCTAGATTTCCGCGGGAATGAGGTATTTTCCCGGCATAAAAAGTAGCCTGTGTCCGTGCCTAAGATCCTATCTTTAAATTAACCAAGTCTTATAAAATTCCGTTCAGACGTTAAGGCGTGAATGAGGCAAACTTTTAAAACAAACAATAAAAATCACTAACCTAATTAGTTTTCTGTCTACTGCCTACGCCTTAAGTACGATAGCATAAATATTAATAGGCCATATCCTTTTCTAGATTACTATCTATCAGCTAACTAAATTTCATCAAAATCCGTTGAGCCGTTTAGGCATGATAGACAAAACTCCCAGCAAAAACCATAAAAAAATCACTAACTCAATTCAGTTTTCTGCCTACTTCCTACCCCCTAAGTACGATGACGTGATCAATTTGATCGTACAACCGTTTTTAGATAACCAACTATTACCTTACTAAATTTCATTAAAATCCGTTCAGCCGTTTAGACGTGAAAGAGCAAAAGTCCCAACAAAAACGACTACAAATCACTAAATCAATTTAGTTATCTGCCAACTGCCTACCCCCTAAGAACGATGGCGTGATTATTAATAGCCTATGACCATTTCTAGGTTATCATCTATCACCATACCAAATTTCATCAAAATCCGTTGAGCCGTTTAGGCGTGAAAGAGTAACAGACAGACAGACAGACAGACAGAGTTACTTTCGCATTTATAATATTAGTATGGATGATAGCGGCTGACGTCATATTTGTACCCAAGGGGGCAACCTCGACATATTTGGAGTAGTAGTCGACAAGTAACAGGTAATGCTTTTGGTCGATATCGAATATGTCAGCGGCGAGATGTATCCAGGGCAGCGCGGGCGCCGGGTGCGCACACAGCGGCTGGCGGAGCTGCGCGGCGCGGTGCCGCTGGCAGGTGTCGCAGCTATGCACGCGCTGCTCTATGTCGGCGCCCATCGCCGGCCACCACACTACCTCGCGTGCTCGGCGCTTGCATTTCTCTATTCCTAGGTGACCTTCATGTATTCTGTCTAACAGTTCTTTTCTCAGTGTCTTCGGCACAACTATCTGATGATTACGAAATACGATATCGTCTATTACGTGCAGCTCATCTTTTATAGTCCAATATTGTTTAACTGACTCGTGTAAATGTTTTTTATCTCCCGGCCATCCCTTAAAGTAAATTTTCTTCACTTGTACTAGTGATTCATCCTTCTCTGTTTCTTCTTTAATTTTTTTCATTTTTTCCACCGAAATATTTATATTCTCTATCAGCGAGTTGACATGAATTGTTACATCGTCATAGCATTCTTTATCTGATCCATCGTCTGTCGGGGCACGTGAAAGCGCATCCGCTATAAACATAAGCTTTCCTGGTTTGTACGAAATTTTTAATGCATACCCCTGAATTTTCATTAACATACGCTGTAACCGTGGTGGTGTTGAGTTTAATGGTTTTTTAAATATGGATTCCAACGGTTTGTGATCCGTTTCTACCGTAACTCTATTGTGACCATACACGTACTGGTGGAATCGCGTGCATCCGAAAACGATGGCGAGGAGCTCCTTCTCAATCTGAGCCCAGCGCCCCTCGGCGGGCGTGAGCGTGCGCGCCGCGTAAGCGACCGGGCGGCCACCCTGCATCAGGCACGCGCCCAGCCCGCGCGCGCTCGCGTCTACCGACAGCGTCACTTCCTCGCTCGCCGAGTAGTACCGCAGCACAGGCGCCTCACTTATTCGTCGCTTGAGTTCCATAAAGCTTTTCTTATGCATCTCATTCCATATAAAATCATTTTTCTCTTTTAAAAGATCTCGCAAGGGTGCCGACACTTCAGAGTAATTTGGTATGAACCGTGATAAATAATTGGTGATGCCTAGAAATCTTTCCAGCTCTTTACGATCACCTGGAGTAGGCATCTTCGCGATTGCATTTACACGCTTCTCGTCGGGTCGCATTCCCTGACTGTTAAATATATGACCTAAATAAGCCACGTCACTGACCCCAAAAATGCATTTTTCCTTATTAAATTTTACCCCAAACTCCTCTGCTTTCTTCATTACTTCTCCGAGTCGAGCATCGTGTTCGCTTTTCGTCCGTCCTGTCACGAGTATGTCGTCTATGTAAACAGTCACTCCTTCTGCTTTAAATATTTTAAACATTTCGCCGTGAAAGATTTCTGGCGCGCAATTAATGCCAAAGGGCATTCGTAAGAAACGATATCTGCCAAAAGGTGTCGAAAATGTACATAACTTTGAACTTTTTGTATTTAATTTCAGCATCCAAAAACCCTTGTTAGCATCAAGTTTCGAGAAATATTTAGCACCATTTAATTCACTCGCGATTTCGTCTAGTGTAGGTAGCTGAAAGTGACTGCGCCTTACCGCCTTATTTAAGTGAAAAGGATCTAGACATACTCTTAATTTTTTATCGGGCTTTTCTACCACTACTAAACCCGATACCCAGTCCGTCGGTCTGTCCTCGCGTTTGATAATATTTAAAGACACCATATTATCCAACTCCTGTTTCAAACGTGGGCGCAGCCTGATAGGTATTTTCCTACTCGCATTTACAATAGGTGGCACGGTTTCGTCTGTTGAGATGTTGACTTCCGTCGGCAGGCAACCAATGCCTTCAAAAATGTTTGAACTGAAATTATACCCCGATATTTCGTTAATGCGGGCAATCAGCTGTAAATCAGTGCATGCCTTCAATCCCAATAAGTTATTGCATTCAACATCAAGAATAAAAATTTTCTGTCTCGCTGTAAATGTTTCATATTTTAGAGTTGCAATAAAAAAGCCCAATACCGGTAATTTATTCTTGCTGATTTCTTTAAGTACTACATTAGTTTTAGTCAACATATCAAGAGTAAACCCTGCCTGTAAAAAACTTTTTAACGACATAACAGAAGTATCTGCGCCACTGTCTAATTTAAATCGCATCGACACATTATTTACATAAATTGTTTCGCACCAGGAATTATTTTCACTTTCTCCCACTGAGTCTATTGCAATATTGTAAACGTAAAACTCACCGTCCTCGTCCTCATATTCATCGTTACCTGGTCCTTCCTCACTGCATTCCACAACCTCGCGCACAATTTTAGCTCTGCAGCATTTAGCGAAATGCCCATTACGCTCGCACCTATAACACTTGGCACTATACGCGGGGCACCGATCACTAGCTCCGTGCCCGCCGCCACACCTGCCGCAAGCGTTGGCGCGCTGCTCGGCGCCCGTGCGCGGCACGAACCCTGCCCGCGCCCCGCCGGCACCGCCGCCGCGGCGGCCGCGCGCGCGCCAGCCCCGGGCGCCGCGCGCGCCGCTCACGCGCGCCTCCTCGAGCGCGGGCGCCGGCGCGGGCTCCGCACGGCCGCTGCACGCCGCCGCCTGCGAGCTCGCCCGCTCCGCCGCACGACACAATGACACCGCTTCCTCCAAATCAAGCTTTGACCTTGCCAGTAGGCGCTCCCTCATTTGTTTATCATTTAACCCTCTTATCAGTTGAGTCAGTATTAAACTATTCTTTAATGTGCCAAATTCACAACTTTTACTTTTTATTTTGAGATCGCTAAGAAAAATATCAAAACTATTATCTTTTTGGTACGTGTCAAAAAATATGTGTCGTTCAAAATTTACGTTTTTCGCTGGATCAAAACGTTGTTGAAATTTTTGAACTAACTGGTCGTACTTAATATCTTTCTCATCGAAATCAAATTCTTCATAAATTTCTCTTCCGTATTTTCCGATGACATGAAGGAATAAAGCACTTTTTTCTTTAGAAGATGAATTTTCCCTTCCTGATGCGATCATAAAATAATCAAAGGAATTCTTCCATTCCCTCCAGTTGACAGCCATATTGCCATGACCTTGGAGTGCGGCCGGTTGTTGTATCGCCGAGTAAACCGACATATTTCCTTCATGTATTTCACCACCTTTATTTTGCGACATCAGCACAATCACACACTTTTATCACAATCCTTTTACTATATATTTTCACTTTGTTTTTACACCTGACACCATGTAATGATTATTGTTAAGGGGAGCTAAATGATACGCGTGTGTCATGCAAACAAAGACTGATTTATTATTCTATATCTAACTACCCTCACAACACCCGGCTATACAGGTTGTGAGAAGCTGCAGTAGTTTTAGGCGGATGAGACGTTCGTTATGTAAAATTGACGATTCAAAGTGTAACTATGTTACCTACTGAATAAAGATATTTTTGAATTTGAATTTTGAATTTGAATTTGAATTAAGTATCACGGGAAAGTTGCGGGAGGAAAAGGGGTTGGAGCTAATAGCTTGAAGGCAGCTGAGGGAGTCGGAAAATACTATGGCTCTGGAGATCTTGTGAGAAAGAATGTATTTTACTGCCTCGTAAATGGCAACAGCCTCACCAGTAAAAACTGAGGAGTGGGAGGGAAGTTTATAATTTAATAAAATTTGGAACTTAGGAAGCCACACTGCAGCACCGACCTCCCCATCAGTGGTAAGCTTGGAGGCGTCTGTGAAGAGAAGAAGGTAGTCACTCCATTGGGAATTTACGAGACTTAAGAAGACGGCGTTGGCTCCCGGGGTGTCCTTATGGATACCAAGATTAAAAATTATATTGGGGTCAAATAAGAGGGCCTGAAATGAAGTTGAGAAAATTGGGGATATACGCTTCTGAAAACATGAGTGGGGGAGTGAAGAGAATTTGCGGAAACTTTTTATCAAGCAAGGGAATTCTTTGTGGTACCAATATTTATTGCCAGGGATGATGTTATTTAAGGAAGTTAATTTATCTAATAAAGGATGAGAACTGTTTTGAATTAGTTTGAATACATATCTGTCTGAGAGGTATTTTCGCCGTAAAGTAAGAGGGGGATCTAAAGCTTCGACCTGAAGGGCATTAGTAGGGGACGATTTCATCGCGCCCAGGATGATCCTGAGACACTTGAATTGAATCTTGTCCAATTTACCTAGGGCCACTCTACTACAAGGTTCCAACACGAAAGACCCGTAGTCAAAAAGGCTACGGATCAAAGCATTATACACCAGCTTTTGGTAGTAAGGGTGGGCTCCCCACCAAACTCCAGATAAGCAGCGCATCACGTTTACGTTTTTTTCGGCTTTTTTGTATATATAATCTAGATGTGGAGCGCCACTCATTTTATTATCCAAGAAAACGCCGAGGAATTTTACTTGGTTACACATAGGAATGGTTTCTCCCGAGAATTGAACGTTTAAGTCGGGCACGCTTCTTTTCCTGGTAAAAACAACAACTTTGCTCTTACTTGGGGCCAGGGTCAAACCATGATCTGAGAGCCAGTCCTCCAGATATGTTAGAGCTCGATTGAGTCTGCTAACAGCATCATCTATCGAGCTAGATGCGACATATAGGGCAAGATCGTCAGCGTATTGAAGGACATTACAAAAAGAATCGACCGTTTGTTCCAAATCGTAAGTATACAGATTGTACAAAAGAGGGCTGATTACAGAACCTTGAGGAAGACCTTTCCAGACGCGTCTCGGGGGCCACATAGTATCCTGAGTTCGTACCTGTATGGTTCTTTCCGACAACATGTTGCATATGAAATGTGTTAACCTCTCTGGGATACTCAGATTAAGCATTTTCTGCCTGAGGATAGGAAGCAAGACATTGTCATATGCCGCTGTTATGTCCAGAAAGACGCCTACTAGGTATTCGTTCTTGGATAATGCTATCCGAATGTCTGTGGTGAGCACAGCTAGGCTGTCCATGCAACTCAAACCCCTACGGAACCCGAATTGGGTTCGGGCCAAGATGTTATTGGCCTCCACAAACCACTCCATACGTTTCTTTAGCATATGCTCCATGATTTTAGCCAAGGTAGACGATAAAGCAATGGGGCGATAAGATGTCGGGTTAGTAGGATATTTACCTGGCTTTAAAATAGGAATGACTACTTGGATTTTCCATGAGTCGGGAATAAAACCAGATTCAAAGAATTTGTTGATTAAAGAAAGATAAAAATATTTACTGGACTGACCCGCTTTACGTAGGAAAGAGTAAGGCACACCGTCATGACCAGGTGAGGAGTCCTTTAAATTTTGGAGAGAGATTAGGAGTTCAGACAAAGAAAAAGGGTCGTTGAATATATGATGGGAAAAAAACTGGGGATAAGCTGAAGGCAAACATTGAAAATTGGGTACAAATGGAGGAGATAATTTATCAATAAAACCATGTATCCATATGCTGACGTCATTAGAGTTTACGTCTTTATTCAAAAAAGACCCTCTGAATGAGCGTATGGACTTCCATAATAAAGTGGAGGGGTATCTGGGTTCGAGGTTTTCGCAGAACCGAGACCAACCACATTTTTTTTTCCTTTTAAAAAGCCGTTTGGCCAAAGCCGAAACCTTTTTAAAAAGTAAAAAATTCTCGATAGTCATCGACAGACAGTAAGAACTCTCTGCGTCCTTTCTACGTTGGAACATTTCGGAACACTCAGAATCCCACCAGGGGGGAGAGATCTTGGAACCCACCTTGGTCTTTTTTTGAGGGATGTTGGTGTCAGCAGATTTTATCAGAGAGTCAACCAAACCATTATAACATTCCGGCAAATTGTTGTTGTTAACGGGGGGAAGTGAATTTATGTAAGTGTCACTGTCAATGGAAAACTTATTCCAGTCGGCTTTTGAGAGACGGTATTTTAAAAGTGGGGAAAATTTTCTTACAGGGGGAGATGAGGATGGAGATTTTATTAATATTGGCATGTGATCACTGCCGTGGGAGTCTCGGAGGACTTCCCATGACAATAAGGACTAGAGATTCGGCGAACATAGCGACAAGTCGACCGCACTGATATTCCGGCTAGGAGACGTTCGACGAGTCGGTGAGCCATCATTTAAGATGCTGATATTGTACTGATCTAAAAGGTCAACAAAATCACAAGCCTGGGAGTCATAGCCTGCATAATTATTTTGCCAAATGATGTGGTGCAGATTAAAGTCCCCCAATATTAGGAAAGAGCCTGATAGTGATGAGAGGATTGGGATAAGGTCCGTTATGGAAATCTGTCTAGGATTAGGAATGTAGATGGATATGACAGTCAAGTCAGCAACTTTAACAGCCACTGCATTGATGCCATAAGGGAGTGGAGGAAGAGTTAGGCGTGTGAATACTACCGAGGATTTTATTAGGATTGCTGCTCCAGCGTGTTCATCATCTCGGTCATCCCGCAAACAGCGAAAACCAGGAAGTCGGAAATGGGACCCAGGTCTCAACCATGTCTCCGAGATGGCAAAGATGAGAGGATGGAAGGAGTTAATTAATTGAAGAATTTCATGTTTTTTAGAGCGAAGACTACAAGTATTCCACTGGATTATCGGAAACATTGTGGAATAATTGGAAAAGTTGATTTAGTTTGCGGGCAACGCTGGACGGTGGGGAGGAATCGTTGAATTTAGTTAGGAAGTTAATAAGAAGGGACAAAATGAGTTCGATAAGGTTATCCTCGCCAGGATTGGGGGAGGTACCCCTAAGGGCAGCACCATTCTGGGGAGGGGGCGGATCACGTTGGGAGATAAGAGCCTGGTGGGCAGCACTGTCGTATCCGGGTGAAAGTGGAGCGCGGGGGCGAGCAGGAGTAAAAATTGTGCGCCTAGAACTAACGGGTCGTTGAGGCGTCGCCACATTGGCAGAGGATCTAGCTGGTTGCTGTGTATTTGGGGCCGGAGAGAAGAGCGAACGAGCAACATCTGCATATGAAGGCTTTTGGACAGAAGGGAATCTTTTAGAAGCTTCATAATACGAGATGCTTTCGCGGGACATGACATGTTTTATGTCTTTCTGACGTGTGTGCTCGAGGCATCTTTTATCTGTGGCAAAGTGGTTGCCATTGCAAAGAACGCACTGAGCCTCTTCCTCAGAGACGTTGCAAATATCACCGCTATGTTGTTGACCACATCTGAAACATCTTTGCTTGGAGCGGCACTTATCTTTTGTGTGACCAAACCTGCAGCAGGCATTGCACTGAATTGAAGGGAGCTCGTAAACCTGAACCTCAATTATGGTGTGACAGCAATAGATATGCGAAGGGAGGGACTGACCATTGAAGGTGATGACAACAGTACGGGTGGGGACCCATTCCACACCTCCGTCCTTAAAAAAATTTCTGTTAAGGCGGCGAGCCTTCAAAATTTGTCCACAACCAGTCGGGAGTTCCACTTTATCAACAAATTCATTCATAGAGAATTCCAAGGGAATGTCCCTTACCAAACCCATGCGGGAGATGTTAAAAGTGGGGATAATACCTGAGTATTTATGAGCTGTCAAGGAAGGATCTGACAGGAATTGGTTAGCAGCATTGGCTGATTTAAATTCGATTGAGACCCTGTTTCTTCCGACACTTTTTACTCCATGTTTCGCTATGTCACAAATGTTAGACCGTCTCAAGAACTGCCCAAACTGAATCGGGTTGAGGGAAGTTCCAGCTTTAGGGTGTGTCTCATCCATGTACACGTGTACTATGAATGGACCGGGATCTTGATCCCTGTACTTTTTACCTTCATCATAGGATGGGTGGGTATAAACGTTCTGTATGGACGCCGATGGAGGGGAAGATTGTTTGTGTGACGTGGGAGGGCGCTCCGAGTCCTCTAGGATTCTCTTACGAGCCTGACTGGCTGGGGGGTGGATCACTCATCCCTACATCACACGGAGAGTGCGGAGACAAGTCCGGGGGAACCGGCTCCGGGGCCGACGACATAGTCGCCGCCCCAGCTCAAAGTGTAAACAAATAACACTTACCCGACACCAAAGAACAACACAAACACAACAAACAGGTAACACTTAGTCAGAATTTCACCTAAATCAACGAATATATGCGAGAGCTGTCAAACCGCGTGTGTTAACCTCAACACTCAACTTGACAGTCCACCTTGTATTCTTTGCCCACCAAACATCAGATATAATCGTATGTCAACTAACAACTGTCACCTTGACAATGTCACAGATCATTGTCACAGATTATAATACTAACATGTCAACGTTGAGAAAAAAAAATCCGTTTGCGCCATCTATTATCTTAATTTTACTCTAACTCTAAGTAAATATATTGTGCTTGCAATAACTTGCACTCAGTAAGCTGAAATTTCACTAGATGTCGCTCGATTCATTCGATCGATCCCATCAATAAATGACCACTAGATGCCGCTAAAAAAAGGGCGTTTTAGCGGCATCTAGTGGTCATTTATTAGAACTAAAAATAGCCCGAAGAATTGCCCGAGTTAGAACGGCACGGTTTCGTTGTATGACGTGAGGCATCTGTACGTTAGTATTATATGATCTGTGCTCATAGGTATATATTATAATGGTTATTAAACTACCCAAACGCGATGCGTCGAGATTACTCGAGATCGCGGGCTCGGGCATCAGGATCGGGCAGTGTTATAATAAATAGTTCATTGGTGGGCGACCCACGATTTCGTCATACATTTTATAGGTAGGTAGGTAGGTTACATTGGTACACACGATGACCTGACGCATCGTGTGTGGCAGATGAATCGAGTTAATGTAGGTAATAAAGCCTTATCATTCCACTTACTTAAGTAGGTAGGTACCTACTATGATTGTGGCTCTTTAACGCAAAACCTATACCGCAGCGTAGCCAGACGAGATAAAAAACGTAAAAAAACGGACCATTACTGAGTTACATTGCGATAACCAGGGATTATCATCTCTGTCCTTATCACTCGTACGCGCAGTTATGGCGTCAGTTGATCAACGACAGCTGTCGTTGTGTTTCGTGGTAGGTACAGGAAAGCAGTCGGTACTGCAGCTGTCAACATTTGGACCGCCATTTTATGAACAAGTTCATTTCTGTTTGGATTGCGTTCGAAGTGATACATATTTTTTCGTCCCCGTATTTACCTACTTAGATTTTTGTTCTTATTATTCCGTTTCTGTTACTTTTATTTTTGATTTTTGCTAGTATTGTGAGTAGTTGTTGATTTAAACAAAGTATTGACAACATGATTGATAATACGATAGATAGTTTTATCATAAACACAGCTGACTCGGACTCTTCCGACGAATCATCTTTGTCTAGTACAGACGACAGCGATTAAAATTCGAACTTTATGATAATTTATTCAAATACTAGCTTTTGCCCGCGACTTCGTCCGCGTGGCGTGTTATATAAGAGAGAGATCTTTGTGTGTGTGGGAGTGCATACTTATGCAGTTTAGATTTTTTCATAAGTACATTTTTTTTTCCCAATAACTCCCATTTTTCAAAATACAGCCAAAAATAAACTTTATATTTACTAAGGTATGCATGCATGCTAGATTGAATCAATTGATTGAATTGTTTTTTTTTAATTGATTGTTCATTGAGTTTTAATTTTAATACACACTTCCTCTCTTCCCTTCAACGTTGCTGTGCCCTACAGGGTCCATGTTTTAGTTCCTATGCCTATGTAACACCCCATTGTACTACATGGAATGCAATAAATAATTTAATTGAATTGAATTGAAAATATCTATCTTACGCGGTTTCGATTTTTTCATACAAATGTTTTTTTCCCACTAACTCCCGTTTCCGTGGGAATTTTGCAATATCCTGTTGCAACTAAGCTTTAAGTTAACTAAGGTACCTGCATGCCAAATTTCAAGCGTCTAACTTAAGCGGTTAAGATTTTTCATACAAAAAGATTTTCCCGCTAATTTCCGTTCCCGTGGGAATTCCGGGAATTCCTTTCTTAGTGCACCTCTACGGTACCTAAGCTATGTCCCTTCCAAATTTCAAATGCCTACGTTTAGCCGTTCAGGCTATGCGTTGATATGTCAGTCACTGAGTCAGTCAGTTTCTCCTTTTATTTAGATTTGATTTTTTCATACAAATGTTTTTTCCCGCTAACTACCGTTCCCGTGGGAATTTTGTAATATCCTGTTGCAACTAAGCTTTAAGTTTACTAAAGTACCTGCATGCCAAATTTCAAACGTCTAACTTGAGTGGTTTAGATTTTTCATACAAAAGGATTTTCGGGAATTCCTTTCTTAGTGCACCTCTACGGTATCTAAGGTACCTGCATGCCAAATTTCAATTGTCTAACTTGAGTGGTTTAGATTTTTCATACAAAAGGATTTTCCCGCTAATTCCCGTTCCCGTGGGAATTTCGGGAATTCCTTTCTTAGTACACCTCTACGGTATCTAAGGTACCTGCATGACAAATTTCAAACATCTAACTTGAGTGGTTTAGATTTTTCATACAAAAGGATTTTCCCGCTTATTCCCGTTCTCGTAGGAATTTCGGAAATTCCTTTCTTAGTACACCTCTACTGTATCTAAGGTACCTGCATGCCAAATTTCAAACGTCTAACTTGAGTGGTTTAGATTTCTCATACAAAAGGATTTTCCCGCTAATTCCCGTTCCCGTGGGAATTTCGGGAATTCCTTTCTTACTCTACGGTATCTAAGGTACCTGCATGACAAATTTCAAACATCTAACTTGAATGGTTTAGATTTTTCATACAAAAGGATTTTCCCGCTAATTCCCGTTCTCGTGGGAATTTCGGGAATTCCTTTCTTAATGCACCTCTACGGTACCTAAGGTACCTGCATGACAAATTTCAAACGTCTAACTTGAGTGGTTTTAGATTTTTCATACAAAAGGATTTTCTTGCTAATTCCCGTTCTCGTAGGAATTTCGGGAATTCCTTTCTTAGTGCACCTCTACGGTACTTAAGGTATCTGCATGCCAAATTTCAAACGTCTAACTTGAGTGGTTTAGATTTTTCATACAAAAGGATTTTCCCGCTAATTCCCGTTCCCGTAGGAATTTCGGAAATTCCTTTCTTAATACACCTCTACGGTATCTAAGGTACCTGCATGCCAAATTTCAAACGTCTAACTTGAGTGGTTTAGATTTTTAATACAAAAGGATTTTCCCGCTAATTCCCGTTCCCGTAGGATTTTCGGGAATTCCTTTCTTAGTGCACCTCTACGGTATCTAAGGTACCTGCATGCCAAATTTCAAACGTCTAACTTGAGTGGTTTAGATTTTTCATACAAAAGAATTTCCCTTCACTACTCTGCTCCTATTGATTGTAGCGTGATGAGAAGTATACTATAACCTGTCCAGGAGTGTGAAGAATAATTGTACCAAGTTTCATTAAAATCCGTCTAGTAGTTTTTGTTTCTATAAGGAACATACAGACAGACAGACAGACAGACAGACAGACAGACAAAAATTTTACTGATTGCATTTTTGGCATCAGTATCGACCACTTATCACCCCCTGATAGTTATTTTGAAAAAATATTTAATGTACAGAATTGACCTCTCTACAGATTTATTATAAGTATAGATAAATGTTTTGAACCTCTGAAACTTTGTTTACATTCTATATCTCGTCTGGTTGCCTTTAACACGTCAGTAATCTAATCATTATTTTTATTTAATTTTATTTTAAGTTATATCTGTCATTATTATTTTTTTATTCTATCTGTCATTATAATAATATTATAAAACAAAGCTCCCACGCCATTCGCTCGTCTGTTTGTTGGCAGCTAACTCAAAAAAAATAAATAATGACAGATATAACTTAAAATAAATTTAGATGTGTTTACAGGAATTAGCACCAATGTCATGACTTATAAGAAGTGTTATATATTTTTTTCTTTGAGCTTCTATATTTGCAACTTTTTACCACGCACTTCGCATGTTGCCAGTTCGGCGCCTAATCGCGCACCGCGGAGAAATACTGTCACTCACGTCGCTATATTTACAGTAACTTTGCGTCCCACTTTTTGAGCGCTGATGTTCAATCTATGTCCGAAAAAAATCAAGACTAGTGGGAGCTTTCATCGAAAAAGCTGCCTAATGGTTTTGAGATATAACGAAACAATGTATTGTGGAATTTTATAAGTACCTACCTATGTCTATCTTTTAGGAATCACTTATCATACACATTTTAATATTTATAAAATGGCTACGTTAATACGTTAGTTACCTACCTACTTTAATGAATGTTATAATTGCCCTTTTCTTCCTTTATGTTAGGTATGTTACCTCCAACAACTTTGCTTTACATTCACCTTTTGGGGCCTTTGGCGACTCAATCATAACCCTGACACTAGGGTTGATTAGGCTGGTATTCCACCTACGACAAGAAAATAAGATTCACGACATTATTTAATACATACTATTTTTCTTTTTAGGTTCATCAGGAACTTTTAAAGTACTGACACCGAAAAAGGTGTACAAAAATAAACGGCTTCGCGACTGCGAACTTGAAGAGCTCGTGGAGCCGCCAGCAGTAGCATACCAGTGTAACACGCCGAAGAGAAGACGGTTGTCAATTACTGAAGACACGCCAAAATGCAAAGCATTAAAAAAGAAATTAGTATTGTATCTAACAATAACAAAATGTAATACCTTTTGAATTAAAGAAGTAGTTTAATTGAATATTTATTGTATTTTCATTCTAGTCATTAAAAAAAATCCAACTTCATTAAATTTGTTAATTTTAATAATCAAGTAGGTATCTTAATTAACATATATTAATACTATCCATACTAATATTATAAATGCGAAAGTAACTCTGTCTGTCTGTCTGTCTGTCTGTTACTCTTTCACGCCTAAACGGCTCAACGGATTTTGATGAAATTTGGTATGGTGATAGATGATAACCTAGAAATGGTCATAGGCTATTAATAATCACGCCATCGTTCTTAGGGGGTAGGCAGTTGGCAGATAACTAAATTGATTTAGTGATTTGTAGTCGTTTTTGTTGGGACTTTTGCTCTTTCACGTCTAAACGGCTGAACGGATTTTAATGAAATTTAGTAAGGTAATAGTTGGTTATCTAAAAACGGTTGTACGATCAAATTGATCACGTCATCGTACTTAGGGGGTAGGAAGTAGGCAGAAAACTGAATTGAGTTAGTGATTTTTTTATGGTTTTTGCTGGGAGTTTTGTCTATCATGCCTAAACGGCTCAACGGATTTTGATGAAATTTAGTTAGCTGATAGATAGTAATCTAGAAAAGGATATGGCCTATTAATATTTATGCTATCGTACTTAAGGCGTAGGCAGTAGACAGAAAACTAATTAGGTTAGTGATTTTTATTGTTTGTTTTAAAAGTTTGCCTCATTCACGCCTTAACGTCTGAACGGAATTTTATAAGACTTGGTTAATTTAAAGATAGGATCTTAGGCACGGACACAGGCTACTTTTTATGCCGGGAAAATACCTCATTCCCGCGGAAATCTAGATTTCGTGATCGTGTCAAGAAGCGCATGACGCCATAGCTACTGGAATGATTTCGATGTTTTTTTTTAAACTGAGTGACTTCAAGTTAGTATTTGATCACTTTTCTAACTTAGAGGGTAGGTAGGCGCCATAATTTAGGGAATTTATGATAAAATTTTTATGCAACTGTCTTTATTAAACAGTTATATCTCATTCCTACAGGAACCTACACATAGCTATAGCTAGCTATCTATTAACATTAAAACTCTTTCTAGAATCACATTACGCCAATTAATTGATCTGATTTGTATACGTTTTTTTATTCAACTGACTGTTACATTATATACAGATAAAATCTAATTACTTACACCACATCTATACTTATAATAAATCTGTAGAGAGGTCAATTCTGTACATTAAATATTTTTTCAAAATAACTATCAGGGGGTGATAAGTGGTCGATACTGATGCCAAAAATGCAATCAGTTAAATTTTTGTCTGTCTGTCTGTCTGTCTGTCTGTCTGTCTGTCTGTCTGTCTGTATGTTCCTTATAGAAACAAAAACTACTGGACGGATTTTAATGAAACTTGGTACAATTATTCTTCACACTCCTGGACAGGTTATAGTATACTTTTCATCACGCTACAATCAATAGGAGCAGAGTAGTGAAGGCAAATCCTTTTGTATGAAAAATCTAAACCACTCAAGTTAGACGTTTGAAATTTGGCAAGCAGGTACCTTAGATACCGTAGAGGTGCACTAAGAAAGGAATTCCCGAAAATCCTACGGGAACGGGAATTAGCGGGAAAATCCTTTTGTATGAAAAATCTAAACCACTCAAGTTAGACGTTTGAAATTTGTCATGCAGGTACCTTAGGTACCGTAGAGGTGCAATAAGAAAGGAATTTCCGAAATTCCCACGAGAACGGGAATTAGCGGGAAAATCCTTTTGTATGAAAAATCTAAACCATTCAAGTTAGATGTTTGAAATTTGTCATGCAGGTACCTTAGATACCGTAGAGGTGTACTAAGAAAGGAATTCCCGAAATTCCCACGGGAACGGGAATTAGCGGGAAAATCCTTTTGTATGAAAAATCTAAACCACTCAAGTTAGACGTTTGAAATTTGGCATGCAGGTACCTTAGATACCGTAGAGGTGTACTAAGAAAGGAATTTCCGAAATTCTAACGAGAACGGGAATTAGCGGGAAAATCCTTTTGTATGAAAAATCTAAACCACTCAAGTTAGACGTTTGAAATTTGGCATGCAGATACCTTAGATACCGTAGAGGTGTTCTAAGAAAGGAATTCCCGAAAATCCTACGGGAACGGGAATTAGCGGGAAAATCCTTTTGTATGAAAAATCTAAACCACTCAAGTTAGACGTTTGAAATTTGGCATGCAGATACCTTAGATACCGTAGAGGTGTACTAAGAAAGGAATTTCCGAAATTCCTACGGGAACGGGAATTAGCGGGAAAATCCTTTTGTATGAAAAATCTAAACCACTCAAGTTAGACGTTTGAAATTTGTCATGCAGGTACCTTAGGTACCGTAGAGGTGCATTAAGAAAGGAATTCCCGAAATTCCCACGAGAACGGGAATTAGCGGGAAAATCCTTTTGTATGAAAAATCTAAACCACTCAAGTTAGACGTTTGAAATTTGGCATGCAGGTACCTTAGATACCGTAGAGGTGTACTAAGAAAGGAATTTCCGAAATTCTTACGGGAACGGGAATTAGCGGGAAAATCCTTTTGTATGAAAAATCTAAACCACTCAAGTTAGACGTTTGAAATTTGGCATGCAGATACCTTAAGTACCGTAGAGGTGCACTAAGAAAGGAATTCCCGAAATTCCCACGAGAACGGGAATTAGCAAGAAAATCCTTTTGTATGAAAAATCTAAACCATTCAAGTTAGATGTTTGAAATTTGTCATGCAGGTACCTTAGATACCGTAGAGATGTACTAAGAAAGGAATTCCCGAAAATCCTACGGGAACGGGAATTAGCGGGAAAATCCTTTTGTATGAAAAATCTAAACCACTCAAGTTAGACGTTTGAAATTTGGCATGCAGATACCTTAGATACCGTAGAGGTGTACTAAGAAAGGAATTTCCGAAATTCCTACGGGAACGGGAATTAGCGGGAAAATCCTTTTGTATGAAAAATCTAAACCACTCAAGTTAGACGTTTGAAATTTGTCATGCAGGTACCCTAGGTACCGTAGAGGTGCATTAAGAAAGGAATTCCCGAAATTCCCACGAGAACGGGAATTAGCGGGAAAATCCTTTTGTATGAAAAATCTAAACCACTCAAGTTAGACGTTTGAAATTTGGCATGCAGGTACCTTAGATACCGTAGAGGTGTACTAAGAAAGGAATTCCCGAAATTCCCACGGGAACGGGAATTAGCGGGAAAATCCTTTTGTATGAAAAATCTAAACCACTCAAGTTAGACGTTTGAAATTTGGCATGCAGGTACTTTAGTAAACTTAAAGCTTAGTTGCAACAGGATATTACAAAATTCCCACGGGAACGGTAGTTAGCGGGAAAAAACATTTCTATGAAAAAATCAAATCTAAATAAAAGGAGAAACTGACTGACTCAGTGACTGACATATCAACGCATAGCCTGAACGGCTAAACGTAGGCATTTGAAATTTGGAAGGGACATAGCTTATGTACCGTAGAGGTGCACTAAGAAAGGAATTCTCGGAATTCCCACGGGAACGGAAATTAGCGGGAAAATCTTTTTGTATGAAAAATCTAAACCGCTTAAGTTAGACGCTTGAAATTTGGCATGCAGGTACCTTAGTTAACTTAAAGCTTAGTTGCAACAGGATATTGCAAAATTCCCACGGAAACGGGAGTTAGTGGGAAAAAAACATTTGTATGAAAAAATCGAAACCGCGTAAGATAGATATTTTCAATTCAATTCAATTAAATTATTTATTGCATTCCATGTAGTACAATGGGGTGTTACATAGGCATAGGAACTAAAACATGGACCCTGTAGGGCACAGCAACGTTGAAGGGAAGAGAGGAAGTGTGTATTAAAATTAAAACTCAATGAACAATCAATTAAAAAAAAACAATTCAATCAATTGATTCAATCTAGCATGCATGCATACCTTAGTAAATATAAAGTTTATTTTTGGCTGTATTTTGAAAAATGGGAGTTATTGGGAAAAAAAAAAATGTACTTATGAAAAAATCTAAACTGCATAAGTATGCACTCCCACACACACAAAGATCTCTCTCTTATATAACACGCCACGCGGACGAAGTCGCGGGCAAAAGCTAGTAATTAATATAGTACTACATGACTAGCTACGCTTTAAACTTGAGGAGGTAATTCGATAGACATTTATACGAACTTTAAGACCAGTAATCAATCATAGTAATAAGGTAATACTCATTTTAGACAAAGAAACGGATAGGTAATCAGTTCGTCAACGAAATTATAACACCTACACTTAGTTTGTTTACTATTTAACGAGGGAAAATAATCCTTACTAATATTATAAATGCGAAAGTAACTCTTGTCTGTCTGTCTGTCTGTTACGCTTTCCCGCTTAAACCTCTCAACCGATTTTGATTAAATTTGGCACAGACAATCTTTAGACCCTGAGAAAGAAAATAGGATACCTTTTATTGCGAAAAGAAGGGACGAAGAGATTGAAATAGGGGTTGAAAGTTTGTATGGGATATTTTAATTTTAAAATATAAATCCATGAAACTTTATATTTAAGCACTTGATAAAAAATTATTAAACATTTGTTCTAGCGTTGCTGAAATTTCGACCAGTGAGGGGGTGAAATGAGGGTTGAAAGTTTGTATGGGAGTTCGTCATTTTTGGGGATAAAACCACGAAACTTTATATTTAGGAACTTGATAAGAAATAAAAAAACAATTTGTTAAAGCGTTTTTGAAAATTCGATCTTTGAGGGGATGAAATAGGTGTTGAAATTTTTTATGAGGTTCGTCATTTTTCAAGATAAAAATATTAAATTTTGTGTTTAGGCACTAAATAACAAACAAAAAATCGTTTGTTCAAGCATTTTGAAATTTTTACCAGTATGGGGGTGAAATACGGGTTGAAAGTTTGTATGGGTATTCGTCATTTTTGAAGATAAAACCATGAAACTTGGTACGTAGGTCTCTTAGGATGTGCAGAGTTTTTCAACAAACGGATTTTCCGAAATTCGAACGGAACGGAACGGATTCGGAACGGGAACTACGAAGCCAAACTTTTTGTATACAAAATATTAACCACTGAACCTAGGAACATGATATTTAGTAGTTTTGGGTGTATCAAGTTAAAAAAAATTTGGATTTTGTAGATAAAGTTCCTTGTAACGAATTAGGCAATATACCATATTTACCGGAAGGTAGAGTTTACGTTACTGTAGAATTACAAGGGGTTGTGGAAAGGCAAGTCGAAGCTTTTGTGGTGGAGGATCATATAATAAACTACCCTGTTTTGTTAGGCCACAGTTTTTCGGAGCGCCCTAATTTACGAATCATCAAAACCGCAACCGAATTAATTTTTGAAAGGGTGGTCCACCGCGAGCCGAAGGTTCCACCACTAACTACCGGTGAAACTACTATTCCTATAGGGGAATTAAAGTCTGTTCCAGTGAGGACCACCTCTTTCGAAGTTGGCAATATCTATGTCGCTGGTACGGTAAGAGGTTGCTCGGGTAGCGAATATTATTTATTTGCCGGTTCCTCTTCCTCGCTACAGGACCTCCTAGCATGGCTACGGCTACGGCTCCGGGTGCGAGAGTGAGGTCGCCGATGTGATAGTCCGAGATGGTCGATACGACTGCGCCTCACTGTGTTCCGCTCCCGAGTTCGTGAACGTCGTTGGTGCCTTCCCGAAATGACGACACTTTTACTACGGCTCCGACTCTGCCGTTCTTCAATCGCTTCATTCCCTATTTTCTGAAACTCGAAACTAAAGATGTTAATTCTCTTGTGTCACACTAATGAATATCTCCAGGGAGTCGCCCTAGCTAAGTGTATGTATGTAATGTACTGTCTGTACACCTCCAGGGAGTAGCCCTGGCAAGGTATACGTATGTATATGTCACCGTAAAATTGTAAATAACGTTAGATTATAATCTATCGATTTGAATCTCGCGAGATTGTGAACTGTCGAATAATTATGAATCGTATCATATTGCTTACAATTTAACGTATTATTTTTCGGTAGATTATAATTTATCGAAGTGAAACCGTCAAATTGTGATACGAAACGCACCTCGCGTGCTATACCATAGAGTTACAAAACTATTAGAGTGAGCATAATGTTAATTTGGGATTCTCTTAAAATGCATAAATGTTTTTGTCATAATTTTAATTATCATAATCCTTTTTGCATAACGTTTTTTAGCATAATAGTTTTACTTTCCCATAATAACATCTAGGAATACTGGTTTGTTAGGTATAACCTATTTTTGGGATTAATAAATAGATTCTTTTTTAGAATAATAGTGTTTTGTCAAAATTTTTACAAGGCATAACAGTAGGTTAGGGTGCGGCGGGGGTGGCCCTTGGGCCACCCCTATGCCGCCAGCATGTTTATCTTACACACGAAAAGTATACTGAATGATACGTTTCAGATTTTTTAATTTTGATACATTTTTTCTTACCATGTGATGTCAGAATTATTGATTACTTACTAAATAATTAATAAATACGTACTTGATTTCACAATCTTGAAGAGCATTTATTTTATTTGACTGACACCTGTGTTTTATTCCTAACTCTATGGACACAGAACGGTCTACTGTAAGGCCGACCAATCAGGGACAGCCGTCGGACAGTTGACAATTTGACAATTGTAAGATTGTGATTTAACAGTTTTACTTCGATAGATTATAATCTGACGAATAATAATACGTTAAATTGTAAGCAGTATATTACGTTTCACAATTTTTCGACAGTTCACAATCTCGCGAGATAGATTATAATCTAACGTTATTTACAATTTTACGGTGACATATATATGTAGAAATTGAGGTTGGGTAAAACAAATAAAATCCGTCAAGTTCACTGAGACACTGAGTTTATTATTATTTTCCACTATTTTAAACTATTTTTAACAGAAATATTCACTATCTCACACACGTCGTCCGTCACACACCATTCGCCATTACCCCCTTCCTTCTCTCCTTTCCCCTCTCATGCCATCTCACTCACATCATCTCACTCACACACAATCTGTACCGTTCGTTCCATCGTCCCAGTCATCCTACAGCTCGGCCATCCTGAAGTTAAGTCTGCCCTCAGACCACCAAAACAAAGTTACAATGAATCAAGTAAGTATAATAATTATGGTAAGTATAGCAAACAACAACTCAGAGCTAAGAAATACAATGATAGCATAGACTGGCAGCAACAAACACTTCCATGCAAAAGTTAGGTATCATCAAAACATCTTAAAATTTACAACAAATAGTTTTCATAATAAAATAAAAGTTAGGTATCATCAAACATCTTAAATTAAGAACAGTTTTCTTAAAAATAAAAGTTGGGTGTCATCAAACATCTTAAATTAAGACAGTTTTCTTAAAAATAAAAGTTAGGTATCATCAAACATCTCAAAATTAAGAACAGTTTTCATAAAAATAAAAGTTAGGCAGGTATCATCAAACGTTTTTAAATAATCTTACTCTTATCCTAATAAAAAACACAACATAGTAAAGTTTCAGTATTACACATTCTCTCAATACACAATAATGGCTAATTTTGAATAAAAGTGTACAATAAATCAAGACTATTTAGAAATATAACAGGCACTTAATTAAATTATTAACCTTTTAAGTAGCAACAATATTACATCACACAGCCACAGCACTGAAAGTTTAGAAGAAATAAAATACCTACTGCACTATGAAAATTTTTGCTATGTGATAGTGTACCTACAAACCTTCTCTAATTAGCAGAGCTGTCACCTGCAGGCCAAGGCTTCATGAAATCTGCTGCCGAGCTGGTTCTCCTCGGTCCTTCCGCCAAGTCGTCGAGTTTCTCCACATCATAGCGATCTTTACCCTTAATTGTTGTGACCTTGTAAGGACCTAGGAATTTAGGTTTTATCTTCATTCCAACTCCAAATTGCGTTCTTCTGATCGCCACCAGATCTCCAACTGAATACTTTTGGCTTGCTTTTCTCTTCCTATTGAATGTTCTTGCATTTTCCTCTTGAATTTTTAATATTTGCTGTTTCGCTTTCTCTCTTAAATCTTCTCTATTTATAAAGTAATTTTCTATTTCCTCTTCTTTCAACAATCTACATAATTCTATGTCTTCCCTATTCTTCATCTTCACACCAGTCAGTAACTCAAAAGGAGACATGCCAATGCTTCTCTGGTAGGTACTATTGAGACATCTTTGTATTTTACTGACATGCTTGTACCATAGAGTAGGGTCTTCTATGCAATATTTAGTGAGTACTGATATGATGGTCCTGTGCATCCTCTCAACCTGTCCATTTCCTCTAGGTATGCCCGTTGTGATGGTGATATGCTGGATGCCTTCCTCTTTACAATAGTCTTGGAACTCACCACTAGTAAAAGCGGTTCCCCTGTCTGACACTATCCTAGTAGGGTTTCCAAATGTTTCTTGATGAATCTTTAGTTTCTCTATCGTCTCTCTGCTTGTGGTACTTTTAGTAGGGAAAATCCATGTGAATTTTGTAAAAGCGTCCACAATAGTGAGTATGTGATTATACTGTTTCTTTGTAGTCGTCATAGGTCCAAGGTGATCTACATGTAGGGTATGTAGTGGTACATTTTCCTTGTCTATAGGGTTCAGCCATCCCTCTTGCTTCCCTTCTTTTCGGTTTGCTAGTAAACAAGGAACACATGTGATGATAAAATTCTCAACTTTCTTCTCTAAATTAGAAATGTGGTAGTCCTTACTGATGAGACTCATCATTTTTGTTTTTGCGAAGTGACCATTTTCATGTGCTCTTTTAATTATCTCACTTTCTAAACTCTTCGGAATTACCAACTTCTTTTCTTGTCCTTTATACAGGAGTCCATTATCTAGACAATAATCTTCAAAAGACTGAGACTTCAAAATTTCTTTTATGGCTTTTAAACCTTCATCATTATCTTGCGAATATAGTATGCTGTCATGAAGATCAGAAAATATCATTCCCACATAAGGTACCCTGCTCAATGCGTCGACATGGCGCATTTTCTGGCCTTCACGGTGCACCACTTCAAAATCATAGTCTTGTAATAAAATTATCCATCTAGCCACCCTGGTGGACATTGCCAAGTCTTTCTTCTTTATTGTCATTTCAAATGCCTTACAATCTGTAACAACTTTAAAGTGTATACCAAACAAATAATGTCGAAACTTTTTGATTCCTTCAACTATAGCCAATGCTTCCAATTCATAGCTGCTATATTTGCTTTCTGCATCGCTGGTCTTCCGGCTTAGATAGTGTACTGGATGCAATTGTCCATCTTCTGGATCCCTTTGCATTAAAATTGCTGAATATGCAATGCTTGAAGCATCCGTGTGAACTTCAGTTTCTTTTCTTGGGTCAAAGATTTTTAAGACTGGATTTGTTACCAACGCTTCCTTTAATGTGATGAAACTCTTCCTATGCTCATCACTAAACTCAAATTGAACATTCTTCTTTAATAAGTCTGTTAATGGCTTCGCCACAATGGCAAAATTCTCCACAAACTTCCTGAAATATGAGCATAATCCAACAAAGCTGTGCAGCTGTTTTAAATCTTTTGGCTCTGGATATCTCCTGACTACCTGCGTCTTCTCGGGCGATGGTCGTATCTCTCCACATCCAATAACATGCCCCAAGTATTCAACACTCTTCACCACAAGCTGACTCTTTTTCCAATTAATATCCAGGCCATATTCGGAAGCTCTTCTCAACACTCGTTCCAACCGCTGCACCGCTTGTTGTTCATCCTCTGCTGGAATTAAAATATCGTCAATGAATACCAGAACAATGCCCTCCTCAATCAGATCACGAAATATTATATTTATGAAGCGTGTAAACACCTTCGGACATGTGGCAATACCAAATGGTGCCTTTAGGAATTCGTACTGTCCATTCATAGTTACAAACGATGTGTACTCTATTGAATCTTCATGCACACCAAGGTGAAAATAACCATTTTTTAAATCCAAAGCACTAAAGATCGTTGCATTATGACATTTATCCAGCAAGTTATCAATCAATGGCAGAGGATATTGATCCTTGACCATTTTTTGGTTTAGTTTCCTGTAATCAACGCAGACCCTCAAGCTGCCATCTTTCTTACGTACCAACACCAATGGGCTAGAATATTCAGATGTACTTACGCGGATAATTCCATCCTGTAACCACTGTTTTACTTGAGCATCAATTTCAATCTGTTCCTTTAACGCCACACGACGCGGTCGCTGCGCTACAGGGATATCATCTTTCAGGTGTAGTTTGAGCTTGATGGGAGCTTCCCTCGTCTTTACCGGTTGATATGACGTCACCAACTCACCCACTGCTCGCTGCACTCCCGGTGACACCTCACGTCCTATAATGTCAAAATCAGACACAACACATGCAACACATTGCAACCAATTTTCGTTTTCAAGCATAAAATATACATCCGAGCCATCCATTACCATAACTGTGTGCTGTAAAAATTGTTGCCCAATGATAACAGAACAAGGTATAGCGTTATTTTGCACTATATAAAACGTAATGTCTCTATAACAGACGTCGTCCACAGACACTGATGTTATTATTTGCCCAAGGGCACGAATTCTCGTCGAGCCGAGTCCCGTCAACACCACGTCACAGTCATCGTATTTGCACCCAGTTAAGCTTTTATAGCACTGCCACGACATTAGATTAACATCACTGCCGGTATCAATAAGCGCACTCAGTTCCTTACCAGCAATTTTCATTATTTTCATAGGTTTTCTTGTACCCGTCATGCGTTTATCGACGCTCAGTACATCACCTGTTGTTGACGTGTAGTCGCCATCTTGTTTGCCATTGTCAAATGACACTTCACGGTTGCGTTCCGTTTCACAATATAAAGTTGACGTCTCGTTATCAAATGTCACTTCAGGGTTACGTTCCGCTTCGCAATATAAAGTTGACGTTCGTCTATTTCCCATTTCTGCCACCGAGAAAGAGCGATGTCGCTGCTGTGCCGCAGTACCGCCAACTTGACGATTTCGCTCACGCCCTCTCTGATTTTCAAACTTGCCCGCCGCCGCTTGGACTCCAATTCCGGTGTTTGTTGTCGCGCTCGCGCCGCCGCCATTGCTCGATTCCGCCATTTTGCACTGAGATGACAAATGTCCGAATGAACCGCATCGAAAGCACTTCGAACCCTTGTTTCTATGAGGACAATCCACTGATAAATGCCCATTATCGCCGCAATTGAAGCATTTTCTTCCATCTAGGTAGTGTCCTTGCCGGGGCTGCGCCGATGGTTGTGGTCGCATACCGCCGCCGTCACTTCTTCTGTCGTCGTGTTTCATTTTCTCCTTTATACTCTCATAAATCTTCAATTTTTCTTTCAGCTCGCCGTACGTGGAGACACCATAAAGCATCATTTTGTTGGTTTCCTTGTCAATAATGCCATCGACTATGTATTGTACAGCCACGTAATCTGCCATTTTGCCGCGCCGTCCAAGTTCTTTCATTACCAACATATAATCGAGACAGCTTTCATCTCGTCTCTTTTTCCTCGCGGTCATTATTTCATGTACTTTCTTCACGTCCATTTTATCGGGAAACTCTTTCAACAGCGCCGCCTTTAGGTTCTCCCATGATTTATGAGGTCGTTCCGATTTTATCCACAACGCCGCCGTTCCCGTTAGAGCTCGCCGCGCCACTAATAATTTCTGCAATGGTGACCACGAAAATATTTCCGCGTTATCTTCCAGGTCTTCTATGAAATTTGACACCGTATAATCTCCATCTTGGCCGTTGAATGTAGGCACAAGTTCGGCCGTCATGAAAAGCATTTTGCTCCCAAAATTGACATCCTCTTTAATGCCGTCGTCGTTAACGCGTTGCTGGTCTTTAGACATGTTGGACAAGTGATGAAAACGCCTTTTCGTCGTCGTCGTTCGTCGTAAAATCGCCTTTTCGCCGTTTTCACCCACGCCGCCACGTGCCACGCCACGCCCAACCTCAAACCGCAATACTGTTCTTCAATCCCGGACGAGCCCCCAATTTGTAGAAATTGAGGTTGGGTAAAACAAATAAAATCCGTCAAGTTCACTGAGACACTGAGTTTATTATTATTTTCCACTATTTTAAACTATTTTTAACAGAAATATTCACTATCTCACACACGTCGTCCGTCACACACCATTCGCCATTACCCCCTTCCTTCTCTCCTTTCCCCTCTCATGCCATCTCACTCACATCATCTCACTCACACACAATCTGTACCGTTCGTTCCATCGTCCCAGTCATCCTACATATATGTATATAGTGTCTGGTACACCTCCAGAGAGTAGCCCTGGCAAGGTGTACGTATGTATATATATGTATATAATGTCTGGTACACCTGCAAGGAGTAGCCCTGGCAAGATGTACGTATTTAACATTTAAAGAGTTCGACCGTTGCTATCCTTACAATTCAAATTCATACATTTGGTAATAATGCTAATTATAAGTAGAATATCATCATCCAATTTCCTCAAACTCCGTTATTCATTTGAATAACAAAAGGTATAGTGTATATACCCCTTCAATAAGATGAACTATCTATGCGGGTAGTGGACTGATAACCTGTCTCCATGCAGGCGTGGTTCAATAATATTCTTCTCGGGGCTTCACATTTAAACAATGATGGCTGCAGGTTACCTTCTGATAACCCCTGGCTCCGCCACCTCGTATAGATGACCAAGTAACTACTCATGGTTGGATGATTTTTTTTTTTAGGTTAATTCGCAATAGTAAAGATGTGAACTAGTTATATAATATATAAAAAAAAATACGTACCTTTTTTCCTGTTCGTAGGCGTGTAAGTTATCCCACTTCTGAAGGCTGGAACCTTCAGTAGGGACAGTGCGAAGATTCAAAGATCAGTTTACAACTCGACCGTTTATCTATACTTATAATAAATCTGTAGAGAGGTCAATTCTGTACATTAAATATTTTTTCAAAATAACTATCAGGGGGTGATAAGTGGTCGATACTGATGCCAAAAATGCAATCAGTAAAATTTTCTATACTTATAATAAATCTGTAGAGAGGTCAATTCTGTACATTAAATATTTTTTCAAAATAACTATCAGGGGGTGATAAGTGGTCGATACTGATGCCAAAAATGCAATCAGTAAAATTTTTGTCTGTCTGTCTGTCTGTCTGTCTGTCTGTCTGTCTGTCTGTCTGTATGTTCCTTATAGAAACAAAAACTACTGGACGGATTTTAATGAAACTTGGTACAATTATTCTTCACACTCCTGGACAGGTTATAGTATACTTTTCATCACGCTACAATCAATAGGAGCAGAGTAGTGAAGGGAAATCCTTTTGTATGAAAAATCTAAACCGCTCAAGTTAGACGTTTGAAATTTGGCATGCAGGTACCTTAGATACCGTAGAGGTGCATTAAGAAAGGAATTCCCGAAATTCCTACGGGAACGGGAATTAGCGGGAAAATCCTTTTGTATGAAAAATCTAAACCACTCAAGTTAGACGTTTGAAATTTGGCATGCAGGTACCTTAGATACCGTAGAGGTACACTAAGAAAGGAATTCCCGAAATTCCCACGGGAACGGGAATTAGCGGGAAAATCCTTTTGTATGAAAAATCTAAACCATTCAAGTTAGACGTTTGAAATTTGGCATGCAGATACCTTAGATACCGTAGAGGTGCACTAAGAAAGGAATTCCCGAAATTCCCACGAGAACGGGAATTAGCGGGAAAATCCTTTTGTATGAAAAATCTAAACCACTCAAGTTAGACGTTTGAAATTTGTCATGCAGGTACCTTAGATACCGTAGAGGTGTACTAAGAAAGCAATTCCCGAAATTCCCACGTGAACGGCAATTAGCGGGAAAATCCTTTTGTATGAAAAATCTAAACCACTCAAGTTAGACGTTTGAAATTTGGCATGCAGGTACCATAGGTACCGTAGAGGTGCATTAAGAAAGGAATTCCCAAAATTCTCACGGGAACGGGAATTAACGGGAAAATCCTTTTGTATGAAAAATCTAAACCATTCAAGTTAGAAGTTTGAAATTTGGCTCGCAGGTACCTTAGATACCGTAGAGGTGCACTAAGAAAGGAATTCCCGAAATTCCCACGGGAACGGGAATTAGCGGGAAAATCCTTTTGTATGAAAAATCTAAACCATTCAAGTTAGACGTTTGAAATTTGTCATGCAGGTACCTTAAATACCGTAGAGGTACACTAAGAAAGGAATTCCCGAAATTCCCACGGGAACGGGAATTAGCGGGAAAATCCTTTTGTATGAAAAATCTAAACCACTCAAGTTAGACGTTTGAAATTTGGCATGCAGGTACCATAGGTACCGTAGAGGTGCACTAAGAAAGGAATTCCCGAAATTCCCACGAGAACGGGAATTAGCGGGAAAATCCTTTTGTATGAAAAATCTAAACCACTCAAGTTAGACGTTTGAAATTTGTCATGCAGGTACCTTAGATGCCGTAGAGGTGTACTAAGAAAGGAATTCCCGAAATTCCCACGGAAACGGGAATTAGCGGGAAAATCCTTTTGTATGAAAAATCTAAACCACTCAAGTTAGACGTTTGAAATTTGGCATGCAGGTACCATAGGTACCGTAGAGGTGCACTAAGAAAGGAATTCCCGAAATTCCTACGGGAACGGGAATTAGCGGGAAAATCCTTTTGTATGAAAAATCTAAACCACTCAAGTTAGACGTTTGAAATTTGGCATGCAGGTACTTTAGTAAACTTAAAGCTTAGTTGCAACAGGATATTACAAAATTCCCACGGGAACGGTAGTTAGCGGGAAAAACATTTGTATGAAAAAATCAAATCTAAATAAAAGGAGAAACTGACTGACTCAGTGACTGACATATCAACGCATAGCCTGAACGGCTAAACGTAGGCATTTGAAATTTGGAAGGGACATAGCTTATGTACCGTAGAGGTGCACTAAGAAAGGAATTCCCGGAATTCCCACGGAAACGGAAATTTGCGGGAAAATCCTTTTGTATGAAAAATCTAAACCGCTTAAGTTAGACGCTTGAAATTTGGCATGCAGGTACCTTAGTTAACTTAAAGCTTAGTTGCAACAGGATATTGCAAAATTCCCACGGAAACGGGAGTAAGCGGGAAAAAAACATTTGTATGAAAAAATCGAAACCGCGTAAGATAGATGTTTTCAATTCAATTCAATTCAATTAAATTATTTATTGCATTCCATGTAGTACAATGGGGTGTTACATAGGCATAGGAACTAAAACATGGACCCTGTAGGGCACAGCAACGTTGAAGGGAAGAGAGGAAGTGTGTATTAAAATTAAAACTCAATGAACAATCAATTAAAAAAAAAATCAATTCAATCAATTGATTCAATCTAGCATGCATGCATACCTTAGTAAATATAAAGTTTATTTTTGGCTGTATTTTGAAAAATGGGAGTTATTGGGAAAAAAAAATTATGAAAAAATCTAAACTGCATAAGTATGCACTCCCACACACACAAAGATCTCTCTCTTATATAACACGCCACGCGGACGAAGTCGCGGGCAAAAGCTAGTTTGTAAATACACTTGGTAACTTTCACAATATAGTATTACAACTAGTGGTGCACTCGACCAGCATAGATTCGACTTAGGTCTATACTCCAGCTAGCGATAACGATAGAATGCCCGTTCTGGGATGGATGAGCGTCTTTTATGCCCTTCGCGCCATGATTAACCGTCATACTAATGCTCACAGTGTTGCCAGTGTCCAAAATATAATATGGAACTAGTATTAAGGTAGCAGATATCATAAATACTAGCTATTACTGTTACAGTAGTGTGGCTTTCATGAGGTAGACTTTTATCATATTCATCACTTGGTCATGGTCAGAAAATTGTTGATATGTGGTTCTAATAGCCTTTGCATGTCATTCTTCACAATGGTTATCATCGTCTTTAGAGATCTGAAATAAGTTACAGGCTTAAATTCACAACACGCTCACTGCCTAACTAGACTTATTTAACTTTTTTCAACAAACAGTATAATTAATATTATGAATTGTACCATAGATAGGTGACAGCTACACAAAAAAAGTATCTACTACATACATACTTATTCACGCCTGTAATCCCGATTAGGCTGGGCAGAGCCACGAGTAAGCAGAGACCAATTTGGAAGCACTTTATACAAATCCAATCCTCAGGTGCTTAACCGGTGGTCCAATGTAATGCTTCATCATGCTAGAAAAGACTTGTCTTTTATAAAGGTTCTCCTCAGTCGGTTTTACGAAACGCCCGGGATGATAAGGGACGATTGCGTTCTAGGTAGGACCTTAGCTATGTTTTTAATTATCTTCCAGTTTTAGTAACTAATTAGATACTTACAGGAGTTGGAGATATATTTTTGCCTATACAAAATGAAGACCACCAAACATCAGAAATAATCGTATGTCAACTAACAACTGTCACCTTGACAATGTCACAGATCATTGTCACAGATTATAATACTAACATGTCAACGTTGAGAAAAAAAAATCCGTTTGCGCCATCTATTATCTTAATTTTACTCTAACTCTAAGTAATATATTGTGCATGCAATAACTTGCACTCAGTAAGCTGAAATTTCACTAGATGTCGCTCGATTCGTTCGATCCATGTTCGATCCCATCAATATTTACGCTTGAGCGCTAGGGCGTTTTAGCGGCATCTAGTGGTCATTTATTAGAACTAAAAATAGCCCGAAGAATTGCCCGAGTTAGAACGGCACGGTTTCGTTGTATGACGTGAGGCATCTGTACGTTAGTATTATATGATCTGTGGTTAGGGGTTTGAAACTAGCAATTTTTTTATTAATAAAAAAATTGCATAATATCAGCGTCGTGGTTCACGCCGCGACTTGTGCTGAGTGAGGCCCTTTTATCTCAGGACGTCCACCACCACCTTATGGTCATTTCGACAAACATCCGTCTTGCTTTTTTGTAATTGTTTTAGTGGAAATTTGATATGATGTTGTTGTCTTTTTTTTGTGAGTGGCGTCCTTTTATAATAAACTTTTTCTATTCTATTCTATTCTATTGATTGTGGAGAATATAATGTACGTTGATTTAGTCGTGTTGATAGTTAGCAAATTATTTTGGTAATAAGCATTAAGTTTATTTAAATCATTTTGAGCAGATTCGATTATAGCATGAACGTCGCTGCCGAAGTAGAACAAGCACGTGTCGTCCGCATATAAAGTTGTCCCCTCAATCCGATTTCGTGTTAAGTAGTAAGTAAGAACACATTAAGGAAGTGAAACAGGAATGCTTAAATGTCGAATTACTTAAGTACAGAGAGGTCGATTTTAGCTCCTTTAAAATCACTATACTGTCGTGCCATACTACAGCGTTCCTTAATAAGGACTTCTGGCCAAGTGGACTTGTATTTCGTCGATTCAGAGAGCGACATAATATGTCACGAAAAGTTGATGTTGACAATACAAAGTAATAATAATATGGATAGCATCTCTATTAGAAAACTAAAAATTACTTCATTTAATTGTAAATCTTTAAAGCGTGCAATTAATCATGTCAGGGATTTGTGCGGTGTATCGGACATCATAGCCCTTCAAGAAACTTGGATAATGCAGCACGACTTAAATCTCGTAAACGAAATTGACAGAAACTTTAGCTGTGTGGCTACATCGCCGGTTGACACCAGTGTGGGAGTACTGAGTGGACGCCCCTATGGCGGGCTAGCAATACTTTGGCGTAAAGATCTATTTCAAAGTGTTACCATGATAAATTGTAATTGCGATAGGGTCATAGGTATTAGGGCCTGTATGGGTAGGATTGAGTTTCTTGTTTTTAACATATACATGCCGTGTTGTGAAAATTTAAATTTGCCGGAGTTTACAATCAATCAATCAATCAATCAATAATACTTTATTGCACAACAACATATATAAAGGACATAAACATACGAATAAAACATAAGCACAATAGGCGGCCTTATTGCTAAACAGCAATTTCTGCCAGGCAACCTTAGGGTGAAAGAAGATTATTCATTGGAGCACGGGCTGGTGCAATAAACATATAATGATACATAACAAAAAAAAAAAAAAATGAATAATAAATAAATAATATATACTTATCTAAAGAAATAATATAAAAAATACAATATATATATATGTAGAAATTGAGGTTGGGTAAAACAAATAAAATCCGTCAAGTTCACTGAGACACTGAGTTTATTATTATTTTCCACTATTTTAAACTATTTTTAACAGAAATATTCACTATCTCACACGCCGTCCGTCACACACCATTCGCCATTCCCCCTTTCTTCTCTCCTTTCCCCTCTCATGCCATCTCACTCACATCATCTCACTCACACACAATCTGTACCGTTCGTTCCATCGTCCCAGTCATCCTACAGCTCGGCCATCCTGAAGTTAAGTCTGCCCTCAGACCACCAAAACAAAGTTACAATGAATCAAGTAAGTATAATAATTATGGTAAGTATAGCAAACAACAACTCAGAGCTAAGAAATACAATGATAGCATAGACTGGCAGCAACAAACACTTCCATGCAAAAGTTAGGTATCATCAAACATCTTAAATTAAGAACAGTTTTCTTAAAAATAAAAGTTGGGTGTCATCAAACATCTTAAATTAAGACAGTTTTCTTAAAAATAAAAGTTAGGTATCATCAAACATCTCAAAATTAAGAACAGTTTTCATAAAAATAAAAGTTAGGCAGGTATCATCAAACGTTTTTAAATAATCTTACTCTTATCCTAATAAAAAACACAACATAGTAAAGTTTCAGTATTACACATTCTCTCAATACACAATAATGGCTAATTTTGAATAAAAGTGTACAATAAATCAAGACTATTTAGAAATATAACAGGCACTTAATTAAATTATTAACCTTTTAAGTAGCAACAATATTACATCACACAGCCACAGCACTGAAAGTTTAGAAGAAATAAAATACCTACTGCACTATGAAAATCTTTGCTATGTGATAGTGTACCTACAAACCTTCTCTAATTAGCAGAGCTGTCACCTGCAGGCCAAGGCTTCATGAAATCTGCTGCCGAGCTGGTTCTCCTCGGTCCTTCCGCCAAGTCGTCGAGTTTCTCCACATCATAGCGATCTTTACCCTTAATTGTTGTGACCTTGTAAGGACCTAGGAATTTAGGTTTTATCTTCATTCCAACTCCAAATTGCGTTCTTCTGATCGCCACCAGATCTCCAACTGAATACTTTTGGCTTGCTTTTCTCTTCCTATTGAATGTTCTTGCATTTTCCTCTTGAATTTTTAATATTTGCTGTTTCGCTTTCTCTCTTAAATCTTCTCTATTTATAAAGTAATTTTCTATTTCCTCTTCTTTCAACAATCTACATAATTCTATGTCTTCCCTATTCTTCATCTTCACACCAGTCAGTAACTCAAAAGGAGACATGCCAATGCTTCTCTGGTAGGTACTATTGAGACATCTTTGTATTTTACTGACATGCTTGTACCATAGAGTAGGGTCTTCTATGCAATATTTAGTGAGTACGGATATGATGGTCCTGTGCATCCTCTCAACCTGTCCATTTCCTCTAGGTATGCCCGTTGTGATGGTGATATGCTGGATGCCTTCCTCTTTACAATAGTCTTGGAACTCACCACTAGTAAAAGCGGTTCCCCTGTCTGACACTATCCTAGTAGGGTTTCCAAATGTTTCTTGATGAATCTTTAGTTTCTCTATCGTCTCTCTGCTTGTGGTACTTTTAGTAGGGAAAATCCATGTGAATTTTGTAAAAGCGTCCACAATAGTGAGTATGTGATTATACTGTTTCTTTGTAGTCGTCATAGGTCCAAGGTGATCTACATGTAGGGTATGTAGTGGTACATTTTCCTTGTCTATAGGGTTCAGCCATCCCTCTTGCTTCCCTTCTTTTCGGTTTGCTAGTAAACAAGGAACACATGTGATGATAAAGTTCTCAACTTTCTTCTCTAAATTAGAAATGTGGTAGTCCTTACTGATGAGACTCATCATTTTTGTTTTTGCGAAGTGACCATTTTCATGTGCTCTTTTAATTATCTCACTTTCTAAACTCTTCGGAATTACCAACTTCTTTTCTTGTCCTTTATACAGTAGTCCATTATCTAGACAATAATCTTCAAAAGACTGAGACTTCAAAATTTCTTTTATGGCTTTTAAACCTTCATCATTATCTTGCGAATATAGTATGCTGTCATGAAGATCAGAAAATATCATTCCCACATAAGGTACCCTGCTCAATGCGTCGACATGGCGCATTTTCTGGCCTTCACGGTGCACCACTTCAAAATCATAGTCTTGTAATAAAATTATCCATCTAGCCACCCTGGTGGACATTGCCAAGTCTTTCTTCTTTATTGTCATTTCAAATGCCTTACAATCTGTAACAACTTTAAAGTGTATACCAAACAAATAATGTCGAAACTTTTTGATTCCTTCAACTATAGCCAATGCTTCCAATTCATAGCTGCTATATTTGCTTTCTGCATCGCTGGTCTTCCGGCTTAGATAGTGTACTGGATGCAATTGTCCATCTTCTGGATCCCTTTGCATTAAAATTGCTGAATATGCAATGCTTGAAGCATCCGTGTGAACTTCAGTTTCTTTTCTTGGGTCAAAGATTTTTAAGACTGGATTTGTTACCAACGCTTCCTTTAATGTGATGAAACTCTTCCTATGCTCATCACTAAACTCAAATTGAACATTCTTCTTTAATAAGTCTGTTAATGGCTTCGCCACAATGGCAAAATTCTCCACAAACTTCCTGAAATATGAGCATAATCCAACAAAGCTGTGCAGCTGTTTTAAATCTTTTGGCTCTGGATATCTCCTGACTACCTGCGTCTTCTCGGGCGATGGTCGTATCTCTCCACATCCAATAACATGCCCCAAGTATTCAACACTCTTCACCACAAGCTGACTCTTTTTCCAATTAATATCCAGGCCATATTCGGAAGCTCTTCTCAACACTCGTTCCAACCGCTGCACCGCTTGTTGTTCATCCTCTGCTGGAATTAAAATATCGTCAATGAATACCAGAACAATGCCCTCCTCAATCAGATCACGAAATATTATATTTATGAAGCGTGTAAACACCTTCGGACATGTGGCAATACCAAATGGTGCCTTTAGGAATTCGTACTGTCCATTCATAGTTACAAACGATGTGTACTCTATTGAATCTTCATGCACACCAAGGTGAAAATAACCATTTTTTAAATCCAAAGCGCTAAAGATCGTTGCATTATGACATTTATCCAGCAAGTTATCAATCAATGGCAGAGGATATTGATCCTTGACCATTTTTTGGTTTAGTTTCCTGTAATCAACGCAGACCCTCAAGCTGCCATCTTTCTTACGTACCAACACCAATGGGCTAGAATATTCAGATGTACTTACGCGGATAATTCCATCCTGTAACCACTGTTTTACTTGAGCATCAATTTCAATCTGTTCCTTTAACGCCACACGACGCGGTCGCTGCGCTACAGGGATATCATCTTTCAGGTGTAGTTTGAGCTTGATGGGAGCTTCCCTCGTCTTTACCGGTTGATATGACGTCACCAACTCAACCACTGCTCGCTGCACTCCCGGCGACACCTCACGTCCTATAATGTCAAAATCAGACACAACACATGCAACACATTGCAACCAATTTTCGTTTTCAAGCATAAAATATACATCCGAGCCATCCATTACCATAACTGTGTGCTGTAAAAATTGTTGCCCAATGATAACAGAACAAGGTATAGCGTTATTTTGCACTATATAAAACGTAATGTCTCTATAACAGACGTCGTCCACAGACACTGATGTTATTATTTGCCCAAGCGCACGAATTCTCGTCGAGCCGAGTCCCGTCAACACCACGTCACAGTCATCGTATTTGCACCCAGTTAAGCTTTTATAGCACTGCCACGACATTAGATTAACATCACTGCCGGTATCAATAAGCGCACTCAGTTCCTTACCAGCAATTTTCATTATTTTCATAGGTTTTCTTGTACCCGTCATGCGTTTATCGACGCTCAGTACATCACCTGTTGTTGACGTGTAGTCGCCATCTTGTTTGCCATTGTCAAATGACACTTCACGGTTGCGTTCCGTTTCACAATATAAAGTTGACGTCTCGTTATCAAATGTCACTTCAGGGTTACGTTCCGCTTCGCAATATAAAGTTGACGTTCGTCTATTTCCCATTTCTGCCACCGAGAAAGAGCGATGTCGCTGCTGTGCCGCAGTACCGCCAACTTGACGATTTCGCTCACGCCCTCTCTGATTTTCAAACTTGCCCGCCGCCGCTTGGACTCCAATTCCGGTGTTTGCTGTCGCGCTCGCGCCGCCGCCATTGCTCGATTCCGCCATTTTGCACTGAGATGACAAATGTCCGAATGAACCGCATCGAAAGCACTTCGAACCCTTGTTTCTATGAGGACAATCCACTGATAAATGCCCATTATCGCCGCAATTGAAGCATTTTCTTCCATCTAGGTAGTGTCCTTGCCGGGGCTGCGCCGATGGTTGTGGTCGCATACCGCCGCCGTCACTTCTTCTGTCGTCGTGTTTCATTTTCTCCTTTATACTCTCATAAATCTTCAATTTTTCTTTCAGCTCGCCGTACGTGGAGACACCATAAAGCATTATTTTGTTGGTTTCCTTGTCAATAATGCCATCGACTATGTATTGTACAGCCACGTAGTCTGCCATTTTGCCGCGCCGTCCAAGTTCTTTCATTACCAACATATAATCGAGACAGCTTTCATCTCGTCTCTTTTTCCTCGCGGTCATTATTTCATGTACTTTCTTCACGTCCATTTTATCGGGAAACTCTTTCAACAGCGCCGCCTTTAGGTTCTCCCATGATTTATGAGGTCGTTCCGATTTTATCCACAGCGCCGCCGTTCCCGTTAGAGCCCGCCGTGCCACTAATAATTTCTGCAATGGTGACCACGAAAATATTTCCGCGTTATCTTCCAGGTCTTCTATGAAATTTGACACCGTATAATCTCCATCTTGGCCGTTGAATGTAGGCACAAGTTCGGCCGTCATGAAAAGCATTTTGCTCCCAAAATTGACATCCTCTTTAATGCCGTCGTCGTTAACGCGTTGCTGGTCTTTAGACATGTTGGACAAGTGATGAAAACGCCTTTTCGTCGTCGTCGTTCGTCGTAAAATCGCCTTTTCGCCGTTTTCACCCACGCCGCCACGTGCCACGCCACGCCCAACCTCAAACCGCAATACTGTTCTTCAATCCCGTACGAGCCCCCAATTTGTAGAAATTGAGGTTGGGTAAAACAAATAAAATCCGTCAAGTTCACTGAGACACTGAGTTTATTATTATTTTCCACTATTTTAAACTATTTTTAACAGAAATATTCACTATCTCACACGCCGTCCGTCACACACCATTCGCCATTCCCCCTTTCTTCTCTCCTTTCCCCTCTCATGCCATCTCACTCACATCATCTCACTCACACACAATCTGTACCGTTCGTTCCATCGTCCCAGTCATCCTACATATATATATATATATATATATACACACATATATACACGCATACATAAACATACATCCAAATAGCCTATACAATATAATACATATAAGGAGAAAAAGAAAACCACTTCCAAGTTATGCCTGCAGGAAAAGCGCCTTCACTCTCGCCCTGAAACAGTCCAGAGAAGGAGCCCTCCTGACAGACTCAGGCAGAGAGTTCCACAACCGGACAGCCCGCAGCGTGAAAGAATAAGAATAAAAGTCAGTGGAATGGACAGGGATGTTAAGGGATAAGGTATGGGACGATCGCAAGGTACGATCAAGGACAGAGGATTTAAAAGAGAAACGATCTTTAAGGTAAGATGGAGAAGTAGGAAGATTAAGGATGGAGTACAGGAGACACAAGATGTGGAGATCCCTACGGCAACGGACAGGTAGCCACTTAAGCTTGACACGATAATTGGATATATGATCATATTTGCGCAATCCAAAGATAAATCTTATGGCAAGATTTTGCAGACGTTCGAGCTTATTCAGCAATTCAACTGAAATATCAGCATAACAAACGTCCGCGTAATCCAGGATTGGCAGTAGTAGGGACTGTGCCAGAGAAACCTTGGTACTAATCGGCAAAAAATTACGGAGACGCCTGAGCGAACCGTAAGCGGCAAACATCTTCCTACTTACCTCGGCCACCTGAGGTCTCCAAGATAGGCATCTGTCAAACAGAACACCAAGGTTCTTAACAGTTTCACTAAAAGGGACTCGAACACCATCAAACATTATCGGCGGCAGAGACTCATAGTCGACCCTCGAAATAAACCATGAACTACCAACAATAATGGCTTGAGTCTTCTTAGGATTAACCTTAAGGCCAAAAGACTGACTCCAGTCCAGAATCAGCCCGAGATCTTTATTAGTACGTTCAATGGCATTAGGAAGGTCGACCAAAGGAGCATGCGTATAAATTTGAAGGTCGTCTGCATATAGGTGATAAGAAGTAGATAGTGGGAGAGTTATCGAATTTATGAAAATTGCAAAGAGAAGAGGAGACAAGACGCCACCCTGCGGTACGCCGGCCGAGACATCGCACCACGTAGAGAAGGAGTCTTCAATACGGATACGCTGCCGTCGACCTGACAGGTAACTGCGAAACCAATCAATTGCCCTTGGAGATACGTTAAGAGATCGTAGAACGCCCAGTATAATGTCAAAATCTACGGTGTTGAAAGCATTACTAAAATCTAGCAATGTCAACACCGTGAGCTGCTGGTTTTCCATCCCCAAGCGAATATCATCAGTTATATTGACAAGGGCAGTAGTCGTACTATGACCAGGACGGAAACCGGATTGATAGGGATTAAAAAGCTTGTTGCTATTAAGGAAAAAGGAAATTTGTCTGTGAACAAGCTTTTCAAGGACTTTGGAGAGGAAAGGAAGGATTGATATGGGACGATAATCTGAAAAGGAATCAGGATTGGATTTTTTTGGGAGCGGGATGATATGGGCATCTTTCCACTCAGTGGGAAAGACCCCAGTGCTCACGGAGGTGTTCAAGATTTTGGTAATAATTGGGGTAAGGATATCAATGAGAGGAGTGACCATATTACGACTAATGCTGTCTTCACCGATGGCATTCGATGTGATGGAAAGAATCGCTCTCTTAACATCACAATCGGCAAATTGACAAAGAAAGAAAGAAGAAAAATTAGGGGCAGGTTTAGACAAAAGATGATTGAGTGTACTAGTTTTAATATTATTCTCAAGAAAGGGCGAAGAGGAGAAATGCCTGTTGAGTAGGTCGAGATCAATATTACCAGAAACTGTACCATTGCGCTGTTTACCAACCCCTAAAGAGTTAAGAAACTTCCAAACTTTAGCCGGATCTCCGTTCTCTACGGACTTATGGATATGGCGTCGTTGAGCGTCTCTTATCACCGTATTGCAGCGGTTCCTTGCCTGCGCGTATTTCTCGCGATTTCGGTTTGAACTATCTGCTTTATATCTAGCCTTAGCCCTATCCCTTTTAGCCATCTGCCCCCTCAGATCATCAGTCAGCCAAGGCGCAGGAAGATGCTTGACCCTAATAGGACGAATGGGAGCATGCACGTCATAAAGCCTGGTCATCATGTTATTAAAAATTCTCACTTGCTCGTCGACATTGTCTTCCATTTCAATAACTGACCAATCCATCCCAACAGCATCCTCACGCAGCCTATCGACGTCCATAGCACCAAAGTTTCTCTGTAGCAGGATTCTGGGCTTAGGTTTTGGGGGGCGGATCTTGAAAGAAAGATATACTAAATCATGGTACGAGAAAGCTTCAGCAGTGTACTGGCCATGTTGAGCAACATGTCCGGGAGAGGAGACAAGCATTAGGTCTAGAAGAGAAGGAAGACAATTGGGAAAATGATGCGTTGAACTCAGAGGGAGAACATGCATGTTGCAGGACTGGACAAGAGACCGCAGACGCTGGGAACGAGAATCATTTTTCAAGAGGCACGTATTAAAGTCACCCATAATTATGGAATGACTATACAAAGGAGAAAGTTCTTCTAGAAGTTCTTCAAAAGCGGAAAAATAATTTATTTTAAGTGAAGGACTGTAGTAAACTCCTAGAAGAACCTTAGAGTGAGATAGTGTGACCTCCAGAAAAAGATGCTCCGCAGTATTAGACGGTGGAGGTTGAGGTGAGCTACTGAGAATCGAGAAAGGAATATGAGAGCGAAGATAAATGGCTACCCCGCCATGTGAGGTACTCACACGATCATTGCGGATAAGATGGAAGCCGGGGAGAGAGTAAGAAGTAGAAGGAAGACTAGGATTCAGAAAGGTCTCAGAAACAAGGATCGCATGAATATTCTTGCAATCGAACGAAGCAAGCATGTCCGGGTAATGGGCAGGTATGCTCTGAGCATTAATATGCACCACGTTGAAATTTTTTGATACATTTACAAACGTATTGCGCAGAAATTCACCAAGAGTGGGGCTGGCATCCTGAAAGCTAACCTCGGAAGAAGAGCAGGATAAAAAAATATCGCTATTAATCGATATATCCATAAAAAAAGGTAATAAATAATAATAAACAAAAATATTAATAAATAAATAATATACTTAAAACAATAAGCAGTTATCTACTACGACAAGACAGTACTTAGTAACTATCACCCGCCAGTAGCCTATTTACTAAGCCAATAATAATGAAAAATAAATGAAATAAAAATTAAAAATAAAAAAGAACCATAAAAAACAAAAATATGTCGGAGTTAGTTATGAATTAAGAAGAGAAATTGATCAAATCGGAAAATAAAATGAAGTTACATCACTTCCGTCATGAAGTTGCAACGCTCCGACGAAAGGTGGCGTACGGCCAGAGCTGAGTGAAGTCGAGGAGTCACTACAGAGTCGTCGTGTCGAGCGGACGTGCACTGCCGTTCTAGTCGGGCAGTCTACCGCGAACCATCGTCTTGAGCGGACGTGTCGAATAATTACGATCGGAACGTGGAGTGCTATAGTCGCTCACCTATAACTTGTAGGGACGTCAAGAAAGTGTGATCGGAAAAGAGCACCTAGCAAGTACGTTCACATGTCCCGATGATTCGGTCCGAATGTTGGAACCATGGGTGGTGGAGGGCCCCTTCGCGCTAACGTCCTTATGCGCGCTAGATAACGAGAGACTGTGTAACCGTTACGAATACCGTGACGTTGCCGTGAGTGTGTACCTTATGCTGTGACTTTATTTAATCGTGATACAAAAACTATGTGGAAGTAAATAAAATGATTGTGATACTAATGACGGCCATTATTGTCTTCTAACGCCCACCCTCCATTATGATGATGTTACGACCGACCCCCCACTGTTACGACATCAGAAGTGGGATTAGTGGACTTGGATGAAGACAACGTGATGTGACGTTCACAACAAGACAATGCAAGTTTCGATTATCACAATCAGAAGAAGATTATGATGATTATCACATTCGTGTGACCACGTGATGAAGATGTAGTGTCATGCCTGAATTTGGAGATGGACCTGAATTTGAAGTGACCTGGACCTTGTTAATGATCGACATCACTACATGCCGTAAGATATGATGGCGTGAACATCACAATATGTCCATACTGTGTGCAGTCGTGTTTGAAAATTATGGAACCTGAAATTGAAAACTGTTATTACGGTGAGTCGTTTTCATACTGGAACCTTATTGTTGTTGACTTTATTGCTATGTGAATTTCCGTTTCTAATAATGAGGAAATTGTTTTTTAAAAAAAACAAAATTGACGAGACACATTGTGTCAATCCGTGTCAATCACACCGCGTTTTCCAATCTGTTTTCATCATCGTAAAATCTTTGTATTTTGGTCTAAAAATATTTCGAATTGGTGTAGACACGCTTGACCTGCGTGGTTAAAGTTGTATTTTCTCACTCCAAGCAAAAAGAAATTAATCATGACATGATAATTGAGTCTCGTTAAATAACGTGTTTTGTAATCTACCGTCATTCATCAAATGTTTCAATATTCAACATTCTTTAATAATCTTTTTAAACCGATTGAAAGAAAGTCATGTGAATACAATAACACAGTGAATTCTTTTGTTTCATGTCATAACTTGGTTCGGCAATTGGTGGATTGCAAGCGGCGATGTAAGTGGCGCGGGCTGAGCTGTAGTCGTGTAAAGTGACGACATCATGGCAGCGAGTTGTATACCAGCCGGACTTGCTGCGCTGGTGAAGACCTAAACCATGTCACAAGACCAGTGGTTGATCTTTTATTGGAAATTCTTATAAGTCCCGGTGAGTCGTATTTGTTTTACCTGACTTGAAAGATGGAAAGTTTTAATAGGATACAAACGAATATAGTGCAGAAAGTTCTCTTTTGTTAACTTTAGTTAAATTGGGAATCGTAATGAAGTGAAGTAAACATTCTGAAGTAAAATGATTTGGATTATGATTACTTAAATGAAATAGGCTTAGAAAATGCCCGAAACAGAGTAAATCATTAGTGAGAAAATTGGAGCAAAACATTCTAAATGATGTTCATACCAAATCAGTAATTGTGTAAGTGCGGTAATATTTCCTCAAGGTGTTGGTCGTTACATTGTGACTTTATGACTTGTGTGTGAGAGAGCCAGGGTGCTCTGTCGTTTTGTGGTCGTGGACCAAGGTGGCCATCCCGGGAGGGGATGTTGTGACTTATGACTGTTTTGTAGCGTAACCGCAGTTTGGGGAGGAATATTACAGTCTGTTGTGCTTTGCAGTAGATGTGTAATGTTGGTTGATTTAATTGAGCAATGAAAGCTATGATTGACCTGTTTCGGAGCAACTCTGATAGGAAGCTGCGCACTTGTAGTGTTCGGGGCTGCAGCCACTTTTGTGCTGCTCGTCTTAGAAACTACAGGTATGCGGTCGAAGCCCGGATTTCATGTTGACTTTGTATTTGGTCATGACATTGTACCTGAATCTAAGTCATGTTGAACTTCGGTAGAATTACTCAAACGAATTAGAAATTAGTGATGTAGAAGAAATTGTGTAACCCATTGACTTGTTTCGGAGCAACTCTGATAGGAAGCTGCGCACTTGTAGTGTTCGGGGCTGCAGCCACTTTTGTGCTGCTCGTCTTAGAAACTACAGGTATGCGGTCGAGGCCTGGATGTCATGTTGACTTTGTATTTGGTCATGACATTGTACCTGAATCTAAGTCAAGTTGACCTCCGGTAGAATTAGTCGAACTGCGCAAATTAGAAATTAGTGATATAAAAGAAATTGTGTAACGCATTGACCACTATTCTACCAACTAAAATGTAAAGTTTGTGTGCTAGCTGTGTTGAGATATCGTCACTTGGTGTAAGTGGCATGAGTTGCTGTCGCTCGATTTAGGTGGCAGTGACGACTGTGTTGAGATATCGTCACTTGGTGTAAGTGGCATGAGTTGCTGTCGCTCGATATAGGTGGCAGTGACGACTGTGTTGGGATATCGTCACTTGGTGTAAGTGGCATGAGTTGCTGTCGCTCGATTTAGGTGGCAGCAACGACTGTGTTGAGATATCGTCACTTGGTGTAAGTGGCATGAGTTGCTGTCGCTCGATTTAGGTGGCAGTAACGACTGTGTTGAGATATCGTCACTTGGTGTAAGTGGCATGAGTTGCTACCGCTCGATTTAGGTGGTAGTGACGCCTGGTTGTGAGATATCGTCACTTGGTGTAAGTGGCATGAGTTGCTACCGCTCGATTTAGGTGGTAGTGACGCCTGGTTGTGAGATATCGTCACTCAGTAGAGTGGCATGAGTTGCTACCGCTCGATTTAGGTGGTAGTGACGCCTGGTTTTGAGATATCGTCGCTCAGTAGAGTGGCATGAGTTACTATCGCTCGTTTAGGTGATAGTAACGACAGACGTGTAAAGAGTAATTGGATTTTCAAGTTTGGTTGATTATAGTGTGTGAATACTGGTCAATGGTCCGTGTACCGTGTCGGAGTAGTTGATTTATCATGATGTAATGTGAGCTCATGTAGAGTCACAAGTAGAGCTCATGTAGAGTCACAAGTAGAGCTCATGTAGAGTCACAAGTAGAGCTCGTGTAGAGTCACAAGTAGAGCTCGTGTAGAGTCACAAGTAGAGCTCGTATAGAGTCACAAGTAGAGCTCGTGTAGAGTCACAAGTAGAGCTTGTGTAGAGTCACAAGTAGAGCTCGTGTAGAGTCACAAGTAGAGCTCATGCAGAGTCCTATATAGAGTCTCATGTTAGGTCAGGAATGACCGAGCGAACTTGGATACTGTGCTGTGGTATATTGTTTCAGATTAACACACGAGGACGTGTGTCACGCAGGATGGCCGTGTCGGAGTTAGTTATGAATTAAGAAGAGAAATTGATCAAATCGGAAAATAAAATGAAGTTACATCACTTCCGTCATGAAGTTGCAACGCTCCGACGAAAGGTGGCGTACGGCCAGAGCTGAGTGAAGTCGAGGAGTCACTACAGAGTCGTCGTGTCGAGCGGACGTGCACTGCCGTTCTAGTCGGGCAGTCTACCGCGAACCATCGTCTTGAGCGGACGTGTCGAATAATTACGATCGGAACGTGGAGTGCTATAGTCGCTCACCTATAACTTGTAGGGACGTCAAGAAAGTGTGATCGGAAAAGAGCACCTAGCAAGTACGTTCACATGTCCCGATGATTCGGTCCGAATGTTGGAACCATGGGTGGTGGAGGGCCCCTTCGCGCTAACGTCCTTATGCGCGCTAGATAACGAGAGACTGTGTAACCGTTACGAATACCGTGACGTTGCCGTGAGTGTGTACCTTATGCTGTGACTTTATTTAATCGTGATACAAAAACTATGTGGAAGTAAATAAAATGATTGTGATACTAATGACGGCCATTATTGTCTTCTAACGCCCACCCTCCATTATGATGATGTTACGACGACACCCACCACTGCTACGACAAATAAATAATAAAAAATAACAAAGTGTAAACGATAACACTTAGCAGACAGCACACAAACAAAGTAATCAAATAACTATGTTACAGTTTTACAAAACAAGCAACATCAAAACGCAAAATCATACAAAACAACAAAAACGAAAAAAAAAAAAAAACAAATGCCTAGCGAAAAAGATGAATAAGTTGCAAGGAATAATATTAAATCGAAAGCATAGAAAGAGATAGCAATAGTTGGAAAAACAGGAAAATATACGGAAGATATACTATATGCCTCCCGCAGTGCGTAATTATCGTGTTAGAAAAACACATTTATAAATCAAAACTGACAGCCAGGAAAAAAAAATATTTAAAATGTGAATTGAAGTGAAAAGAGGGAAGCAGTGAAAAAAAATACTTTTACAACCAAAACAAAAAGGAAAGAAAGATACAGCCACCCTCATAAGACTGCAGGAAACAAATAGGTAAGAAATATATATGTATAATAACTATACTATTAAACTACACTACATACAACGAAAATGAAACAGTTTATAACCTCACTTATTTGGCTTCTTTGCAGTTGCAGCACGCTTCCCCTTCACAGCAGGGGGCGCGGTGGCCACCACGTCGACTGGCTCCCCATTATCCTCCGAGCACGAGGAGACATTGCCACCAGCACACTCGACACGAGACAAACCGGGGATTGTATTCAAAACATGGAGTGATGATACTCGGTGTCGCATGCCGTCTGGTCCAGAGACGATAACGTGACCCTCGCGTGTCCAGCACTTCGTCACCCCAAACCTTTTACGGGCCGCAACAAACAGTGCCGCCGCTTCGTGAGGAATTCGGACAACGTGATGCCAGAGCCCTTAAGTTTAGTCTTTGCCTGCCAAGCCCCAGCACGAATGTCATGTCTGCTGAACTTAATTAGTATTGGCCGTGGCTTACTAGTCTGCATGCGACCCATCCTAATAGCCCGACTGAGGTCATTCGGCTGCAGAGACAAAGCAAGGTGTTTGCTTACCATCCGCAAAACCACCGCAGGAGTATCTTCATCCTTGACCTCAGGCACACCATGAAGAAGAAGCATTTTCCTCCTGGTTCTCATCTCCAAGTTGTCACACTCTGCCGTCAGACACTCAACCTGCTTTTGCAAAGCAGACAGAGAAGTAACGACAAATGCTCGAAAGGCCTGGAACTCTGCTGTGAGCGATGCAACAGTGCTGGTGCGCGGAGTAGTCCTTCCCAGTTCGTCCTCAAAGGCAGCCATCCGAGCATTAAACATCTGCGCTAGTGATTCCATAGTTGTCTGCACTGAATCCATGTTGGTTGTGATAATTCGTGAAGTGATGTGCTTGTGATGATGATGGAAAAACAAAATAGTGTTCGGAAATGATGAAAATGTAAGCTACTGGTAGGTGAACATTAGTTGTTTACACTAACATTGTATTTGCTATGTTTACTAGTGTTTTACTAATTATTTTAAATAAATTAAATTAGAGCAACCAAAATACGTTTACTTTATCTGACACCTACCCGCAAAAAAAAAAAATTGAGTTTACTAACTGTCTTTCATGTATAAGTGCAATTATCGACGAACTCAATAGTGAATTATGTTACATTATAGGCGATTTTAATGCGCATCCAATGAGCACTTTTGGAACGGAATTATTAAGATTCTGTTCAGAAATGCAGTGGGATTGCGCGAATATGAGTGTGTTGGGTACAGAATCAGACACTTTTACCTATACGAGTGAACAAAATGGAGCCAATCGATGGCTGGATCATTTAGTAACGACGAATGCTGGATCACAGACTATTAGTAGTATATGGGTTAATAATGACGTCAGCTGGTCGGACCATTATCCAATATTTGTAGAGCTTAATATAGATGTTGAGACAGGTGAAAAAATATTATTGAAAAACAAAATGTAATCGATTTAGTAAAATCAAATGGAAAGATCGCGACTCGGGCCAAATTAAAGTATATGCTGATTATTGTTATAATAAGTTATCGCAAGTGAGTTGTTCTAGTCACGCTATGAACTGTGGTAAAAATTAATTTAATTGTAATAATACATATAAAACAGTTATTGAGCATACAGGGTGTTAGTGACATCGTAACGAAAAAAAAAAAATGGAACGCCTATTTCATTGTACTAAAAACGATGGTGGGTGTTTTTCTTGTCGCAAATGTTTAATTAAAATTTTGAATTTTTACTGTGCCGCAATGTAAATCGAACAACGCGGCACACAGACGCTAAACCTACGCGCGGCTACGTTACGCGTGCGTGATACGATGTTGATATCTAGATAGTCAAAATTGGACTTTGGTAAATTACTTTTTTAAAAAGACAAAATAAATTTAATTAGACGTTTTATTAGCTTGGAGCTCTACATGAGACTAATTTTTAAAACAAAGCTTATTACTATCTTACTTCTAACTTACAATGTATATCGGATTACTGCTAACAGTACAGACCAGGAATTGAGGATGTTTATGTCTACGCCTTGTCATCGGGTGGCGCGACGGATGTGCGTGGGCGCTAGGCTCGCATTACTACAATGTCAGCGCCTTTGGTAGGTATAACTCCTCCCTCCTTAAGCTCGAAATTATCAGGGGAGTTTTTCGACTGATGATTTCGAAGCAGCCTAAAACAGATCTTATTTCTAAAATAATAAAGTACAATACAAATGATTATAAGTAAGATTACATAGAGCATAAGAGTTCCAACACTGATGTTTTCCACATTTACTGCACTCACTTTTTCTTTGCTTTCCACTTCATTTTCACGTTTCAGGATAGCTGAAAGTATCTGTAAATTAGTTAGGTCCATATCTTCTAAGTTCAGGGCTCGGCTTTCCTTTTTCGGTGACGTAGTTGTAAACTCAGGTATGTGAATAACTGGTAGAGGGTGCATCTGGTGATACTCTACTTGTCGTGGTTTTATGATTATTTCATTAATTTTCACATCGCAGTTGTCGTCTATGGTCAGTATATAAGTTCCTTGAACGTGATGTCTGGATACTTCTTTTTCACAGACTTGGGTAACTAATGAATTTTCTTTTGAATACAGTATCCAATTGTCTGGTTGGAGTGGTATTAATTTCACCTTTTCAATTTTTACCACGATAGGATGACATTGTGTGGTGTTTCCGGTAAACTGTATAAGGTTCACAATGCATTCATCTTCCAGGTCAGGTATTCTTGATTCTTCACAAATGTAGTAATTTTCTTCCAGCTCTTTGCATGGTTCACGCCACGGCCTTGCTTTCAACCCCTTCATTAGGATATAGGGATACTTTGGGACTATAAGGGTTGCTTCATTAAAATTATTCAAAATAGGTAAAGGGAAAATTTTGTAATACACATAATTATCATTTCTTATCAAGGGTATCTCCAAAATAAATGTTATCTGACTTTCCTTTACGTAAGCTTTCATCTCTATTGACTGCTCTAACTTAACCAAATTATTTAAATCTACAGGGTATACAAATTTAACAGTTTTCTCTGCTTTCTTAAGCGTAGCTAATAGTTCATCTGAATCTATAACGGATTGGTGTAAAGTTCCTAATTTACTAAAAGACACTGCCGTCTCGATCTCATCCAGCCTAATGTATAACATCTGGAAGTTATGTAAGAATAGGTTATACACTTGTATAATCTTATCGTGGTGTAATGATGTTTTTGTCTCATTTAATTTAATCCGAAGTTCTCGTATTGCTTTGTCTAACTGGATGAAATTGTTTCTGGTAGCGTTTGTATTGTTTACGAAAGACTCCATCATTTCAGTGATTAATGTTACTTTTCTAGAGACAGTTTCCTGGCGTGATTGTAATTCGTTAATCAATTTGTCGTATTTAATAGCATCGTCATTATCCAAATTTCCTGTTATTACTTTAATCAATGAGCCCATAGGATTCAGAATTCCGCGCTTGTAGCGTTTTATAGGGACAAGTTGTCTAAAGGAGAATGGGCGAATCTGGTCCAAGAACCTCCACTGATGAGACTTATATGTAATGAAAGCTTATGCTTTCCCTATGATTCTGGCAAAGTTCTATCAGATTCTGTCCCGGGGTTCTTTTTTTACGGCCATGTTTGTCCTGGCTAAAAATGTGATAAAATACAGTGGGAGCTAAAATCGACTCAAGATTTGTTGCTGGATAACTAAGTCTACATAAATAATTATGTATCATATTGTATTATCATTTTAAAGAGGATCTTTTTCAGAATCCGAAACATAAAAAAAAAACAAAAAAAAAATCTTTTTGTAAGCGAATTATGGTCAATTTATATCTGCAGCGCCATTGTTTCTCGGTAGCTAAGTTCAAGTTTCATGCCTTTTACCCCTTCCAAAAGTATCTTACCAAACAACTGGTTGGCGCCGTTGCGCCCGCACAGAAATGCTGACTCCGATTTTAGGAATAACTAGCTTTTGCCCGCGACTTCGTCCGCGTGGTGTGTTATATAAGAGAGAGATCTTTGTGTGTGTGGTGCATATCAAATTTCAAGCATCTACCTTATGCAGTTTAGATTTTTTCATACAATTTTTTTCCCAATAACTCCCATTTTTCAAAATACAGCCAAAAATAAACTTTATATTTACTAAGGTATGCATGCATGCTAGATTAAATCAATTGATTGAATAGATTTTTTTTTAATTGATTGTTCATTGAGTTTTAATTTTAATACACACTTCCTCTCTTCCCTTCAACGTTGCTGTGCCCTACAGGGTCCATGTTTTAGTTCCTATGCCTATGTAACACCCCATTGTACTACATGGAATGCAATAAATAATTTAATTGAATTGAATTGAAAACATCTATCTTAAGCGGTTTAGATTTTTCATACAAAAGGATTTTCCCGCTAATTTCTGTTCCCGTGGGAATTCCGGGAATTCCTTTCTTAGTGCACCTCTACGGTACCTAAGCTATGTCCCTTCCAAATTTCAAATGCTTACGTTTAGCCGTTCAGGCTATGCGTTGATATGTCAGTCACTGAGTCAATCAGTTTCTCCTTTTATTTAGATTTGATTTTTTCATACAAATGTTTTTTCCCGCTAACTACCGTTCCCGTGGGAATTTTGTAATATCCTGTTGCAACTAAGCTTTAAGTTTACTAAAGTACCTGCATGCCAAATTTCAAACGTCTAACTTGAATGGTTTAGATTTTTCATACAAAAGGATTTTCCCGTTAATTCCCATTCCCATAGGAATTTCGGGAATTCCTTTCTTAGTGCACCTCCACGGTACCTAAGGTACCTGCATGACAAATTTCAAACGTCTAACTTGAGTGGTTTAGATTTTTCATACAAAAGGATTTTCCCGCTAATTCCCATTCCCGTGGGAATTTCGGGAATTCCTTTCTTAGTGCACCTCCACGGTACCTAAGGTACCTGCATAACAAATTTCAAACGTCTAACTTGAGTGGTTTAGATTTTTCGTACAAAAGGATTTTCCCGCTAATTCCCGTTCTCGTGGGAATTTCGGGATTTCCTTTCTTAGTGCACCTCTACGGTACCTAAGGTATCTGCATGCCAAATTTCAAACGTCTAACTTGAGTGGTTTAGATTTTTCATACAAAAGGATTTTCCCGCTAATTCCCGTTCCCGTGAGAATTTTGGGAATTCCTTTCTTAGTGCACCTTTACGGTACCTATGGTACCTGCATGCCAAATTTCAAACGTCTAACTTGAGTGGTTTAGATTTTTCATACAAAAGGATTTTCCCGCTAATTCCCGTTCTCGTGGGAATTTCGGGAATTCCTTTCTTAGTGCACCTCTACGGTACCTAAGGTATCTGCATGCCAAATTTCAAACGTCTAACTTGAGTGGTTTAGATTTTTCATACAAAAGGATTTTCCCGCTAATTCCCGTTCCCGTGGGAATTTCGGGAATTCCTTTCTTAGTGCACCTCTACGTTATCTAAGGTATCTGCATGACAAATTTCAAAAGTCTAACTTGAGTGGTTTAGATTTTTCATACAAAAGGATTTTCCCGCTAATTCCCGTTCCCGTGGGAATTTCGGGAATTCCTTTCTTAGTGCACCTCTACGGTATCTAAGGTACCTGCATGCCAAATTTCAAACGTCTAACTTGAGCGGTTTAGATTTTTCATACAAAAGGATTTCCCTTCACTACTCTGCTCCTATTGATTGTAGCGTGATGAAAAGTATACTATAACCTGTCCAGGAGTGTGAAGAATAATTGTACCAAGTTTCATTAAAATCCGTCCAGTAGTTTTTGTTTCTATAAGGAACATACAGACAGACAGACAGACAGACAGACAGACAGACAGACAGACAGACAGACAGACAGACAAAAATTTTACTGATTGCATTTTTGGCATCAGTATCGATCACTTATCACCCCCTGATAGTTATTTTGAAAAAATATTTAATGTACAGAATTGACCTCTCTACAGATTTATTATAAGTATAGATACACTGTGTGTCCCTACATGTCGCTATATCACTGATTGCCGGGGTCATTCCTTTTTTGTTGAAATATTGAAGTACATGTTTGTTAAAATTCGTATACCTATTTATATTAAAATTTAGGTCTTCGCCTAATAAGCTTATACTGGGTGTTAGTGACATCGTAACGAATACTGAGAGGGATGATTCAGACCATGATTCTGAGTTAATATCTAGTGGAATTTTCCGTCGCAAAATTCATGAAATTTTGAGTTTTGTTTTTAATTATTTTCAATTCCATATTGTGCTTTTAGCTGCATAGAACCCAAATTTCAATAAAAAAAACAATAATGACAAATTATCGAAAATTTTCGATGTAATGGAGACAACAGCTGCTCGAACGGGTCAACGGCCACACGCACCGCGCGCCGCGCGCCCCGCTCCGCACGCCCCGCTCCGCGCGCCCCGCGCCGCACGCCGGCGGCGGCGGCGCGGCGGCGGCGCGGCCTACAAAGTAGGCACTACGAACCGATCCTATTTCTTTCTCTGTCTATCGTAAATTATAAATTTATTTTATTCTTATTCTTAAATGGACGGATAATCAACAGGCATAAAATTTATGGAATACACGTCAATTTTAAGCAGAAATCTAAAACAACCGACAGAATTAAGTTGACAGCACACGTCAAACGGTTTGCATACCAGCGAGATACCTTTTTGATTCGACCGGGTTATTCGTTCATTTACTCATAGGAATCGGGGCCATTATCTACCTAAAACAGTTGAAACAGTAAATAATTGTATTCTTTGTTGTCATTAGAATAACTAACAACCAACTAACACAACCACCACAGATTAGATAATTAGTTACCTACTATGTCAACCATCCACCAACTTAGTATGTAAGTACCTACGCAAAACCTCGCTACACAAAAATCGAGCGAGATCGCGTCTAGAATTGGGCGGACACTCCGCCAGAGTGTTGCCTATCGATATTCTATCGATACCTAGTTAAAAAAAAAACCAATAGTAGGTACCTATCGATAGATCTTTTAGATCAATACCCATTATTGTTACAAAGCAAGACCTATCGGTACTATCGCTAGTATCGATCTAAATGTACTATCACTACTTTCGATAGTTTAGACAATTTTCAAGTTCAACAATTGATAATCTACCTATCGCTAGTTCGGCAACTCCGCCGCGTAGGTAATGTCGGCATGTTCAAAGAAAAAAATTGTCCGAGAGGAGTGATCTTATTTTTCTTGTTACATGTTGGTACCGAGGTACTAAGTACATACTAAGTTATTCGTGTTTTAAATCTCATTGTTAAATCATCAGTAAAGAACTAATTAAACCTATCCTGTTCTGTGTACAATATTCATGTAACGGCTACGTGCTTACATAAGTACCTAATAGACGGGAGCAACGACTTAACGTACCTTCCGAAGCACGGATCATTTTACTTTCAGACAATCAGGTGATCAGCCTGTAACGTCCCAACCAAAGGCCTTATAAACAGATTTTTGTGATATGTCCCCACCGGAATACGAACCCGGACCCTCCGCATCCCATCGCTCAACCACTGGACCACATAGGCCAAGAAGGTTCTAAGACATAATTAAAGGATCCTGGGACGCAAGACCTCCGAGTTAGGGCTTGTTTGATCTGTCTTGATGGATACTCGGACGTGAATAGCCTCACGGATCAAGGGCAACGCGCGCCAATAAGTAGGCATTACGAACAGATACTAGGTATTTCTTTGAGTTGATAGGTATCAAGTGAAGTTTCCTGTCGCAAAATTCATAAAAAAAATATATTTTTTTCAGTCCCATATTGTGTTTTAAGCTGCATAGAACGCACATCTATACTTATAATAAATCTGTAGAGAGGTCAATTCTGTACATTAAATATTTTTTCAAAATAACTATCAGGGGGTGATAAGTGGTCGATACTGATGCCAAAAATGCAATCAGTAAAATTTTTGTCTGTCTGTCTGTCTGTCTGTCTGTCTGTCTGTCTGTCTGTCTGTCTGTATGTTCCTTATAGAAACAAAAACTACTAGACGGATTTTAATGAAACTTGGTACAATTATTCTTCACACTCCTGGACAGGTTATAGTATACTTTTCATCACGCTACAATCAAAAGGAGCAGAGTAGTGAAGGGAAATTCTTTTGTATGAAAAATCTAAACCACTCAAGTTAGACGTTTGAAATTTGGCATGCAGGTACCTTAGATACCGTAGAGGTGCACTAAGAAAGGAATTCCCGAAAATCCTACGGGAACGGGAATTAGCGGGAAAATCCTTTTGTATTAAAAATCTAAACCACTCAAGTTAGACGTTTGAAATTTGGCATGCAGGTACCTTAGATACCGTAGAGGTGTATTAAGAAAGGAATTTCCGAAATTCCTACGGGAACGGGAATTAGCGGGAAAATCCTTTTGTATGAAAAATCTAAACCACTCAAGTTAGACGTTTGAAATTTGGCATGCAGATACCTTAAGTACCGTAGAGGTGCACTAAGAAAGGAATTCCCGAAATTCCTACGAGAACGGGAATTAGCAAGAAAATCCTTTTGTATGAAAAATCTAAAACCACTCAAGTTAGACGTTTGAAATTTGTCATGCAGGTACCTTAGGTACCGTAGAGGTGCATTAAGAAAGGAATTCCCGAAATTCCCACGAGAACGGGAATTAGCGGGAAAATCCTTTTGTATGAAAAATCTAAACCATTCAAGTTAGATGTTTGAAATTTGTCATGCAGGTACCTTAGATACCGTAGAGTAAGAAAGGAATTCCCGAAATTCCCACGGGAACGGGAATTAGCGGGAAAATCCTTTTGTATGAAAAATCTAAACCACTCAAGTTAGACGTTTGAAATTTGGCATGCAGGTACCTTAGATACAGTAGAGGTGTACTAAGAAAGGAATTTCCGAAATTCTTACGAGAACGGGAATTAGCGGGAAAATCCTTTTGTATGAAAAATCTAAACCACTCAAGTTAGACATTTGAAATTTGGCATGCAGATACCTTAAGTACCGTAGAGGTGCACTAAGAAAGGAATTCCCGAAATTCCCACGAGAACGGGAATTAGCAAGAAAATCCTTTTGTATGAAAAATCTAAACCACTCAAGTTAGACGTTTGAAATTTGTCATGCAGGTTAGGTACATACAGCTTAGGTACATACAGCTTAGGTACATACAGCTTAGGTACCGTAGAGGTGCATTAAGAAAGGAATTCCCGAAATTCCCACGAGAACGGGAATTAGCGGGAAAATCCTTTTGTATGAAAAATCTAAACCATTCAAGTTAGATGTTTGAAATTTGCCATGCAGGTACCTTAGATACCGTAGAGGTGTACTAAGAAAGGAATTCCCGAAAATCCTACGGGAACGGGAATTAGCGGGAAAATCCTTTTGTATGAAAAATCTAAACCACTCAAGTTAGACGTTTGAAATTTGTCATGCAGGTACCTTAGGTACCGTAGAGGTGCATTAAGAAAGGAATTCCCGAAATTCCCACGAGAACGGGAATTAGCGGGAAAATCCTTTTGTATGAAAAATCTAAACCATTCAAGTTAGATGTTTGAAATTTGTCATGCAGGTACCTTAGATACCGTAGAGGTGTACTAAGAAAGGAATTACCGAAATTCCCACGGGAACGGGAATTAGCGGGAAAATCCTTTTGTATGAAAAATCTAAACCACTCAAGTTAGACGTTTGAAATTTGGCATGCAGGTACCATAGGTACCGTAGAGGTGCACTAAGAAAGGAATTCCCAAAATTCTCACGGGAACGGGAATTAGCGGGAAAATCCTTTTGTATGAAAAATCTAAACCATTCAAGTTAGATGTTTGAAATTTGTCATGCAGGTACCTTAGATACCGTAGAGGTGCACTAAGAAAGGAATTCCTAAAATTCTCACGGGAACGGGAATTAGCGGGAAAATCCTTTTGTATGAAAAATCTAAACCATTCAAGTTAGATGTTTGAAATTTGTCATGCAGGTACCTTAGATACCGTAGAGGTGTACTAAGAAAGGAATTCCCGAAATTCCCACGGGAACGGGAATTAGCGGGAAAATCCTTTTGTATGAAAAATCTAAACCACTCAAGTTAGACAATTGAAATTTGGCATGCAGGTACCTTAGATACCGTAGAGGTGCACTAAGAAAGGAATTCCCGAAAATCCTTTTGTATGAAAAATCTAAACCACTCAAGTTAGACGTTTGAAATTTGGCATGCAGGTACTTTAGTAAACTTAAAGCTTAGTTGCAACAGGATATTACAAAATTCCCACGGGAACGGTAGTTAGCGGGAAAAAACATTTGTATGAAAAAATCAAATCTAAATAAAAGGAGAAACTGACTGACTCAGTGACTGACATATCAACGCATAGCCTGAACGGCTAAACGTAGGCATTTGAAATTTGGAAGGGACATAGCTTAGGTACCGTAGAGGTGCACTAAGAAAGGAATTCCCGGAATTCCCACGGGAATGGAAATTAGCGGGAAAATCTTTTTGTATGAAAAATCTTAACCGCTTAAGTTAGACGCTTGAAATTTGGCATGCAGGTACCTTAGTTAACTTAAAGCTTAGTTGCAACAGGATATTGCAAAATTCCCACGGAAACGGGAGTTAGTGGGAAAAAAACATTTGTATGAAAAAATCGAAACCGCGTAAGATAGATATTTTCAATTCAATTCAATTAAATTATTTATTGCATTCCATGTAGTACAATGGGGTGTTACATAGGCATAGGAACTAAAATATGGACCCTGTAGGGCACAGCAACGTTGAAGGGAAGAGAGGAAGTGTGTATTAAAATTAAAACTCAATGAACAATCAATTAAAAAAAAAACAATTCAATCAATTGATTCAATCTAGCATGCATGCATACCTTAGTAAATATAAAGTTTATTTTTGGCTGTATTTTGAAAAATGGGAGTTATTGGGAAAAAAAAATGTACTTATGAAAAAATCTAAACTGCATAAGTATGCACTCCCACACACACAAAGATCTCTCTCTTATATAACACGCCACGCGGACGAAGTCGCGGGCAAAAGCTAGTTTAAAATAAACAAATAAAAATTACTAATTATTAAATTTTATCAATGTCATCAATATTAATAATAACGTATCTACAACTTCAGCTATGCGCAGGTGAATAGCCGGCGCACGGGTCAAGGGCAACGCTCGCCAATAAAGTAGGCATACGAACAGATACTATTTCTTTCTCTGTCACTTGCACCATAAACATACTTCTCTCTCTCTGTCTAGTCGTCGGCTCGACTCGGCCGCGGCCGGCGCGTCGTCGGCGCGCCTTTGATGCTTTGCGCTAACGCCGCCGCGCGCTTCCGCTCAGTCGAATACTAAGCTTGACCCGAATCGCGTGATGTTTTTCGAGGATATTTTTTTCGTGTTTGTGAGTGTTTTGTGTTTGTTTTATTCTGTAAATGAGTAGTGTCGACTATGATGATAGATCATAGACCATTTACTGCACAAAAGTATGGAAGATTGTTGATGTTTATTAAAGAGCAAGGTGTTGTGTTTGTGAGTGCGTGTGATACCTACCTACCGCGGAGGAAACGCGATGTTGCATACCTACGTGACGTGACATGTTCTAGGGTACCTACCTAGGTACTTCATCCGAAGGAATAACAATTAAGGTAAGGCAAGAGTAGGGTTTTTATTGTTAATAAGTTAGGAACGTTTTAATAACTGGTAGGTAGGTACCGTGCGTGAAAAATCGTGACAGTAGGTGTTCTACTTCAACAAACTCAACATTTTTAAACGTTGCACCACTAAGCATCTAAATACAAGAGAATGAAAACTCCTACCTAGATACAACATCGTATCACGCACGCACGCGTAACGTAGCCGTGCGTAGGTTTAACGTCTGTGTGCCGCGTTGTTAGACTTACATTGCGGCACAGTAAAAATTCAAAATCTTTATTAAACATTTGCGACAAGAAAAACACCCACCATCGTTTTTAGTACAATCAAATAGGCGTTCCATTTTTTTTTTCGTTACGATGTCACTAACACCCTGTATTTAATATTTTTATAACTAACCATTTATCATAACTAATAACTGCGTCTCCATATTTTACAGGTAGAACTCCAGCGTTCTCGTTAAGATGATGTAGTTGAAGGCCCTGGCTTTGGGTCACCAAGGTCATCAGGAAGAGGACGTACCTGTGAAGGACGTTTAATATCTTTAATGGGGACTCTAGCTTCCTTTCCTCTAGTGAGGATAGGTAGGATGTTCCTAATTGCTTCACCAATTACGCGAGCCTTTTGGAATCGCGGTTTATCTTTGCTCCTTCTATCATTGACTCCTTTAAAGAAAACTACGTCTCCCTCTTTGATGTTAAACTCAGGTTCGCCTCCACGCTTTTGTTTAGTTTTTTCTTTGGTTTCGATCATTTTCTCTGTGATATATTTGTAAAGGTGTTTCGTTCTCTTGGCATGATTAGTTTATACATTGTGAGTGCTATGTACACCGTTATTGTTACACATATCAGTCAGAATACCTAGTTAAGTTATGGAATAAGCTCAATATGTGTGATGTGGTTGTACTTTTTTAAATAAATAAATCAAGTACCAATTTTTGGGTGTATTGTTTTTCGAAGTTTACGTCAAAAGTACTTGAGGCTTCTGTGTGCCCGAAAACAACCTCAAAGGGGGTAAGCCCTGTGGTACTGTGGATAGTTTGATTATATGACATTATGGCATAAGTCATTATGGAAGCGGCGTCGGTAATTTTGTATTCATATTTAGCTAGTCTATAAATTTCTATTAGTGTAGAATGAAAGCGTTCGATCAAACCAGTTGATCTTGGGTTATGGGGAGTGGTTACATGAAAGTCAATTTTATAGAAATTTAGAGTTTCCTTCATTAAATTATTATTGAATTCCGATCCCGGGTCAGAGCTGATCCTGGATGGAACTCCATACATTGAGAAGTACTTAATAAGTGCTCTCACCACCTCAGGTGTAGATCGGTTAGAGATCTCTATAGCTTGTCCTAATTTGCTGAATGCGTCTATAACTGTAAGATAATATACATTTTCAATTGTGAATAGATCGATGAATATTTCCTGGAACGGTTTTGTTTGGGTCTGTGTGAGTTGCAGTTCTGGTTTTAATGGTTTACGGTCGTATTTCAATTTTTTGCAAGCTTCACAACTGTTTATAACGCTAGCTACTATAAGATCCATGTTATACCAAAAATATGTTCGTTTCAGATGCATCAAGGTCTCCTTAATTCCACGGTGGCATGTTTTCCCTTGATGATATTTCAGGACGATTGCTCTTTGCTCATCCTCATCTTCAATGAATATAACTCGCTCTGTACATTCATACAGTCGAACTGTATCTTTTCTTAATAGGGAAATTACAGCTTCGGTAAACTGTTTTCGATGTATTGGTTCCTCAAAATATATAAAGTATTTAATTTTTGGTTTAATATATTCTTTTAGGAATTGTTTAACTAAAGCGGGTTCATTTACTGGTAAGAAAATTTCCAAAATTTTTTGTTTGCTGTTTGACATATTTTTGACTTGTAATTCCTTCCTATTCCAACTGAAGACGAGAATCTGATGAGGCTTCGTGTCTATGGCTTCTCGAAGAATGGGGATTCCTTCTGTATCTATTTCCAGAGCCGAATGAGCAGTTTTTGTACTGGTGGTGTATTTACCTTCCGTTGCTGTTAAAGTGTCTGAAGACAAAGATGGTATAGGGAATGTTGCTTTGGAAGATATGCTACGAGTTTTTTCTGAGTCTGAACTAATTTGAATTGTTTCTAATTCGTCAGTAGGAGGAGGGTAGAACGAAGTTCTACAGCGAATAAGCTGATTCTTTATATATTTTTTTTTTAAGTTGGAAAATACGTATAAAAATTCACGTTTTTATATACTACGCATTGTAAGTGCTGCGATTAATGTGTACTAGTGTTGGTGAAGTGTTTTGTGCAGACAACAAAGACAAACAAAAGTTCCAATGGAATGTTGCTGTTGCCTTTTGTGCATGTAATTATGCATCAATTCTTCAAGGGAATATGATAACTTTAGTACGACGAGTGTATTCAGAGTGAGCGGACTCATCAGAGGATTTCTAATCAAAGGACTACAACAGTTGTCTGCAAAAACACGAAGATGACCTTTGGACTGCACGTCAGTTGTTTTAAAGTCTGTAGACTTTATGCCTCCTACTGGTCGCAAATTTCGCAGCCTTATATTATTGCATCGATGGCCTAGTGGTGTGAGGACGCTATCGTTGACTGTTCAAAGCCGCTGGCTCCGAGTTCAAACCCCGGCGACGACAAACCGTTTTTGACTTTTTGTGATTTTTAATATTTTGCTATTTTTGTGAAACATATATCTTTTATTGTGTTTTAAGTGTAAAAATCCTTTTTAGTTAATATTAATTGCTTCAAATAATATATTTTTTTTTTAAATTATTATTAGATTTTGAATGTTGATCAGGTGTTGTAATTTTAAATTTATTGACTACTAGCTTTTGCCCGCGACTTCGTCCGCGTGGCGTGTTATATAAGAGAGAGATCTTTGTGTGTGTGGGAGTGCATACTTATGCAGTTTAGATTTTTTCATAATTTTTTTTTCCCAATAACTCCCATTTTTCAAAATACAGCCAAAAATAAACTTTATATTTACTAAGGTATGCATGCATGCTAGATTGAATCAATTGATTGAATTGATTTTTTTTTAATTGATTGTTCATTGAGTTTTAATTTTAATACACACTTCCTCTCTTCCCTTCAACGTTGCTGTGCCCTACAGGGTCCATGTTTTAGTTCCTATGCCTATGTAACACCCCATTGTACTACATGGAATGCAATAAATAATTTAATTGAATTGAATTGAAAACATCTATCTTACGCGGTTTCGATTTTTTCATACAAATGTTTTTTTCCCGCTTACTCCCGTTTCCGTGGGAATTTTGCAATATCCTGTTGCAACTAAGCTTTAAGTTAACTAAGGTACCTGCATGCCAAATTTCAAGCGTCTAACTTAAGCGGTTTAGATTTTTCATACAAAAGGATTTTCCCGCAAATTTCCGTTTCCGTGGGAATTCCGGGAATTCCTTTCTTAGTGCACCTCTACGGTACCTAAGCTATGTCCCTTCCAAATTTCAAATGCCTACGTTTAGCCGTTCAGGCTATGCGTTGATATGTCAGTCACTGAGTCAGTCAGTTTCTCCTTTTATTTAGATTTGATTTTTTCATACAAATGTTTTTCCCGCTAACTACCGTTCCCGTGGGAATTTTGTAATATCCTGTTGCAACTAAGCTTTAAGTTTACTAAAGTACCTGCATGCCAAATTTCAAACGTCTAACTTGAGTGGTTTAGATTTTTCATACAAAAGGATTTTCCCGCTAATTCCCGTTCTCGTGGGAATTTCGGGAATTCCTTTCTTAGTGCACCTCTACGGTACCTATGGTACCTGCATGCCAAATTTCAAACGTCTAACTTGAGTGGTTTAGATTTTTCATACAAAAGGATTTTCCCGCTAATTCCCGTTCCCGTAGGAATTTCGGGAATTCCTTTCTTAGTGCACCTCTACGGTACCTATGGTACCTGCATGCCAAATTTCAAACGTCTAACTTGAGTGGTTTAGATTTTTCATACAAAAGGATTTTCCCGCTAATTCCCGTTTCCGTGGGAATTTCGGGAATTCCTTTCTTAGTACACCTCTACGGCATCTAAGGTACCTGCATGACAAATTTCAAACGTCTAACTTGAGTGGTTTAGATTTTTCATACAAAAGGATTTTCCCGCTAATTCCCGTTCTCGTGGGAATTTCGGGAATTCCTTTCTTAGTGCACCTCTACGGTACCTATGGTACCTGCATGCCAAATTTCAAACGTCTAACTTGAGTGGTTTAGATTTTTCATACAAAAGGATTTTCCCGCTAATTCCCGTTCCCGTGGGAATTTCGGGAATTCCTTTCTTAGTGTACCTCTACGGTATTTAAGGTACCTGCATGACAAATTTCAAACGTCTAACTTGAATGGTTTAGATTTTTCATACAAAAGGATTTTCCCGCTAATTCCCGTTCCCGTGGGAATTTCGGGAATTCCTTTCTTAGTGCACCTCTACGGTATCTAAGGTACCTGCGAGCCAAATTTCAAACTTCTAACTTGAATGGTTTAGATTTTTCATACAAAAGGATTTTCCCGTTAATTCCCGTTCCCGTGAGAATTTTGGGAATTCCTTTCTTAATGCACCTCTACGGTACCTATGGTACCTGCATGCCAAATTTCAAACGTCTAACTTGAGTGGTTTAGATTTTTAATACAAAAGGATTTTCCCGCTAATTGCCGTTCACGTGGGAATTTCGGGAATTGCTTTCTTAGTACACCTCTACGGTATCTAAGGTACCTGCATGACAAATTTCAAACGTCTAACTTGAGTGGTTTAGATTTTTCATACAAAAGGATTTTCCCGCTAATTCCCGTTCTCGTGGGAATTTCGGGAATTCCTTTCTTAGTGCACCTCTACGGTATCTAAGGTATTTGCATGCCAAATTTCAAACGTCTAACTTGAATGGTTTAGATTTTTCATACAAAAGGATTTTCCCGCTAATTCCCGTTCCCGTGGGAATTTCGGGAATTCCTTTCTTAGTGTACCTCTACGGTATCTAAGGTACCTGCATGCCAAATTTCAAACGTCTAACTTGAGTGGTTTAGATTTTTCATACAAAAGGATTTTCCCGCTAATTCCCGTTCCCGTAGGAATTTCGGGAATTCCTTTCTTAGTGCACCTCTACGGTATCTAAGGTACCTGCATGCCAAATTTCAAACGTCTAACTTGAGCGGTTTAGATTTTTCATACAAAAGGATTTCCCTTCACTACTCTGCTCCTATTGATTGTAGCGTGATGAAAAGTATACTATAACCTGTCCAGGAGTGTGAAGAATAATTGTACCAAGTTTCATTAAAATCCGTCCAGTAGTTTTTGTTTCTATAAGGAACATACAGACAGACAGACAGACAGACAGACAGACAGACAGACAAAAATTTTACTGATTGCATTTTTGGCATCAGTATCGACCACTTATCACCCCCTGATAGTTATTTTGAAAAAATATTTAATGTACAGAATTGACCTCTCTACAGATTTATTATAAGTATAGATTATTACTGAATTTGTACATTGATTTCTTGTGTGATAAAATATATTATTAATTTATTTCTAGTGTTAGAACTGTGATTCGCAGTTAGACTTTAAGGCACCTGTACATGCCTTATTTTTAATTTTACTTTTAATTGTAGGTACCTATCTATCATTTTATTTAAAGTCAGATGTATTTTTTGTAGGAAAATATTTAATTTAATTTTTTGATAAATTTTTCATTGTATAAATTTAATTTTGTTGACATTTAATATAAATTTAGTATTTTAATATAATAATTGAATGTATTATTGTGATACCTAATTCGTTTTATTTTATTGATTTAAATTTATTTTAACAAAATATATAATGAGTTCCACTTCTCAGAGCGTTACGTGTCCGTATTGTCCGCGTACATTTTGTCCACATGGACTTAAAGTACATATAGGCCGTTCACACAAACATGAACACGGTCTTAATCCCGCGCCCTCGCTCCCGTTGTCCTCGACTGCTGTTGCTGGTCTGGTCGACGGGGTGTCGCCTCAGTTTAGCCTCGATGTTTTAGCTTCCTTGAAAAAGACTATACGTGTTTTAAAACATATTCCAAAAGGAGCTAGAAATGCAGCGGCCGGCAAGATGTGTGATCTCATTGAGAAATGTGTTGAGGCGAATGGGGTTGCCGACTGGTACGCTTTGCTTACATTTGCTTATTCGGCTTTTAGGGTACCTGATAATACTGCTCCAGGAAACCTTACGACCAAAGTCAAGCAACATGTAGCCTCAATAGGTGATTTAAGTCTCAACACTAGTATTGGACAGTCGTCACTCAAATCACCGTCAGTGTATAAAACAATTGAGACCAAAGTTTTTGAGGGTGATTTGAGAGGTGCCGTCCGCGTGTTAATGTCCGAGGACACAATGGCAACTCCTGGTCCTGACACCCTCGCATCGTTGCAGACAAAGCACCCATCGCCATCCCGCCCGCTCGCCCTTCCTCCTGCACCGGGGGCATCCACAGCCGCTTTAACTGTTAATGTGGAAGATGTGGTGCATGCTCTCAGTACATTCTATACTGGTTCAGCGGCAGGACTGGATGGTTTACGTCCAGCTCACTTAAAAGAGCTGACGTCAAAGTCTGCGGGTGATAATGGACGGCGGTTGCTGGAGAGCCTTACTAAAATGTCCAATTTCTTGTTAGGCGGAAACCTCCTGCCGGAGGTGTGCCCCTACTTGTACGGTGCATCGCTGTGTGCGTTGTCAAAGAAGGACGGTGGCGTGAGACCCATTGCTGTTGGGAGCACGTTGCGTCGTTTGGTAGCAAAGTTAGGATGCCGTGCGGTGAAAAAGGATATGGCATTGTATCTCCAACCACATCAGCTCGGTTTTGGCACTCAGTTGGGATGTGAGGCGGCTATTCACGCGACACGCACATTCGCAATGGACCCAGCCAATGAAAGTTGCGTTATTGTTAAGCTGGATGTGCGAAACGCATTCAATACCATAGAAAGAGACGTACTTTTGGGCGAAGTGCGCGAGCAGATTCCTTCCCTATATCCTTTTCTTTTTCAAGTTTACCAATCTCCTTCTAATCTGTTTTATGATGGATCTCTTATTCTTTCCCAGGTGGGAGCCCAGCAGGGGGACCCGCTTGGGCCGCTCGCTTTCAGTCTAGCAATCCACAAAGTTATTTCGGAGTTAGAGTCACCGCTAAATATATGGTACTTGGATGACGGCACTGTAGGAGGAAATCCCGAAGTAGTGGAGCGGGACCTTAGTAAACTCTTGCCGCGGTTTGCGGAGGTGGGGCTGGAAGTGAGCGCGTCCAAATGTGAGTTTTTCCCCTGTGGTCCAAATTCCCGTTCTTCTTTCTCCCTTTTATCTACTTTACTTCCTGGGCTCAAAGAGATGTCTCCCAACGATTTTTGCTTGTTGGGTTCGCCCATCTTTCCAAATGCTATACCTGATGTCATCGAGAACAGAAGGCAGCTGCTCTTACTCGCTCGCGATCGTCTTAGGAATGTCTCGGCCCATGTTGCTTTGGTTCTGTTGCGGGTGTGTTTTGCAGTTCCTAAGATAGTTTATTTGCTGCGAACGACACCGACGTGGCTGTGTAGTCAAGAAGTCTCCACGTTTGATGCCTCTTTGAAGGACACTGTAGAGACAGTTCTAAATGTATCATTGAATGCAAAGCAGTGGAGCCAGGCGGCTTTGCCGATCCGGCATGGAGGGATAGGCGTGCGCTGCGCGCGAGATGTGGGTATACCAGCCTACCTGGCGTCGACGCATGGGGTTGCGGACCTTGTTACTGATATTTTATCATTTTATGGTGGCAGGGTGAACATCCCCTTTGCGGAAGACGCTTTGTCGGTTTGGACGACTTCCAATCCGTCTGTGCCTGTTCCGGCTCATCCATGCAGGCAGAGAGCTTGGGATGATGTCGGAGCTCGGCATGTTTTGCAGGAGCTGGTAAGTGACTGTGTGGGGGAGGATGCAGCCAGGTTAAAGGCAGTTTCACAGCCGGAGGCCGGTGCATGGCTTCATGCACTACCATCTCCGCACATGGGAACTTTTCTCGATAGCGACTCGGTTCGTGTGGCGGTTGCTCTTCGCCTGGGCTGCAATGTGTGCGAGAAACATCAATGCATTTGCGGTTCCCGGGTGGAGGCCAACGGCCATCATGCTCTGAGTTGCTGTCGATGTGCTGGAAGATTTCCACGGCATCATGCGTTAAACGAAATCGTCCGCCGAGCCCTTGTCTCAGCAAATATTCCGTGTGCGCTGGAACCTCCGGGTCTTAGCCGTTCAGACGGAAAAAGACCAGACGGTATGACCCTGGTGCCGTGGGAGAAGGGCAGATGTCTCCTGTGGGATGCGACGTGTGTTAACACTGTTGCCGCGTCGCATCTTGGTCGCACGGTCGCTTCGGCTGGCGCCGCGGCTGAGTTCGCTGCTCGTAGGAAGCGGGAAAAATATAGGGAGTTAGAAGGTCGCTACATTTTTATCCCGCTTGCTGTTGAGACGACGGGTTGTTGGGGTAGCGATGCTAAAAAATTTATAGCGGAAATCGGACGTCGTTTAAGAGAGAGTGGAGATGACCCCCGTGCAGGATTGTTCTTGGCGCAAAGGTTGTCCATTGCTATACAGCGAGGAAATGCGGCTAGTGTAATGGGCACCTTCGCGCCCGGATTAGTCAGGGGCGGGCTTTTTGACGAGTGCAGTAAATAGCATTATTTTTGTTAATTAAGTATTTATGTAATTTCGTGACTTGTTATAATTTAAATAACTAAAAATTCGTCAGTTGGGTCTATATTTACTATAATGGAATCGTTATCTTTTTTGTTTTTTAATACGTTGAGTTTTATCCTGGACAATGCGTCGGCATTACTGTTTTGCTTGCCATTTTTGTATATGACTTCGTAGTTAAATTCAGCTAAGCGGAGCTTCCACCGTGTTAGCTTGCTATTGGGCTCTTTGATGGAATTGAGCCAAGCCAATGGTCGATGATCAGTGTAGATGGTGAATTTTCTTCCATACAGGTAAGGACGAAAATGCTTAGCAGGCCACACGATTGCAAGTAACTCCTTCTCTATTGTGCTGTAACGGATTTCAGCTTCGTTCAGGGTACGACTCGCATATGCCACTGGTCGGTCAGAGCCCACTGGACCCTGTGAGAGAACTGCTCCTAATGCATAGTTTGATGCGTCTGTTGTGAGTACGAATGGTTTCTCAAAATCGGGGAATTGTAACAAAGGGGCATTGACTAATTCTTTGCATTTTTCAAATGATTCTATATATTGTTGGGTCATTTCTATTTTATTTCGCTTTTTAAGACAAGATGTCATGGGTTGTGTTATTTTTGCGAAGTCTTTAATAAATTTTCTGTAGTATCCCACTAAACCTAAGAAACTTTTTATTTCCGTAGGGGTTTTGGGTAATGGAAAATCTAATACTGCTCGAATTTTGTCATTATTAGGTTTTAGACCGTCTTGCGTGATGACGTGTCCTAAGTATAGGACCTCCTTTCGTAGGAACTCACTCTTGTCGAGTGTGACCTTAAGGTTTGTGTCTCGTAAACGATCAAAAACTTTTCGTAATTTGTCTACGTGCTCCTGCAGACTATTTGAATAAATTATTATGTCGTCAAGGTATACAAGGCAGTGAATACCCTGTAAACCTCTAAGGACATTGTCCATAGCTCTTTGGAATGTAGCGGGTGCCGTCTTCAATCCAAAGGGCATACGTGTAAATTCAAAATGTCCGGCCTGGGTTGTAAAAGCCGTTTTCTGTCTGTCCGGTTCATCAACTTCTATCTGATGATAGCCGCTGGCAAGATCTATTGTTGTAAAGTATACCGACTTTCCCAGTTTATCAAAGAGGTCTGATATATTAGGGAGTGGGTACTTATCATCTGTTGTAATTTCGTTTAGTCGTCTATAGTCGACAACCATTCTAGATTTCTTTTCTCCTGTTGCGTCTGCCTTTTTAGGTACCAGGTGAACCGGCGCGCTCCATGGCGAGTACGATTCCCTTATTACGTTATTTTTAAGTAATTTCTCCACTTGATTTTGGATTTCTTCATTTTGTGATGGGGGATGTCTAAAAGGTCGAATGTATATTGGGTCTTCATTTTTGGTACGGATTTGATGTTTAACTTTGTTAGTAAATGTGAATGGTAATTGTTCACTGTAAAATATATCCCTGTATTCATAGCAGAGTTTTGCTATGCAATTTTTCTCTTCATTGTTCATGTGTTCTAGACGTAAATTCTTTAAATTGTCTTTCAGGATTGCATCTATCTCATAATTTGTAGCTTCTGAAGTTTCGTTATAGTTCAACAAACATTGTTCACCTTCCAATTTAGTAACTTTTATAGGTCGCGTAAATTGAATTGTGACAAACATTTTTGATGTATTTTGAATAATGGTTTGTGCAAATGATTCTACACAATGGACTACTGCGCTCAGGTTAAGAATGCAATATCAGAAGAAGGAAAAAATGATTGGGCTCCTTTGGAAAGGTTGGAAGGCGCGAAACTCGTACGTAGCTGCTGAGAAAAATGGTGCTACGGACGTGAGTTGGCTAAAAGTCGTTTACATAATGCATTTTTTTATTTGTGTTTCTGATTCCTATTATAACCTTCCCCTTTAAAATTGATATACATTAAGATATATAATTATGTATATAGACTTAGTTAAATAGTTTTTCGACAACAAATCGTAAGGTGATTTTGCAGTCCACTACTGTACACTCAGGACAAACATGGCCGTAAAAAAACCCTAGGACAGAGTTTGATAGAACTTTGCCAGAATCATAGGACAAGTATAAGCTATCATTACATGCAAGTCTCACCAGTGGAGGTTCTTGGACCAAGTTCCAAGTTGCTGATAAGCTTATATGCAATACCGTAATGACTTGCTAATGATGACGATTTCTTGCAATAGGCAATAGCTTAGCCGGTCTCTATCGGAGAGGTGTTTATTTATTTTTCTTGTTATTATCACTCAGATCAAATTCCGGAACAATATAAAAAAAATCGGTAAGATACTTTTGGAAGGGGTAAAAGGCATGAAACTTGAACTTAGCTACCGAGAAACAATGGCGCTGCAGGTATAAATCCATACTAATATTATAAATGCGAAAGTAACTCTGTCTGTCTGTCTGTCTGTCTGTCTGTCTGTCTGTTACTCTTTCACGCCTAAACGGCTCAACGGATTTTGATGAAATTTGGTATGGTGATAGATGATAACCTAGAAATGGTCATGGGCTATAAATAATCACGCCATCGTTCTTAGGGGGTAGGCAGTTGGCAGATAACTAAATTGATTTAGTGATTTGTAGTCGTTTTTGTTGGGACTTTTGCTCTTTCACGTCTAAACGGCTGAACGGATTTTAATGAAATTTATTAAGGTAATAGTTGGTTATCTACAAACGGTTGTACGATCAAATTGATCACGTCATCGTACTTAGGGGGTAGGAAGTAGGCAGAAAACTGAATTGAGTTAGTGATTTTTTTATGGTTTTTGCTGGGAGTTTTGTCTATCATGCCTAAACGGCTCAACGGATTTTGATGAAATTTAGTTAGCTGATAGATAGTAATCTAGAAAAGGATATGGCCTATTAATATTTATGCTATCGTACTTAAGGCGTAGGCAGTAGACAGAAAACTAGGTTAGTGATTTTTAATTGTTTGTTTTAAAAGTTTGCCTCATTCACGCCTTAACGTCTGAACGGAATTTTATAAGACTTGGTTAATTTAAAGATAGGATCTTAGACACGGACACAGGCTACTTTTTATGGCGGGAAAATACCTCATTCCCGCGGAAATCTAGATTTCGTGATCGTGTCAAGAAGCGCATGACGCCATAGCTACTGGAATGATTTCGATGTTTTTTTTTAAACTGAGTGACTTCAAGTTAGTATTTGATCACTTTTCTAACTTAGAGGGTAGGTAGGCGCCATAATTTAGGGAATTTATGATATTGATAAGATAATATTATAAATGCGAAAGTAACTCTGTCTGTCTGTCTGTCTGTCTGTCTGTCTGTCTGTTACTCTTTCACGCCTAAACGGCTCAACGGATTTTGATGAAATTTGGTATGGTGATAGATGATAACCTAGAAATGGTCATGGGCTATAAATAATCACGCCATCGTTCTTAGGGGGTAGGCAGTTGGCAGATAACTAAATTGATTTAGTGATTTGTAGTCGTTTTTGTTGGGACTTTTGCTCTTTCACGTCTAAACGGCTGAACGGATTTTAATGAAATTTATTAAGGTAATAGTTGGTTATCTACAAACGGTTGTACGATCAAATTGATCACGTCATCGTACTTAGGGGGTAGGAAGTAGGCAGAAAACTGAATTGAGTTAGTGATTTTTTTATGGTTTTTGCTGGGAGTTTTGTCTATCATGCCTAAACGGCTCAACGGATTTTGATGAAATTTAGTTAGCTGATAGATAGTAATCTAGAAAAGGATATGGCCTATTAATATTTATGCTATCGTACTTAAGGCGTAGGCAGTAGACAGAAAACTAGGTTAGTGATTTTTAATTGTTTGTTTTAAAAGTTTGCCTCATTCACGCCTTAACGTCTGAACGGAATTTTATAAGACTTGGTTAATTTAAAGATAGGATCTTAGACACGGACACAGGCTACTTTTTATGGCGGGAAAATACCTCATTCCCGCGGAAATCTAGATTTCGTGATCGTGTCAAGAAGCGCATGACGCCATAGCTACTGGAATGATTTCGATGTTTTTTTTTAAACTGAGTGACTTCAAGTTAGTATTTGATCACTTTTCTAACTTAGAGGGTAGGTAGGCGCCATAATTTAGGGAATTTATGATAAAATTTTGATGCAACTGTCTTTATTAAACAGTTATATCTCATTCCTACAGGAACCTACACATAGCTATAGCTAGCTATCTATTAACATTAAAACTCTTTCTAGAATCACATTACGCCAATTAATTGATCTGATTTGTATAAGTTTTTTTATTCAACTGACTGTTACATTACATACAGATAAAATCTAATTACTTACACCACATAATTAATATAGTACTACATGACTAGCTACGCTTTAAACTTGAGGAGGTAATTCGATAGACATTTATACGAACTTTAAGCCCAGTAATCAATCATAGTAATAAGGTAATACTCATTTTAGACAAAGAAACGGATAGGTAATCAGTTCGTCAACGAAATTATAACACCTACACTTAGTTTGTTTACTATTCAACTGTTGTAAAATATTATAAATGCGAAAGTAACTCTGTCTGTCTGTCTGTCTGTTACGCTTTCCCGCTTAAACCTCTCAACCGATTTTGATTAAATTTGGCACAGACAATCTTTAGACCCTGAGAAAGAAAATAGGATACCTTTTATTGCGAAAAGAAGGGACGAAGAGATTGAAATAGGGGTTGAAAGTTTGTATGGGATATTTTAATTTTAAAATATAAATCCATGAAACTTTATATTTAAGCACTTGATAAAAAATAATTAAACATTTGTTCTAGCGTTGCTGAAATTTCGACCAGTGAGGGGGTGAAATGAGGGTTGAAAGTTTGTATGGGAGTTCGTCATTTTTGGGGATAAAACCACGAAACTTTATATTTAGGAACTTGATAAGAAATAAAAAAACAATTTGTTAAAGCGTTTTTGAAAATTCGATCTTTGAGGGGATGAAATAGGTGTTGAAATTTTTTATGAGGTTCGTCATTTTTCAAGATAAAAATATTAAATTTTGTGTTTAGGCACTAAATAACAAACAAAAAATCGTTTGTTCAAGCATTTTGAAATTTTTACCAGTATGGGGGTGAAATACGGGTTGAATGTTTGTATGGGTATTCGTCATTTTTGAAGATAAAACCATGAAACTTGGTACGTAGGTCTCTTAGGATGTGCAGAGTTTTTCAACAAACGGATTTTCCGAAATTCGAACGGAATGGAACGGATTCGGAACGGGAACTACAAAGCCAAACTTTTTGTATACAAAATATTAACCACTGAACCTAGGAACATGATATTTAGTAGTTTTGGGTGTATCAAGTTAAAAAAATTTGGCTTTTGTAGATAAAGTTCCTTTTAACGAATACTCTGCATCGCCGCCACTGCCGTCGGTCGTCGTTCGTCGTCGCGCACATTCGCCGAAGTGTGGCGGCAGTCAACGGCGCTGTCTTGTGGTGGGGGAGCGCACGTGGTGTATACGTGTCCTGCTCGCGAGTGTCGAGTCCAAACAATTTCTACATTTTAACAAATAATAACAAAATAGCAAACGTTGTGTACAAAAAAGTTTTAAATTAGGTCATTTTAAAATATTTTTGTACACAACGTGACGCTGACCCCTGTAAGTGTCTTGGACATAAGGGACCGATAAATATTCCTAGGTAATTTCTGCCACTCAATGGAATACATAGGTACTTTATAACGACTGTAAACAGATATTTTTTATTTTTTTAAATATACCTACTTACTCTCTTTTAATCACATGCTATACCGTTCCTTTTATATAATCCTTAATATTCAAATTAAAAGTACGCAGACGAAGTCGCGGGTACCAGCTAGTTGACTATAATTCGCTTACATTAAGATTTTTTTTGTTTTTTTTTTTATGTTTCGGATTCTGGAAAAGATCCCCTTTAAAATGATATACAATATGATACATAATTATTTATGTAGACTTAGTTATCCAGCAACAAATCTTGAGTCGATTTTAGCTCCCACTGTATTTTATCACATTTTTAGCCAGGACAAACATGGCCGTAAAAAAAGAACCCCGGAACAGAATCTGATAGAACTTTGCCAGAATCATAGGGAAAGCATAAGCTTTCATTACATATAAGTCTCATCAGTGGAGGTTCTTGGACCAAGTTTCATACAAAAGTGCCCATTGTCATTTGATTTGAATTACCTTCACGTGCAAAAGCTTGGATGACATATTATTCACTTTTATTGATGAAAAGGTTAAGTAGGCTTTGATTGCCGTCAAATTTGGGAATGATGGATAGAAATTCGTTGGGGATTACCCGAACTTCACCCATTGTTAATTATTATAATACACGGTACACAAAATTAATACACAAAATAAATCACACAAATAAATCAAGTAAATCACACAATTAAATCAACCTAATTAAATAATATGAAGTCAATGGAGTACTTTATATTATTGTACACTATTTTAACTTATTTATTTTAAACTAATATTGTATCTTCGATAGATACCTAAACTAAAATAGAGTCGATTTTAGTACTCTATCGGCTTATCATCTAACTTAATTTGTATCTTCGATAGATACCTAGGTATAGAATAGGGTCGATTTTAGTACTCTATTCATTAAAAAGTTCTACATACTTACATACACAGTCGATTGGTTGAACCTTTAAATATGTACGTAGAAGTCAGACAACGTTTACCCTGGAGATGTTTATCCGAATAAACGTAAAAGTGCCTAACAAGATAGAGAGGAAAACAGGAAGAGGTTTACTCACAAGCCGCTGCTCCGCATATTATCTTGATAGATACTCGTACAAGCTGCAACGTTCTTCCAATTAATTTATTCTTCTTAAAATTCCGCCTTTTGACAAATTTATTTGGTTCGAGGATACCCGCAATAACGTTAACGACGTATGTGAGCTTTAAACCGATTTTTGTGCCTTATGAACTCACACGCGAGTATCCTACCGGCTGCGCCAGTCAAAATTGGACTTTGGTAAATTACTTTTTTAAAAAGACAAAATAAATTTAATTAGACGTTTTATTAGCTTGGAGCTCTACATGAGACTGATTTTTAAAACAAAGCTTATTACTATCTTACTTCTAACTTACAATGTATATCGGATTACTGCTAACAGTACAGACCAGGAATTGAGGATGTTTATGTCTACGCCTTGTCATCGGGTGGCGCGACGGATGTGCGTGGGCGCTAGGCTCGCATTACTACAATGTCAGCGCCTTTGGTAGGTATAACTAGGTAGGAGTTTTCATTCTCTTGTATTTAGATGCTTAGTGTTTCAACGTTTAAAAATTGATGAGTTTGTTGAAGTAGAACACCTACTGCCACGATTTTTCACACATGGTACCTACCTACCTGTTACGCCTCTGGCTTAATTTTTATATTTTTTTACTACGAAGTGTCATCTGGCAACACTAATTTTGACAGCAAACATCAATCAAGTCACGATAGTTATGCCACCCCTAGCCCGAAGAACGGTGACAGTGCATGCTGCCTAGAACAGCATGTCAGCACATTCTGTAGACAGACCACCGCGGTGGCCTGACTCCCACGCTTTCCTCTTAGATTTAGCTAGAACTTTAAGTTAGCATTAAAATCATTCATGTAGCGCATCCGACTCTGTGCACATGTCTCGCCGTACTTTAAGTTTTATTTTAATATACATTTAACTAATTCAAATTCATTAGTTTCTTTTTAAAAATAGTGTCCCGCGCTCCCGAAACTTGACTGGCGCAGCCGGTAGGATCCGTGTCGTTACCGTGCGTGTGCTGCTTATAGGGCTCGAACTCGCCCTACGTGCGGTTTTTGGACTCAATATCGTCGTGTGTAAAAACTGTACCAGTGCAGTAAAGCGTCGGACCGGATCCTGCGAACCAAATAAATTTTGTCACACTTACGGGACACACTGAGTGTTCTAAGGCGACAGGACACTAAGGACATGGAAGCAGCCGGGGGTTGGTGAGTACGACTTTTCGCCTTCCTTCGCTTATCCTTGTTCCAATATTAATCTGAGATCGGACTTCTCTCAGTGATACGTACTCTGATTTTTTTTTACTAAAAATATAGAACTCAAAATCGTTCTTATTTTATATTTAAATAGTTACATTAAGTACATTAAGATTATAGATAAGGTGTGTGCATGCTAGTGTAGTAAGACCACGGTAACATGATCATTAACTAACATACGGATACCTGGATATACATAAAGCTGCCTCAGGTACATGCTCTATAAATAAAACAACCATTGAAATAATAAATAATAAGTATATTGGTTACTTACTCTAAATTTCCAAAACGCACGCGTGCTCAAACACAAGTGTACACGTGTTCAAAATGGTACGTCTGCCTTTGATGCGTGCTCGAATCAAAAGAGCCCCAATGAAAGACAAACACGCCTTTTTATACCCTTTCTCCTAGTGTTGCCATATGAAGGCAACACAAATTCGCACAAAATTACAGAAAACCTAACACTAGATTTAAGATTTTGTGTGATATAATTGATTTGATTGTGTTTTAAAATGGCGGAGGTCAATTTGATTCCGAGTGAATTTTCAAAAATTATACCCCTATTTAACGGACACCTGAATTTATTTATTCGTAAGTGCGAATATGTTATTGAAAAATTTAGAGGGAGCGATGCTCAGAATGCTTATATTATGCATACCATTACCAGCCGTCTTACTGATAATGCAGCGGCCCTTATCAATGAGCGAGAGGACATCCGTACATGGGATGAATTCAAAACGCTATTGATTCAGCATTTCGGTGATCCTAGAACCGAAGAGAGTATAGCTATGCAATTAGAAGGTTTAAAAATCAAACCAAACCAATCCTATCATGAATTTTGTAACCATGTTCAATCGATTAGAGCAAACCTTATAGCTAAAGTTAATATAATAGATGACGAGAATATGCGGCAAAGCAAAATCACGATTTACAACAGATTAGCTCTAAATGTTTTTCTATTTAACTTGCCCGAGGAGATGCTACGCATTGTCCGATTAAAATCACCTGAAACATTAGAGGACGCCCTAAGTGTAGTGCTCGAGGAAGTGGATTTCCACGAACAATATCAGCGTAAAAATAAAACGAATAAGCCTCAAGTACCAGCAGTGCCCTTTAAATTTCCTTCTAATATATCTCATCCAAATATCCCTCAAAACCAAGGATTTGCTAAATACATAGGAAACATTCCTAACAATACTCAAACCAATTTCAAGTTTGGTATACCTGTTAACCGACAGTTCGGACCCCCTCAACAAAGTAACCAGCAGTTTGGCTATCGACCAAACTTACAAAATCAATATCAGCAGTTTGGTTACCGACCAAACCTACAGCAAAACAACCAACAATTTGGTTATCGCCCTATCCAACCCACCTCCTTTGGGTATAGACCACCTCAAGGCCTACAACAACTACCAGCGATGCGGCCCCAGCAGTTTGGACAGCAACAAACTATTAGACCTCCACAGCCAAATTTTTATTCCAAAAATTTTACTAATGATGTTCCCATGCGTACCGCTCCACAAAAAACAGGCCAAGGTTTTCGTGTAAATGAAACAGAATTATACAATGAGCATCCGATCGAATGTTTTGATCAAGACACTTACACGGAGAGTTATCCCAGTCAGGCGGATCATTATCCGTATGCCTTCGATACGTATGAATGCGATGCGCCCACGCAAGACTACTCTTATCAATGCAACGATAAGGCGGAGCCACTAGATACGACTCGTACTCTCCATGGAGCGGAGGAGTCAAACGAGCAGCATGTTGAAAATTTTTACATACGGGCCTCAGTAGGGAAAGACAAATTATAGAAATAAATTGTGACGTCAAATTAAAATTACCGTACATTTATTTACCGGAAATTAACGCAAAGCTTATGATCGACACCGGTAGCACCCGTTCGTTCTTAAGCCCTCAGAAGGCCTACCAGTACGTTGCCACTAGTTATTCACGAACCGTTTGAAGTCGTAAGCACGCATGCCAGCTCAAGACATAATGAGGTTATTCATATTCCCCTAACACCAACTTTTAATACCACTGACCTTCATAAATTTTACCTGTATGAAGTAGACCCGAGATATGACGGCCTAATTGGTAATGACTTATTGACAAAAATTGAAGCCATTATTGACCTTAAAAATGCAGTACTGAAAACGAAAACCACGGACATCCCTATTGTTCACAATTTTACCGAGTACGTAATAAATCTTCCCCCACGAGCTGAAATGAGAGTAAAAGTGCCTACTGACTTATACTCAGGGCAAGCCATTTTAAATCATACAAAATTTTGTGATGGTGTGCGAATGCCTGATGCTCTAGTAACCTGCAACAAGGGTTACGCCACCACGGTTATTCAGAACACCTTAGAAAAGGGAATTGACATTGTTGTAACAGCCCCATTTCCGACAGCAGAATATAAAACAATTGATGCACCACTGTTGTCATTATGGTGGGCAACCATGCGCATTTAAAGAGGTCAGATGCGAATGATTGTATGGGAAAAATTTTTAATCTTCAAAATAAGTCAAAATGTAAATTTGTAATTAGCGCTTTTCCTTATTGTAACAACTTAACCAGCGCACATAACGTCATAGTGACGTATTATTTTTTGACATTAATAAATTTAGTCCTAATTTTATATTGACACAAGATAGCTTGTATCTATCGATGTATTTTAAACGTAAGTTAGCTACTATAGTAGCTTTTTCTATTCAACATTCGTTGACTAATGTTAGTAATGTTACTAACGTACCTCTTTTAGATTTAAAAAACTAGTTAGTTCGACAAAAGATACTCCTAACGCTGACATTGTCATTGGACAAAACAAGGTGGGAGTTTCTGGCAAAAAATTTACAAAGGATAAACAAAGGACTTTTAATATTTTTCATCAAAATATTCAAGGTTTCTCCAGCAAATTAGCAATGGTCGAATTGTATTTAGAAAAAACCAAATTTGACGTAGTCTGCCTAACAGAACACTTTCAAAAGGAATACCAGATGTTATGTAACTACGAGAACTACCATATTGTGAGTGCTTTCAATCGAGAGACGGCTAGCTGTGGAGGTTCATTGATTTTGTTAAGGAAACATTATAAATATAAGGAACGTAAAGACATAGCTCGACTGTCGGTTGAAAGACACATTGAGTTATCCTGTGTTGAGCTGGATAAGTATATAGTAGTATGCGCATACAGCCCCCCCACCAGTTCTTTTAAAACTTTACGCGAAGTCTTGGAGGATGTTCTACGAATTATTTGCAAGTGCAAGAAATGTGTAATTGTATGTGGGGATTTCAATATAGACATTTTAAAAAGTGATAGTCACAGTGTTGAGTTTGTGGGCCTTTTTAAATCATTTAATTTGGATCACGTATTTTTTGAGCCGACTAGAATAACAGATACATCGGCCACCTGTATTGATAACGTATTTTGTAATTGCCCATATCTGCAGAAGTCGATAGTGAAATCGCTCAAGTCAGATCACTTTGGGCAAAGTGTAATCTATACTGTCACAGAACAGTTACAGAGTTTTACAGTAGTAAGCCGACCTATCACAATTCGTAGAGTAGACAGATTCATTGAAGCTCTGACTTTAAAATTAGATCTATTTAATTGTGAACACGATGACTCAAACAAGTTATTTATCCGATTATTTTCTATTGTCAGTCAAGAATATAACCAATTATTTACTAAGATTTCTAAAGTTATACGCCCCGGATTTAAGTTCAGTGACTGGGCTACTAAAGGCATCAGAAAGAGTCGAGATTTGCTTTTTGATTTGTATGGAGAGAGAACTATAAGGCAGGATGATGAATTCAAGAATTACATTAGAAAATATTCTGAACTTTTCAAAGCTGTTTGCGCTAAAGCTAAATCGAATTTTTTGACGAACAAGATTAAAAGCGCAGATAATAAAACTAAAACTACATGGTCAGTGATTAATATTGAAACTTGTAAAGCAAAACCCCGAGATAATGAATTTGTGCTTAACACACCTCGTGGTCTTACTAAGTCTGATGCAGAAGTTGCGCAAGAATTTTTAGATTACTTTAGTAATATTCCAATTGAAACTACAAAATCTCTTAACTCTTCTTCGCTACTTTCAGCTCAGATACTTAAGAAAAATGTGCCTCTCTGTGAATTAGAATTTAAATTTAAGTATATAACTCCGCACACTATTGTAAAAACCTTTAGAGAAATCAAAGTAAAAAAAACAGAGGACTTGTTTGGGATGAGTGTGAAAGCCTTTACAGCCGTCATTGATACACTAGCTCCATATCTAGCTGTTACTTTCAATATGTGTATTGACAAGGGTATGTTTCCTGATTTGATGAAGCAAAGTAAAATTGTACCGTTATATAAATCCGGTGACAAAAAAGATCCTGGAAATTATAGACCTGTTGCTATATTACCCGTTTTTAGTAAAATTTTCGAAAAAATTGTACTGCATCAATTGCTCTTACATTTTAACCAAACTAAGGTGCTACACGAGCAACAGTTTGGTTTCACAAAGGGTCGTTCGACAAGTGACGCGGGAGTTGCTCTCATGAGACATATCTTCGCAGCCTGGGAGCAACGCCAAGATGCTATAGGAGTTTTTTGCGACCTCTCAAAAGCTTTTGACTGTGTGGATCCTGAAACTTTGCTTCTCAAATTAGAACACTACGGTATTAAAAGTAAAGAATTGGAATTTATGCGATCTTATTTGTCTGGTAGATCACAAAAGGTTCAAATAAATAATACAGAATCTTTCGGCTCTGAAGTCAAGATAGGTGTTCCGCAGGGCTCCATTCTCGGGCCATTTTTGTTTTTAGTTTATGTTAATGACTTGGCCCACATGGTGGAGGGTCAGAACTTGTCAAATATCGTACTTTTTGCGGACGATACTTCCCTTATTTTTAAAACAGACAGACGAAAGCCCAACAATGACCATATAAATCACGCCTTTTGCCAGATCCACCACTGGTTTACAATAAATAACCTAGTTTTGAATGGAAAGAAAACAAAATGTATTAAATTCAGTTTACCTACCGTAAATTCTGCTGATTGTGATATACTTCTAAATAACCAGAAACTAGACTTTGTTAAAAATACAGTTTTTCTGGGATTAAATATTGATGATAGACTCAAATGGGACACACATATTAAATCATTATCAGGTAGACTTAGCTCAGCTGCATTTGCAGTCAAAAGGATTAGAGAACTGACTGACGTGACGACTGCAAGATTGGTATATTTTAGCTACTTCCATAGTATTATGTCGTATGGTATTTTGCTTTGGGGTAGAGCAGCTGATATTGAAACAGTTTTCATTCTACAAAAAAGGGCAATCAGATCTATCTACAAACTGAGATGCCGCGATTCTCTCAGAGAATTTTTTAAAGAGATTTCCATTATGACTGTACCTTGTCAATACTGTATATATGAACATTATGTATGTTAGGAAAAATTTACACTTATATTTAAGAAACTGTGATAAGCACAAATACAACCTAAGGAATAAGAACAAATTAGCAGTTCCTAGTTCCAGACTATCCAAAATTAGCACATCATTTGTAGCGCTGTGTGTGCGATACTATAATAAGATACCAGAAGATGTACTAGGCCTTTCGGGAAACATGTTTAAGAATGTTATAAAAACTACTTTAATCAGTAAAGCTTATTATAAAGTAGGAGACTATCTTAAAGATAATAATATTAAATGGATTACTTCAGCTCAACACAAGAAAGACAAGAATGTTTGCAATAAAAACTTGGCCCTAAAATACTGAATTTGAAATAACTTTGTAAGTGGATTAAAAAGGATTGTGAAACACTTGATGATATTTGAACAGTAGAGTACTTTTTTTTATATCCAGGCGGAGGATTTTTGAGCTTCTTTATATAAGTGGTGCATGCTCGCCTCGAAATGTTCGTGTACGCGGTGGCGTCCGGAAGTCGGGTCGCACCTTTCCCTCAAAAATGTGCGAAGGGAGCGATGGCTGGCTTTCGCGTCAACTCGTGATCGGGTGCTGCGTATGTGGACAGGCCTGCTTCTGTCAGGGAGCTCATAAAACACTGTTTCTGTGATAAAGTCACATAAACTCTTTATGTTTCACTTTCCTTCCACCGACTGTAATTGGAATACCATTGTATTTAAGTCTATAAATTATGTAATACAAACTGGATTAAAAGAAAAGAAAGGAAAACATGAAACAGTAGGACTAGGGCCCTGTGCTGGGAGGTTTTCTGGCCACGTCTTTCCCTCAGCGTTACAGATTCCGATGTGGTAGTAGTTTTACAGCTAGTTACATAATATGTAATTTAATTATGTTTGACGTTCAAAAAGCGCTAACTTTGTAAGCCAATTTTGAAAAATAAATATTTTTGAATTTTTTTTTTTGAATTTTGATAATGACGTAAATTTTTTAAGCGACGAGACACGCACCAGTGACATTTACTATGACAGCATACTTTTACAAAATTTGACAAAACTAAGACTGGACCATATGAGTACTGAAGAACGTGACTGTATTGTTCGTCTATGCAAAGAATATAAAGATATATTCTACAGCGATCAACTGCCACTGTCATTTTCTAGTCAAGTTAAGCACTTTATACGTACAAAAAATGAAGACCCAGTTTATACAAGACCTTATAGACAACCTCCTTTCCAATCTGAAGAAATTAAAAGACAAGTTGAAAAACTTTTACAGGACAATGTTATACGCGAATCCCACTCTCCTTGGAGTTCCCCGGTACATTTAGTGCCCAAAAAACGAGACGCCTCAGGTGAGATAAAATATAGGATGGTTATAGACTACAGACGTTTAAATGACTTGACAGTCGATGACAAATACCCCTTGCCGAATATAAACGATATCTTTGACAAACTTGGAAAGAGTTCTTACTTCACTACACTAGATCTTGCTAGTGGGTACCACCAGATTGAAGTGAATGAGGAGGACAGGTAAAAAACAGCTTTCAGTACGCAATTTGGCCACTATGAGTTCCTCCGCATGCCTTTTGGACTTAAAACCGCTCCAGCAACTTTTCAAAGAGCAATGGACAATGTGTTACGCGGGTTACAAGGCATCCATTGTTTGGTGTATTTGGATGATATAATTATATTTTCGGCCAGCTTACAGGAACACTTGGACAAATTACGAACTGTATTTGACAGACTGCGAAAGACTAATCTCAAGGTTCAGCTCGATAAATCTGAGTTCCTGAGAAAAGAAGTGCTTTATTTGGGACATACTATAACAAAAGACGGACTAAGACCCAATAATGATAAAATCACAGCAATTCAAAATTATCCTCTCCCCAAAACGACCACTGAAATCAAAAGCTTTTTAGGCTTAGTGGGATACTATCGACGATTTATTAAAGACTTTGCAAAATTGACACAACCATTAACAGCGTGTTTAAAAAAGCGAAACAGAATTACAATTGATCAGAAATATATTGAAGCTTTCGAGAAATGTAAAGAGCTCCTTACGAGTGCACCTTGGTTACAGTTTCCAGATCCTACTAAACCGTACATACTTACGACAGACGCTTCTGCAGTAGCCTTAGGCGCTGTACTTTCACAGGGCCCCATAGGACAAGACCAACCTATTGCGTACGCTAGTAGAACATTAAGCGACACTGAAACACGATACAGCACAATAGAGCGAGAGCTACTAGCCATAATTTGGGCCGTAAAACATTTTAGGTCATATCTTTATGGTCATAAATTTCGTATTTATACAGACCATAGACCACTTGCATGGCTCTATTCACTTAAAGATCCGAATAGCAAGTTGACTCGCTGGAGACTACGACTCCAAGAGTACGACTTTGAGGTTATCCATAAAAGCGGAAAGCAAAACACAAACGCTGATGCTCTCTCTCGCATAAAGATTAATGCTTTAGACTCTGATGACAATGACCGAGAATCCATGGTGGTTAACGTTGACGATGACCTAAAATCATTTATGAAAGAGATTGATGACAGAGTGGCTCAGTTAGGAAAAGAAAAGGATAATTCTGGCACCATAACTATTTCTGACTCATCGGCTACTATGACAATATCCGACATTGAAGAAATGGACTATCCTATTGTCTCTGACAAAAGTTCAACTGAAACAGCTCATTCGGGAACAGAACTCGAATCCCATGGTATTCCTATTCTACACGAGGCGATTGATACAAAGCCAAACCAAATTTTAGTCTACCAGTGGTTTAGGAACGAACTCCAAGTAAAAAATCTGTCTAACAAAAAGCAAAAAATTTTAGAAATCTTTTTACCCACAAACAATGACGAGTTAATAAAGAAATTTCTGAAGGAATACATCAGGCCAAATATTAAATATTTCATTTACTTTGAAAAGGAGACACATAGAAGGGATTTTTCGAAAATTATTATAGAATTGTTCAAGAAGGGATCGGTTGACTTCTATGAATGCACTGAAAGAGTGATTTATGTGGAAGATGAGAGAGAACAGAGAGCAATCATCGCCAAATACCATGAAGGAGCAACGTGCCATCGTGGTATCAAAGAAACTGCAGTCCGGATACGAAGAAACTACTATTGGGAAAATATGATGGAGATAACAGCAGCAGTCATCAACGCTTGCGAAGCGTGCAGGAAAATGAAATATGATAGAAAGCCTCTTAAACCCGAATTACAACTTACACAGACTCAAAATTCGCCATTTCAAGAGCTATTTATAGACCTTTTCTGTATTGAAGGAGTCTACTACCTAACACTTGTTGATGCTTTTAGTAGATTAGGTCAAGCGATCGAAATATCAAATCGTTCCACTCCCGAAGTTGTACGTGCTCTAATGAAGTATTTTACCTTTTATGGAATTCCAAAAAAAATATCTAGTGATCCAGGGACTGAATTTAATAACGAGTTAATGAAAGAGTTTATGGCCCTACATAAAATTGAACTTCACATTACTACGCCAAACAATCCAAATTCGACAGGCATAGTAGAACGATTTCATTCGACCTTAATAGAAATTTACCGTCTTGCCAAATATGACCAAAAATATACTGATGCAGCCTCCATAATGACTTATTCTATTCTAGCTTATAATAACACCATTCATTCTACGACAGGCCTCGCACCCTTTGAAATAGTTTTCGGTCACACCAGTGTTAATCAGGCGTTTGATATAAATTTTGAAAAAACATATACCCAACAATTGCTAAAAGATCATCACAAGCACATGAAATATTTATACAATTACATTAGTAAGGACATGTTAGAAAAGAAGGAAAAAATTAGGAAACAGAAAGGTGGCGAAACTGTACCAAATTTAGAAGTAGGCGACATTATATTCAGTAAAGATATTAACACACGAAAAAGTAAAGATAAGGCCCGGTATCAAAAGGTAAAGGTAATAGGTCCAACAGATAGAAATGTCGTACCCGTACAAAGAGGCGCCAAGGAAACAAGGATTCTAATTAAAAATGTTAAACGTCCTCCACAGGTGGTGCTTAAGCCTGATGGTTCTGTACCTTCAGATGAGCCACAGCCTTCAACTTCAAAACATTAAGGACAACCCCGGGATATTGCCTGTCAAGTTGGGACAAGCATATCGACAAGAAGATAAATGGACAGTTATTAAAGTTTTAGATTTGAATGATATAAAGGAAACCCTTAAATTTAACGTTAATAAGTTTTTAGAGTTTGATAAATTGGTAGATGTTAATAAACCTTTTTCACATGAGTTTTATAATATAAGGTTACACGCGTATGATTTGTATAATAATATAACCATTAACAAATTCAGGCAACTTGTTCCGTCTAGCAGATTTAAGAGAGGCATCCTGAACCCTCTTGGTTCTTTAATAAAAGTAGTCACAGGGAATCTAGACCATGAAGACGCGATTAAATATGACAAATTGATCTCTGAACTTAAAGGCAATCAAATACATACAGAAAAGAAATTAATTATTGTATCTAAAATGTTAGATGGTTTAATAAATAGCACCGAGACATTATATAATAACACGTTAATATTAGACGAACGTCTTAAACGTATAGAAAAAATTGTTAAATACATAGCATCGAAAGAAAATAACTCCGTTTATAATACACTAGCTGGTACCCGCGACTTTGTCTGCGTACTTTTAATTTGAATATTAAGGATTATATAAAAGGAACGGTATAGCATGTGATTAAAAGAGAGTAAGTAGGTATATTTAAAAAAAATAAAAAATATCTGTTTACAGTCGTTATAAAGTACCTATGTATTCCATTGAGTGGCAGAAATTACCTAGGAATATTTATCGGTCCCTTATGTCCAAGACACTTACAGGGGTCAGCGTCACGTTGTGTACAAAAATATTTTAAAATGACCTAATTTAAAACTTTTTTGTACACAACGTTTGCTATTTTGTTATTATTTGTTAAAATGTAGAAATTGTTTGGACTCGACACTCGCGAGCAGGCCACGTATACACCACGTGCGCTCCCCCACCACAAGACAGCGCCGTTGACTGCCGCCACACTTCGGCGAATGTGCGCGACGACGAACGACGACCGACGGCAGTGGCGGCGATGCAGAGTATTCGTTAAAAGGAACTTTATCTACAAAAGCCAAATTTTTTTAACTTGATACACCCAAAACTACTAAATATCATGTTCCTAGGTTCAGTGGTTAATATTTTGTATACAAAAAGTTTGGCTTTGTAGTTCCCGTTCCGAATCCGTTCCATTCCGTTCGAATTTCGGAAAATCCGTTTGTTGAAAAACTCTGCACATCCTAAGAGACCTACGTACCAAGTTTCATGGTTTTATCTTCAAAAATGACGAATACCCATACAAACATTCAACCCGTATTTCACCCCCATACTGGTAAAAATTTCAAAATGCTTGAACAAACGATTTTTTGTTTGTTATTTAGTGCCTAAACACAAAATTTAATATTTTTATCTTGAAAAATGACGAACCTCATAAAAAATTTCAACACCTATTTCATCCCCTCAAAGATCGAATTTTCAAAAACGCTTTAACAAATTGTTTTTTTATTTCTTATCAAGTTCCTAAATATAAAGTTTCGTGGTTTTATCCCCAAAAATGACGAACTCCCATACAAACTTTCAACCCTCATTTCACCCCCTCACTGGTCGAAATTTCAGCAACGCTAGAACAAATGTTTAATAATTTTTTATCAAGTGCTTAAATATAAAGTTTCATGGATTTATATTTTAAAATTAAAATATCCCATACAAACTTTCAACCCCTATTTCAATCTCTTCGTCCCTTCTTTTCGCAATAAAAGGTATCCTATTTTCTTTCTCAGGGTCTAAAGATTGTCTGTGCCAAATTTAATCAAAATCGGTTGAGAGGTTTAAGCGGGAAAGCGTAACAGACAGACAGACAGACAGAGTTACTTTCGCATTTATAATATTAGTAAGGATTATTTTCCCTCGTTAAATAGTAAACAAACTAAGTGTAGGTGTTATAATTTCGTTGACGAACTGATTACCTATCCGTTTCTTTGTCTAAAATGAGTATTACCTTATTACTATGATTGATTACTGGGCTTAAAGTTCGTATAAATGTCTATCGAATTACCTCCTCAAGTTTAAAGCGTAGCTAGTCATGTAGTCATTCATTCATTGGCCACAGCATCTAACGTAGATGATTGTTGCAGCACTTGTGAGTCTACGGGTTCCCGCAGCGCCGCCGATGGCTATAGAGCCCTATAGCAGCGCGGCATTTCTTGCCACATCGTTCGCACACAAAACGCGACTCCTCAGGAGGTGGTAAAGCACGACGAAGACTTTTTTGCTTCAGGTTTTCCAGCCAGTCATCGTCATGTCTTGAAGTCCCGACGTTAATATCATGGCGCCATTCAGGTCTCATTTCGGCGCGCTTCTCCCACCCATCCGTCTGAATACCGAAGCTGTTCATGTCCCGCTTGCAGGAGTCCTTAAATCGTAAGGATGGACGCCCTACAGGTCTTTTTACGCCCGCTATCTGGCTCAACATTACTTGACGCGGTAGTCTATCAGGGTCCATGCGATGTACGTGACCAAGCCAGCGAAGTCTCCTCTGCTTCAACATCGCAGTTATGCTGCAGCAGCGCGTTTTGTAACTTTATCTTGCCAAGTGACTCCAAGTATAGTTCTCAGGCAGCGCATGTGGAAAGCATTTAGTTTGCGTTCTTGTTTCGCGTATGTAGTCCACGTTTCTGAGGCGTACAGCAATATGCTCAGGACGCAGGTCTGATGTACAAGCACTTTGGTGTTAGTAGTAAGCTTACAGTTCCTCCATACACGTGCAAAAAGCTTTCCAAATACAGTTGACGCTTTGCCAATCCGAGTATCTATCTCCTTGTCATTCGATAGCGTGTGCGTGGTGGTAGAGCCAAGGTAACAGAAATGTTCCACGACATCAAGTATGGCACCCTCGAGTGAGATTCTTGGAGGCTGGTTTACACCTTGCACCATGATGACTGTTTTCTTGGTGTTCACGCTCATAGAGAACAGCCGACAAGCGTGACCAAATCGCGACACCAGCTCCTGAAGTTCACTTTCCGAATTTGCAACTAGTGCAGCATCATCTGCATAAAGAAGTTCTCTGGCAATTAAGTTCAAACGCCTAGTTTTTGACTTGAGAAGACTAATGTTGTATAATCTTCCGTCCTTTCTTGTATGTAGATGTACTCCGACGTCACAATCCTCGAAAGCAGTCAGAAGCAGTGCCGAAAAAAAGATACCAAAGAGGGTGGGTGCTAACACGCAGCCTTGCCTGACTCCACAGTTCATGTCAAAAGGCTCTGAGATTTCGCCATCAAATATAACTGAGCCCTTCATGTTATCATGGAAGGACCTGATGAGTGATAACAGTTTCGGAGGGCATCCAATTCTGCGCAGTACTTCATATAGCCCCACCCTACTCACAGTATCAAATGCCTTATTGAGGTCGACAAAGGCCATATACAGCGGTACACGATGTTCGCGGCATTTTTCTTGGAGTTGTCGAAGAGTAAATATCATGTCGTTGGTCGAACGGCCACTTCTGAAACCACATTGAGATTCGGGGTAGATCCGAGAGGCCAACGAGTTCAATCTTCTTAAAACAACTTTTGCGAATGCCTTTCCCGCAATACTTAACAAGGATATACCCCTGTAGTTATTACAGTCTCCTCTGTCTCCTTTACCTTTATACAGAGTAATGATGTCAGCGTCCCTCATATCTTGAGGAAGAGTCCCCTCATCCCAGCAGCGCAGTAAAAGAACGTACAGGGGAGAGGAAACGCAGCCGAGTTTCACCAGTTCAGCAGGTAAGTTGTCATGTCCTGTACTTTTACCCAGTTTCAGGCTCTGGAGAGCTTCATGGAATTCAACGCCTGTGGGGGGGTCATCGAGCTCAATTACAGCGGAACGAGAAACGAAATTTGCCAGTGCGTCAGGGTGTATGGAAACTTCTTGAGAGTACAGGTTCGAGTAGTGTTGTGCCCATCTTTGAAGTTCTTCATTTTTATCTGCAATTGGATTTCCGTCCAGATCTTTGATTGCGGCACGTTTTCGTTTAGTGGGACCGATTGCAGACTTTATTCCCTGATACATTCCCCTAAAATCACCCATGTCCCGACACTGTTGGATAGACTGGCAGAGTTTAACCCAATAATCATTGGCGCAACTTCGACAGGTACGTTGTACTTCTGCTTTGACTGCCTTGTATGCAAATTGTCTGGCAGGATCTCTGTGGTTGTTCAAAAGATTGAGGTGAGCTGTACGTTTTTTCTCAATCAGCGGCAGCAAAATGTGTTCGTACTCAGTAAACCAGTCGTTATGGATCCTTCCTTTCTTGCCAAACACCCTTTCAGATGCTTGCGCTATTTCCCTCTTTATTAGCTGCCACATGTCTTCAACGCTGGTACATGATTCTAGAGCTTCTCTGCATAGCTTATGTTCAACTTGTTTTTCAAGGTCTTTGTATAAGTTCTCATCCAGCATAGCTGCGGTGTTCAGAGCAACTTTCCGGGACGGTTTCTTAGCAGAGTGAATTTTCTTCGGGACGAGACACGCTTTAGCCATAACCAAGGAATGATCGGTATTGCAGTTAGCACTATGATAAGTACGGGAATTAAGAATATCGCGCAAATCCCTCCTCCTCGTGACAATAAAATCGATCTGATGCCAATGACCCGAGCGTGGGTGTTTCCATGATACTTTATGAGCGATTTTGTTCTTAAAGTAAGTGTTCGTTACACAAAGAGACAGGGACGCGCAGAGCTCCAGCAAGCGCTGCCCGTTTTCGTTGATGTTACCCATTCCGTGATTACCGATGCATTCTGGCCAGTCTTCAGACTTATTTCCCACTCTTGCATTAAAATCACCGAGTAATAGAAGTTTGTCAGATGTTCGAACATTTTCTAGACATTGACGTAAATCTTCGTAGAAGTTGTCTTTAACATCGGCAGGGGCTTTTAGAGTTGGTGCATAAGCCGAGACCAGAGTAATAGGTCCCGATGTCGACAACAATCTTAGTGCCATTATGCGTTCGGAGACACATAAAGGTGTTTCAATACATCTAAGTAAGCAGTTACGAACAGCAAATGCAACACCGTGCTCTCTTCTTTCGCCGTCGTTTTTTCCTTTCCAGAAGAAGGTGTAATTGTCCTCACGAATACTGCCCTCGCCCAGAAGACGGGTTTCCTGTAGTGCGGCAATGTCAATACGGAGGCGGAGAAGTTCTCTATCTATGATGGTGGTCTTCCTAAGTTCTGGTGTACCATCGGTTACCAATGACGTATTGTCTATTCCAGGAAGCATGGTTCTCACATTCCATGTGGCGAATCTCGTGACATTTAAGTTGGTTACTTTACTATGATATCTTTTGCCAGGTGCATTAAATACCCATCCTGTTTCAGACACTGTGACATGCCTGCTGCTCCACACACCTATAGAAGCGCAGGATGAGGGGCGGACCAGTACCTTATTGGCCGGGGGCTGCCCAGCTAAGGCAGGCGGTAACTGGTCAGTTAGCCGCGATGAGCTATCCTACCGTCAGGAGTCACCCCTGGCGCCCGCGCACACGTCCATTAGCGCAAAGCTTATCACCGGTGACTGCGACTCCCCGTGTTGTTATCCGCACCCTTTCAGATGCGAGTGGAGTGTCCTCTCCACAGGCGCTGCATGCCTGGGACGCAGTTCAGAGAGCATGGACTTGCCCAGCATTCATGTTCCCCTCTCGACCTCTTCGGCTGTACCCACAGGAATGACGAGTCATTACGTGTGGAGCCGATTTGGTTGCAGAGGTTGCCGACTTGTTCAGGTTGGACCCTAATGTCGACTACGGTACCCCAGATCCGTTGCCTCCTCCGCCAACATACACCGTACCGAATCCCATCTTCTCCGCTGTAGTCACCGTTGAGGTCTTCACCCGTTACCCAGGGCAGGGGGCCGCGTTATACCCCGCGGTACTAGGTCCCTGACCGAACTCAGCCACCCCTCGCTCCGGCCTACTGAAGCGAGCGGTGCCCAGCCTCCGCGACGCGGACGCGCCGATCAGGAATTACTCCAGTGAAGAGCAGGGAAGGCAACCCTGTTCCCCCTGGAGTCGAAGGCCAGTCATGTAGTACTATATTAATTATGTGGTGTAAGTAATTAGATTTTATCTGTATGTAATGTAACAGTCAGTTGAATAAAAAAACTTATACAAATCAGATCAATTAATTGGCGTAATGTGATTCTAGAAAGAGTTTTAATGTTAACTAGCTTTTGCCCGCGACTTCGTCCGCGTGGCGTGTTATATAAGAGAGAGATCTTTGTGTGTGTGGGAGTGCATACTTATGCAGTTTAGATTTTTTCATAAGTACATTTTTTTTTCCCAATAACTCCCATTTTTCAAAATACAGCCAAAAATAAACTTTATATTTACTAAGGTATGCATGCATGCTAGATTGAATCAATTGATTGAATTGTTTTTTTTTTAATTGATTGTTCATTGAGTTTTAATTTTAATACACACTTCCTCTCTTCCCTTCAACGTTGCTGTGCCCTACAGGGTCCATATTTTAGTTCCTATGCCTATGTAACACCCCATTGTACTACATGGAATGCAATAAATAATTTAATTGAATTGAATTGAAAATATCTATCTTACGCGGTTTCGATTTTTTCATACAAATGTTTTTTTCCCACTAACTCCCGTTTCCGTGGGAATTTTGCAATATCCTGTTGCAACTAAGCTTTAAGTTAACTAAGGTACCTGCATGCCAAATTTCAAGCGTCTAACTTAAGCGGTTAAGATTTTTCATACAAAAAGATTTTCCCGCTAATTTCCATTCCCGTGGGAATTCCGGGAATTCCTTTCTTAGTGCACCTCTACGGTACCTAAGCTATGTCCCTTCCAAATTTCAAATGCCTACGTTTAGCCGTTCAGGCTATGCGTTGATATGTCAGTCACTGAGTCAGTCAGTTTCTCCTTTTATTTAGATTTGATTTTTTCATACAAATGTTTTTTCCCGCTAACTACCGTTCCCGTGGGAATTTTGTAATATCCTGTTGCAACTAAGCTTTAAGTTTACTAAAGTACCTGCATGCCAAATTTCAAACGTCTAACTTGAGTGGTTTAGATTTTTCATACAAAAGGATTTTCGGGAATTCCTTTCTTAGTGCACCTCTACGGTATCTAAGGTACCTGCATGCCAAATTTCAATTGTCTAACTTGAGTGGTTTAGATTTTTCATACAAAAGGATTTTCCCGCTAATTCCCGTTCCCGTGGGAATTTCGGGAATTCCTTTCTTAGTACACCTCTACGGTATCTAAGGTACCTGCATGACAAATTTCAAACATCTAACTTGAATGGTTTAGATTTTTCATACAAAAGGATTTTCCCGCTAATTCCCGTTCCCGTGAGAATTTTAGGAATTCCTTTCTTAGTGCACCTCTACGGTATCTAAGGTACCTGCATGACAAATTTCAAACATCTAACTTGAATGGTTTAGATTTTTCATACAAAAGGATTTTCCCGCTAATTCCCGTTCCCGTGAGAATTTTGGGAATTCCTTTCTTAGTGCACCTCTACGGTACCTATGGTACCTGCATGCCAAATTTCAAACGTCTAACTTGAGTGGTTTAGATTTTTCATACAAAAGGATTTTCCCGCTAATTCCCGTTCCCGTGGGAATTTCGGGAATTCCTTTCTTAGTACACCTCTACGGTATCTAAGGTACCTGCATGACAAATTTCAAACATCTAACTTGAATGGTTTAGATTTTTCATACAAAAGGATTTTCCCGCTAATTCCCGTTCTCGTGGGAATTTCGGGAATTCCTTTCTTAATGCACCTCTACGGTACCTAAGGTACCTGCATGACAAATTTCAAACGTCTAACTTGAGTGGTTTAGATTTTTCATACAAAAGGATTTTCCCGCTAATTCCCGTTCCCGTAGGATTTTCGGGAATTCCTTTCTTAGTACACCTCTACGGTATCTAAGGTACCTGCATGACAAATTTATATTAAACGTTTCTTTCTTTCTTTCTTTCTTATTTATAATAAACGTTTCTTTCTTTCTTTCTTTCTTTCAAATTTCAAACATCTAACTTGAATGGTTTAGATTTTTCATACAAAAGGATTTTCCCGCTAATTCCCGTTCTCGTGGGAATTTCGGGAATTCCTTTCTCAATGCACCTCTACGGTACCTAAGCTGTATGTACCTAAGCTGTATGTACCTAAGCTGTATGTACCTAACCTGCATGACAAATTTCAAACGTCTAACTTGAGTGGTTTAGATTTTTCATACAAAAGGATTTTCTTGCTAATTCCCGTTCTCGTGGGAATTTCGGGAATTCCTTTCTTAGTGCACCTCTACGGTACTTAAGGTATCTGCATGCCAAATTTCAAATGTCTAACTTGAGTGGTTTAGATTTTTCATACAAAAGGATTTTCCCGCTAATTCCCGTTCTCGTAAGAATTTCGGAAATTCCTTTCTTAGTACACCTCTACTGTATCTAAGGTACCTGCATGCCAAATTTCAAACGTCTAACTTGAGTGGTTTAGATTTTTCATACAAAAGGATTTTCCCGCTAATTCCCGTTCCCGTGGGAATTTCGGGAATTCCTTTCTTACTCTACGGTATCTAAGGTACCTGCATGACAAATTTCAAACATCTAACTTGAATGGTTTAGATTTTTCATACAAAAGGATTTTCCCGCTAATTCCCGTTCTCGTGGGAATTTCGGGAATTCCTTTCTTAATGCACCTCTACGGTACCTAAGGTACCTGCATGACAAATTTCAAACGTCTAACTTGAGTGGTTTTAGATTTTTCATACAAAAGGATTTTCTTGCTAATTCCCGTTCTCGTAGGAATTTCGGGAATTCCTTTCTTAGTGCACCTCTACGGTACTTAAGGTATCTGCATGCCAAATTTCAAACGTCTAACTTGAGTGGTTTAGATTTTTCATACAAAAGGATTTTCCCGCTAATTCCCGTTCCCGTAGGAATTTCGGAAATTCCTTTCTTAATACACCTCTACGGTATCTAAGGTACCTGCATGCCAAATTTCAAACGTCTAACTTGAGTGGTTTAGATTTTTAATACAAAAGGATTTTCCCGCTAATTCCCGTTCCCGTAGGATTTTCGGGAATTCCTTTCTTAGTGCACCTCTACGGTATCTAAGGTACCTGCATGCCAAATTTCAAACGTCTAACTTGAGTGGTTTAGATTTTTCATACAAAAGAATTTCCCTTCACTACTCTGCTCCTTTTGATTGTAGCGTGATGAAAAGTATACTATAACCTGTCCAGGAGTGTGAAGAATAATTGTACCAAGTTTCATTAAAATCCGTCTAGTAGTTTTTGTTTCTATAAGGAACATACAGACAGACAGACAGACAGACAGACAGACAGACAGACAGACAAAAATTTTACTGATTGCATTTTTGGCATCAGTATCGACCACTTATCACCCCCTGATAGTTATTTTGAAAAAATATTTAATGTACAGAATTGACCTCTCTACAGATTTATTATAAGTATAGATAGATAGCTAGCTATAGCTATGTGTAGGTTCCTGTAGGAATGAGATATAACTGTTTAATAAAGACAGTTGCATCAAAATTTTATCATAAATTCCCTAAATTATGGCGCCTACCTACCCTCTAAGTTAGAAAAGTGATCAAATACTAACTTGAAGTCACTCAGTTTAAAAAAAAACATCGAAATCATTCCAGTAGCTATGGCGTCATGCGCTTCTTGACACGATCACGAAATCTAGATTTCCGCGGGAATGAGGTATTTTCCCGCCATAAAAAGTAGCCTGTGTCCGTGTCTAAGATCCTATCTTTAAATTAACCAAGTCTTATAAAATTCCGTTCAGACGTTAAGGCGTGAATGAGGCAAACTTTTAAAACAAACAATTAAAAATCACTAACCTAGTTTTCTGTCTACTGCCTACGCCTTAAGTACGATAGCATAAATATTAATAGGCCATATCCTTTTCTAGATTACTATCTATCAGCTAACTAAATTTCATCAAAATCCGTTGAGCCGTTTAGGCATGATAGACAAAACTCCCAGCAAAAACCATAAAAAAATCACTAACTCAATTCAGTTTTCTGCCTACTTCCTACCCCCTAAGTACGATGACGTGATCAATTTGATCGTACAACCGTTTGTAGATAACCAACTATTACCTTAATAAATTTCATTAAAATCCGTTCAGCCGTTTAGACGTGAAAGAGCAAAAGTCCCAACAAAAACGACTACAAATCACTAAATCAATTTAGTTATCTGCCAACTGCCTACCCCCTAAGAACGATGGCGTGATTATTTATAGCCTATGACCATTTCTAGGTTATCATCTATCACCATACCAAATTTCATCAAAATCCGTTGAGCCGTTTAGGCGTGAAAGAGTAACAGACAGACAGACAGACAGACAGACAGACAGACAGACAGACAGACAGACAGACAGACAGACAGACAGACAGAGTTACTTTCGCATTTATAATATTAGTATGGACTAGCTTTTGCCCGCGACTTCGTCCGCGTGGCGTGTTATATAAGAGAGAGATCTTTGTGTGTGTGGGAGTGCATACTTATGCAGTTTAGATTTTTTCATAATTTTTTTTTCCCAATAACTCCCATTTTTCAAAATACAGCCAAAAATAAACTTTATATTTACTAAGGTATGCATGCATGCTAGATTGAATCAATTGATTGAATTGATTTTTTTTTTAATTGATTGTTCATTGAGTTTTAATTTTAATACACACTTCCTCTCTTCCCTTCAACGTTGCTGTGCCCTACAGGGTCCATGTTTTAGTTCCTATGCCTATGTAACACCCCATTGTACTACATGGAATGCAATAAATAATTTAATTGAATTGAATTGAAAACATCTATCTTACGCGGTTTCGATTTTTTCATACAAATGTTTTTTTCCCGCTTACTCCCGTTTCCGTGGGAATTTTGCAATATCCTGTTGCAACTAAGCTTTAAGTTAACTAAGGTACCTGCATGCCAAATTTCAAGCGTCTAACTTAAGCGGTTTAGATTTTTCATACAAAAGGATTTTCCCGCAAATTTCCGTTCCCGTGGGAATTCCGGGAATTCCTTTCTTAGTGCACCTCTACGGTACCTAAGCTATGTCCCTTCCAAATTTCAAATGCCTACGTTTAGCCGTTCAGGCTATGCGTTGATATGTCAGTCACTGAGTCAGTCAGTTTCTCCTTTTATTTAGATTTGATTTTTTCATACAAATGTTTTTCCCGCTAACTACCGTTCCCGTGGGAATTTTGTAATATCCTGTTGCAACTAAGCTTTAAGTTTACTAAAGTACCTGCATGCCAAATTTCAAACGTCTAACTTGAGTGGTTTAGATTTTTCATACAAAAGGATTTTCCCGCTAATTCCCGTTCCCGTGGGAATTTCGGGAATTCCTTTCTTAGTGCACCTCTACGGTACCTATGGTACCTGCATGCCAAATTTCAAACGTCTAACTTGAGTGGTTTAGATTTTTCATACAAAAGGATTTTCCCGCTAATTCCCGTTTCCGTGGGAATTTCGGGAATTTCTTTCTTAGTACACCTCTACGGCATCTAAGGTACCTGCATGACAAATTTCAAACGTCTAACTTGAGTGGTTTAGATTTTTCATACAAAAGGATTTTCCCGCTAATTCCCGTTCTCGTGGGAATTTCGGGAATTCCTTTCTTAGTGCACCTCTACGGTACCTATGGTACCTGCATGCCAAATTTCAAACGTCTAACTTGAGTGGTTTAGATTTTTCATACAAAAGGATTTTCCCGCTAATTCCCGTTCCCGTGTGAATTTCGGGAATTCCTTTCTTAGTATACCTCTACGGTATTTAAGGTACCTGCATGACAAATTTCAAACGTCTAACTTGAATGGTTTAGATTTTTCATACAAAAGGATTTTCCCGTTAATTCCCGTTCCCGTGAGAATTTTGGGAATTCCTTTCTTAATGCACCTCTACGGTACCTATGGTACCTGCATGCCAAATTTCAAACGTCTAACTTGAGTTGTTTAGATTTTTCATACAAAAGGATTTTCCCGCTAATTGCCGTTCACGTGGGAATTTCGGGAATTCCTTTCTTAGTACACCTCTACGGTATCTAAGGTACCTGCATGACAAATTTCAAACGTCTAACTTGAGTGGTTTAGATTTTTCATACAAAAGGATTTTCCCGCTAATTCCCGTTCTCGTGGGAATTTCGGGAATTCCTTTCTTAGTGCACCTCTACGGTATCTAAGGTATCTGCATGCCAAATTTCAAACGTCTAACTTGAATGGTTTAGATTTTTCATACAAAAGGATTTTCCCGCTAATTCCCGTTCCCGTGGGAATTTCGGGAATTCCTTTCTTAGTGTACCTCTACGGTATCTAAGGTACCTGCATGCCAAATTTCAAACGTCTAACTTGAGTGGTTTAGATTTTTCATACAAAAGGATTTTCCCGCTAATTCCCGTTCCCGTAGGAATTTCGGGAATTCCTTTCTTAGTGCACCTCTACGGTATCTAAGGTACCTGCATGCCAAATTTCAAACGTCTAACTTGAGCGGTTTAGATTTTTCATACAAAAGGATTTCCCTTCACTACTCTGCTCCTATTGATTGTAGCGTGATGAAAAGTATACTATTGTTAGAAGAAAGTGGACACACGGAAGGGGACATGACAGCTAGTCTATAAAAGGCAGCGCACGCCCGGCGCGCGCCCCATTCTGCGTTCGACACTCGTAGCGATCACATCTCCTAGACGTTGTTTATGTATTACTGGCTATGTAAATTCTATTTTGCTTAATAATTCTAATTGCTTAATTTATTTCTTTTTGTTAAAATTCATTATTAAATTAAACTCCAACTATTCTCCCTCGTTCGTTTTTTTTTAAATAATAAAGCTGGCCATCGCTAATATCAGAAGTGGGATAGGCTCCATAGCTTATCTTGCCTTTGGATAGAGCGAACAGCGTGATCTTTCATATTTTTAATTCTTTGTAAATAATGGCCGATCGTCCTCGACGCGGAAGAGGTAGGGTTAGGCCGGAAACCGAGGTTTCGGATCCCAATAGGGACATTCGTGAACAACTAGGTGTGATTCTGGCGCGAATCAACGCGCTAGAAAACTCCACGTGCAACGACCACGTGGCCCCATCACCGGAGCTTGCACGTGCTGACACAGCGCGCGCCGCCGGCGCCCGCCCGCTTGCGCTGGCAGATGCCAGCACGCCCGTGCCGCTGCTGACCCCTTCGATCGTGGTGGACGACTCTGTGGCGAGCACCTCCGCCGCCCTAGACGTGACGGACAGGATCATTGGAGCACTGAACACATTGACTAAAGTAAGATCCAACCATTATTACATTTCGAATTTTGATCCAAGTGTTAACGACATCGACTCATGGTGCGAGGAGGTTGAGAGAGCCCGCGAGATTAACTGTTGGGACGATAGTGAGTGCCTCGCTAGAATAGCAAACTGTTTACGGGGTGAAGCACGTGTGTGGTTGAACGAGTGGATCACTAGTGATCGAACTTGGACAAAGGGCATTGAACATTTCACTATGGAGGCTGGCATAGCCTGGTGGCGCCACCTAGCGGATTTTTTAAAACTGCGGCGCACGATGAAACCTGTGCATATCGATAGGGGGCACTTTTCTGCACAAAAAAGCTTTAATGAACCTATGCTCTAAAGCGTCACGTTTTCAAGATATTTAGCTTGAAAGTTCCGAAAAGTGTTGTATGAACAAATCGATTTTACTTTTATATGCAATTGGAATATAGTGACTAAGTGATTATGCATGGAATATTAGTGTTTAATATACCACATGTTTACTTTATTGAAAAATAAATAAATAGAAAATAGATAAAATAAATATCTATAACTTACTTTTATGTGTAACTTAAAAGAAATCCAGAAACGAGTCGTGAGATGTACAGCTCATGACTTATTCTCGTGGTAATCACGCTCAAAGTTATTTGCTATGATTGTCTAACAATTTCACACTTTTTGAGTTTTTATGTTTATTCAATGAAAGGCAGCTTAAATGTCTAATCACAGTGAAAGCAGGTGGGGTGTGAAAATTCGCTTTTAGGACTACTTAGATTTACAGCAGTGTATAGAACATACCTAGTTCGTATAGACACACCAATGGGGTGTGTGCCTTCAATGCAACGGGACCTTAAGCTGTTTAGTTCATAACAATCATATTACATGAACACATTGTTCAATTATTCATCGATTTTCTTAGTTGTGTTTTTATAAGTATGAAATAAAACATCGTAAAAGTAGTCATATAGTTATTTATATTTTGCTTAAAAATGAAATCAATACTAATTGTTATTGAATACATACAGTGTATATGTCACCGTAAAATTGTAAATAACGTTAGATTATAATCTATCTCGCGAGGTTGTGAACTGTCGAAAAATTGTGAAACGTAATATACTGCTTACAATTTAACGTATTATTATTCGTCAGATTATAATCTATCGAAGTAAAACTGTTAAATCACAATCTTACAATCGATAGATTATAATCTAACGTTGTTTACAATTTTACGGTGACATATATAACAAATAGGCTTTTTTTATACAAATTCGTACCTATTAGGATAATGAATATCAGTCTTCTTGAATAATCAATCTTCTTCTTCATCAGAAATAATAACTTGATCTAAAAAGGCAGCAGGGGGTTGAATTTCTTGGTGCCGAGCCCATCCCATATACCAAACTATGCACATGACATGAGCACAGCACCCGAGTGTCCGTTTTCCAACTATACAGCTGCAATAGTGACCGACAAGTTTATTTCTGTTTTTCAAACTATTATTTAGCAAGATTATACAAAATAAATTCTGTTGCTCTGGTGCCTCGAGAGTATTTTAGCTCTTGTCAGCCCAGGATCACAAACTAATATGTTGTATTGATTTAAATTATAGTCAACTTCAAAATCTTCATACACTTCAATGAAAAACGTTTCATTTAGGTGTTCGCCATAGTAGCTTCTTGCCTGCGTCACTTGATACGGCCCCAGAGACATTATCAACAGATCCTCATATGATAAGATGGGAAACTGTTGAAAGCCTTCATTTGAGTTTATAGCTTGGAAAGCGGCTCTGCGTTGATTTAAATTGTTTTGTATTACAAACTCGCACAGATAGTTTGGGGCGTCGTGCTTAAGGTATATATCGTTGATTATTTCATTTACGAGTGGGTGATCTGTCACCCGTTTTCTGAAGGCATTTATTAGGGCGCAAGCAATCCTCACTTCCTCTTTTAAATGTGGCATATTCGGTATTGCGTAGTTAGCTGGAAACGATAAGAATACTGTTCCATCAATAATGAAGTAAGTACGTCACATTTAGACTGCGTTTCCACCAGTAACATGCTAGATGCTACGTAGCATACCCTACAATCGGGTTCATTGTGCCGATCAGAATCAGACCCAATTATCTGATTGGTGGATATTAAACCTAGCAACGTAGCACATGTCAGATGAAAAAACAGCCTTACCGTTGTGCTTGCATTAATATGAACTGATTACTCTCTACTGTTACAAAAAAATGCAAATATCATTTATTATACATAATTAAGTGGTAATAGTTGGCTATAAAATCTATTGAAATAAGTCTGGTACACAAGTGATACGCTTGGCGTAAGAGCTATCTCTGGCTAATTATAATAGAGATAAGTTGACGACTTTCTGTTAAAAATGTTTTGCGTTGATTACACTTCGTCTAAGACGCTACATAATGAGAGCTTCGATAAAGTAGGATATATTATTTCCATAGCCGAATTTTTTTCATATGACATTTCGATTATGAAAAGCACGATTGAGAAACGAGCCGAATTATACATTGTCATTTTATGTATTATACTGACCAGGGACTATAATATAGATACCAGATACACTGCATACTGAGATTTTTAATTTTTGCAATGTTCAAATAAGATTACTTAGCTCTCGATCGTCAAATAAGTGGCGAGCATAATTCAGGATGTTGGGGTGCCTAGCAATATAATCTTCAGTTGTCAAGTAAGACTGTATAGGACGCCGAGATCTTCGGCGCGGGCCACGAACAGTGCTTACACCACAACAAAAAACATTGCCTGGCACCAACATGACTGGACATCTTGCCAAGACAACAACAACAAATTCAACAATAACACTAACAAAGTCAACAAAAATACTAACAAACTCAAGAGGAATATTAACAAACTCAACAGTGGTAACAAATACAACAGAATGAACAGGATAGAGTCTCAGAACAGAGAAAAGCGCGTGCGCACGTTGAAGATGAAAGTGGCAAACTGACTGAAAGTTCACCCGGCTGCCAATCGTCCTATTGTATTTATTGTATGATGTTGTCTCACTCACACTTATTGTATGGCTATTCGCTATCCTTGTTGATTCCGCCGAAATAATAGAAATTCGTGCAACTTTAAACAAAGGACCTCCATTTTCGTAGCTCCTGGAATTAAACGAGAAAGCAAAATGGCAGTTAATAAGTACACCATTTTGTTTCTCTTACACAGATTTCTTAAACTTCGAGAATTCTGCTTTTTAACGAGTACTAATGATGCCGCACTAAACGCATAGCGTATATAAAAATGTAAACTTTATTTTATATTTCATTAGATCCTGTCGTTGTGTCAAGTAAAATCAAGTTAAGGAGTAAATGACGCCTATATCATACATAATACAAACTGATAAACTCAGTTTGCAATTAGTAACCTTAGATAAGGTGTGCACAGTTAAGTACCTATGTACTTCCTATATAATGCAGCAAAGACAAAAACCATTAATGTTGTTGCAAGTATTTATTAATTTCATTTTTTCAATAAGATAAATATGTTGTATATTAAATAATGTTTCATGTATAATCAATCACTTTGTCACTATATTACGATTGTATATAGATAAATAGTAAAATCGATTTATCCATATGACACTTTTCGTAACTTTCAAGCTAGATATCTTGAAAACGTGACACTTTAGAGCATAGGTCCATTAAAGCTTTTTTGTTCAGACAAGTGTCCCCTATCGATTTGCACAGGTTTCATCGTGCGCCGCAGTTTTAAAAAATCCGCTAGGTGGCGCCACTGAGATATGCCAGAAAGGTTCATAGCTCTTTCAAATTGGAATTTAAACCGTTGTGCTCCCGCCGGATCGATGTCGCTAACATTTTATACGATGTCATGAGCACGAATTCTGATGGTTATACTACGTACTCTGATTTTGCTAGACGTTCAATGGTGCCGATTCCGGCAGGCACACTTAAATTTAAGTTAGCTAAGATTACGGTTTAAATGTCAAAAACTGGATTTGTATTCTGGCGGCACATTTTAGTTGACGCCTAATCTTAAATTTAGGAATGACGTTTCTAAATTACTCAATTTAGGTTTAGGCGACAAAAAGCTATTCTAGCGAACATTAATTTGACGTTAAACTCTTATTCTAAATTAATTTTATACGGTTTTCTAAACTTGCCGGATAAAATTAAACTTCTTAAAATTAAGTATATGAATCAGTTTTTCGGCACTTTTTGGGCGCTTTTTGTGAATTCCGGCCACTGATTTCACCTGCAGATCATTCGGAAGACCTTGCCGCTCTCAAAATAGCTTAAATAGCGATAAAGAATCTTCTAAATATACGAATAGAAGGATCAACGAGAAATATTTGTTTTACGTCGTTTACCGTCGAAGACCAGTAAAAGAAAGAAGACGGCGAGGAGGCCCCATCGAAACAAAAGACTCTTAGCTGGTATGATGATGTCTCTGGCATGAGTATCATCTTCAAAGTTAATCCAAACATTTATCTAAGAGGACAATCTAATTGTGTCAATCTTAAACACTACTTTCAACTGGACCGTGTGGTGGATGCTTGAAACAATGCAGTGCCAGTGATATTAACGATTAACGTGTAACATCAACACATACCTAGCTCTGTGTGTGTCAAAACTGTAATGACTCCTACCAGGCGCGCAGTGCAGGCTGCACTGCCTGCTTCTTCTTATCCTTTTGACCTGAAGGACTTAAAATTACTACAAAAGTAATGTACCTATCTATGGAATGGAACTACAGAAGTACACTGAAGGAAGGCCTCCACAGCAAGGTAAATGTTATCAGGTATAAATAACATGGCAGCAACCAAACAGTTTATTGCCCAAGTCAAATTACTAACACACTTGATCCCGCTCTGGGTAGATACCTTACTTGTTGGTTTATTCCTTTAGATTATTTCAAAATACTTTATGATGTGAACCAAACAAAATCACCAGTTAGCAGTAACAAAAGGTGGGCTAAAAAACTTCTTTTACAAGCTCTTTACTGCTTTATCTCAGTTTCCACGAATATCATGGCATGCTAAATGTACTGGGAATGCGACGGAACCCACATTTTTTGTTTACATCCTTCTGATCATTATATTTGTTTCTGTCCAACCCGTTAGGAAATGTAAGCATGAATTGATGTATGTATGTATTCTGATTAATCCTTTTTTATTTCAGGTGATAAATCTTTGATTTTGACATTTGCAAGTAGTCCTAATAGCCACTGCATCCTGAATTGTAATTATGAGCCACCAATAACAAAAAATACTTCTGTGACATGGATCCCTAATGTTCTCTCAGGTATGTAAGTACATTAAATATGAATGCAAATCTGTCTACCTATGAGTTATATATATAACAGCCTCTTTGGTCTAATGGTTCTCTAACCATAGCTCACAATCTGGAGATCCGGGTCTGATACCCAATGGGGACATCGTCAAAATCACTTAGAGGCTGTCAAGGTCCTTTGTATGTATAGGAAACTGCAGGCTTGATTCATCCAATTGTCTGAAGAAGTTAGATGATTCTGTGCTTCAGAAGGCACGTCAAGCAGTTATTCCCGGGCTATTTAGCCCAAACACGGTCACTAATCTGCAGTCGAGCAGAATATAGTATGCTTCATACCCCCTCCGGTTGATTGAAGGGATGCCTAAGCCCAGCAGTGGGACATAATAAATAGGCTATTTATGTTTGTTTCTTATTAGAATAATTATCTAAGCATTATACTTGTTTCAGATGGTGATGAATAAAGAAAGAAGAACCCAGGAGTATAAAAAAATACTTACATACATACCTACCATTGTGGTGCTGTACATACATACATAGTCACACCACCATACCAGGATGGACTGAGCCGTGCACTACCAAGAAGACCAACTGCAGCCTCTTGTGATGGACATAATGACCAGAGTGGTGACAGATAAGCAACCCATCACAAATATAAATATTTCTTTATTCTGTGCAAGTTTTGATGTTATAAATAAAATACAATCAAAAAGTATTTGTAACAAGTATGTTTTATTACTAGTTTAGTAGGGAACAGAAATAAAATAAACAAATTTATTTTGTCTTTCTTCTACATCTGTGAGGTTTATTTGGGAACATTCCCAGTTTTTTCAGTTAAGGCCCTTGTTATCCTCCCATTGTTATGTAATCTGCTCGTTGTCACTCACAACTCCCAAATCTGAAGAGAAAACAAATATTATAAATGCTGTATACACTTCCATATCTCTGAACTTTAATAAATCAAGACAACATGCAGTCAGTTTTTTAAGATAGATAACCAGTCCGTTACCTACATACATACATAAACAGCCTATATACATCCCACTGCTGGGCACAGGCCTCCCCTCAATCAACCAGAGGGGGTATGGAGCATACTCCACCATGCTGCTCCAAAAAAAAAACACCTCCACCAACCCGCATTGGAGTCTGTTACCTAGGCCATTATAATACTGAAGAAGATCCCTTCCTTAGTTACTATTCTTCTTCTATCATGTGAGTTATGAGATGGATTACCAACCGATGAGGTTGGTAACCCTGGTATCTGGGTTATTATTGAGCCGCCAAGGGCCCCTGACATGACTCATGTAACAACTACATATTTACTCTAGTAAGTAGTAACCAAGACCAACAGCTTAACATGCCTTCTGAAGCACTGATCATCTTACATTTGGACAATCAGGTGTTCAGCCTGTAATGTCCTAGCAAAACAAGGAATACAAAGATGATTTCTGTGATTTTTCTCTACCGGGATTCGAACCCGGGACCTCTGGATTGTGAGCACAACGTTCAACTACTGGACCACGGAGGCCGTTATGTGTTTAGTTACTATGACTGGCATGAAAAATGGTTTCATACATAAGAGGCAAATTCACAGAGTCTTGACTCCATTACTAATTACTTAAGTACCTACATAGTCATTTCATTAGATAAGTAAGCTTCGTCAAGGGCCTTTAGTCCGGGACACCCGAATAGTCACAGCAGCAGGTTGATGAGGTTGGTCATTGATCTTACAAACCACATTAGAGAAAAAACAGGATTAGCCGTTCCTCATATCTGGCCGTCCTAGGCCTGAGCCTAATCAGCCGTAAAGGAAATCCACTTACAACGAGCAACACTCACTTAAATATATTTTTAACTAGGAATATGCTTACATGTTGCCATTGCTCCAAGATGCATCAAAATTCTTCCATACTATTGTTTTATAAACATTAAAATAGTTCATCCTCTTATTGATTTTCTTTATAATTATGTCATCCCACTTAAGGTTTCTGTCAAGTATTGCCTGAAAATTAGTAAAAAATCTGATTAATACAAGTAACTCAGATTCATTCATCAAATATGATGTCTACAAGTTCTTCTGACATATTTTTTTGATCACTCACCTCTTCATCACTAAATTTGTAGTGCAACTGCTCAGGAGGAAATCTAATACAATCACTCCTGTCTTCAAAACTTCGTGCTCACCTCATGCTGGACTTTCTCTACTTGGTAATTTAAGGCTATTTACGTGTACGAATGAGTCCATATTAAAAGAGCTCAAGATCACGGCGCGGCTCTCCTCAATATGCCGGAATCGTGCCCTAAGCTTCTTCGGACATATTATGCGGTCTCCGAAGCACAGTCTGGAGAAGCAGATCATCGTTGGGCAAATGGATGGCAAACGTGCGCGAGGAAGGGCGCCTACGAGGTGGTTTGACATCGTGAAGAAGACGGTGGGCGGCAGCATACAGAGGGCGGTGCACGCTGCATATAGCCGTACCGAGTGGAAAACCATAACCTGTGGTCGCGATCCTCAGCAGTGAGGGAACGACGAAGAAGAAGATAGGAGTCTTGTTGGTTGAGGACTTTTAATATGCATTCACAGCGAGTTCCGTCGTTCTGATACAACACAACTTCCACTTTTACTAGTTCCGCCTTGGTCTTCCTCTTCATCGACGTCCTTTTATTTAGTCATTTTTGTGTTTTATTAAGTATTTTTGATTTGAAAACCTAACGATACCTAATCTCAACACGTTTTTTTTTTTTAAGTATGATCTTGACGCTGTGTTTTTTATGGTTTAGAATAATGCCAGATGTATGTTTTAAAATTCATAGAAAAATGTTTTATTGCATTTATTTATTGTATTTGCTGCTAAAACACACATAAATTACGATTTTGTATTCCTTCGTACGAAATTATAAGAAAAACATGTATTTTTTTTGTTCAAATGACGATTTCATTCACTCACTTCCATTCATTCTTCTTTACCAATTCTTTACGAAAAAAACGACACCAGCTGGTTGACCATAGACCTCGTAGACGTTCTATTAAATTTAAGCGTGTCAAACATCCTGATAAAATATTTTAAATTTAGACGACCATAAAGCCAGAATTGCACTTTTTGCTAAACTAAATTAAAATTAGGTTTTCTAAGATAAATTTAGATTTAAGTTGGTGTTTGCAGGAATCGGCACCATTGTTACGTTTAAATATAGTGAAAGGTTTAAGTGACGACTTGATAGTTGCAATTATCGTGCGTGGAATTACCGACCCTCAGATTCGAGCTGCAGCGACCAATGCTCGATTACAACCAAAGGATCTTGTCGAGTTTTTTTCCTTATATACCAAACCCAAAGCCAGTGTGTCCCGTGATTCTGTGCGTCCGTCTCGTAGTAGGCACTTGGAAAGTAACGCGAGAAAGCGCGGTTATACAAATAAAACTCCGTCACGTGAGATAAAATGCTTTACGTGCGGAATGACTGGCCATATTCAAATAGCCTGTCCAAAACGACCAAAAGTCGACTTTCCGGCTAATAATAGTAGGAAAACAAACCAATCACAATCCGTTAAGTGTACGTTTTGCAAAAAATCCGGTCATGACGTCATAGATTGTTTTGCTAAACAACGATCGCAGGAGCGTAACAAAAATAACGTTAATTTCTGTCGCGAGTTAGAAGGCTCTCCGAGGGACAGGGATGTGATCACTGCAGTCGTGCAGGGCATACCTACGGATGTACTCATAGATAGCGGCTCGCGTGTATCACTGATTTCAGAATCGGTTGTCAATCACTTTAGTTGTGCGCGTATACCGACCCATCAAGTTCTGCGAGGGATAGGTAATCAAAACATCGAATGTACGAGCTATGTTACTCTCGTTGTAGAATTTACGGATATCTCGTTAGAGGTAGACTTACTTGTTGTGCCGGTAGGTTGTATAAACGTGCCTGTTTTAATCGGAACCGACGTGTTAAATCGTGACGGCGTGGCGTATATACGCGTAAACAATGAGCAACGTATAACACGTGTGACCGGACGTACTCATCAGGCGCCCGTTTTGCTCGTACGGCCAGATGAGCAGTTACCTGTGAAAACGCCCCTTCAGGGTGCTGATCGGTGCAAGCTATTAAATATAATTTCTGAATTTAAAGATAACTTGGTAGAAGGTACTGCACTGACCACTGTTACTAAAGGTAGCATGCACATCGAATTGAAAAGCGACACGCCTGTACATTATCGGCCTTATAAACTTTCTGCCGATGAGAAACTGAAAGTTCGTGAAATAATACAGGACTTGCTTAACAAGGGAATCGTACGTGAATCCGAATCTCCATACGCCAGTCCCATTATTCTTGTAAAGAAAAAGGATGGCAAGGATCGATTATGTGTGGACTATCGGGCACTTAATGCAATAACGGTCAAAGATCGCTATCCATTGCCGTTAATCGAAGACCATATCGACCGCTTAGGAAAAAGCAAATATTTCAGTTGTTTAGATATGGCTTCGGGATTCCATCAGATAGCACTAGACAGCGACTCTATCCCGAAAACTGGCTTCGTGACGCCCGAAGGGCATTACGAGTATTTAAAAATGCCTTTCGGCCTGTGTAATGCCCCCGTTGTGTATCAGCGTATCATTACCACTACTCTTAAGCCGTTGATTGAGCAAGGACGAGCTCTGGTATACGTCGACGATGTAATTTTGTTAGGCGATTCGGTAGATGAGGCCCTAAAAACACTTCACGAGGCCCTCCTCATATTAACGTCAGCGGGTTTCTCGATAAACTTGCGAAAAAGTACTTTCGTAGCCACGGAGGTAGAGTACCTAGGTCGTAAGATCTCACAGGGTCAGGTTAAACCGAGCGACTTAAAAATAAAAGCTCTGATTGACTCCCCCGTGCCCACGAACGTGAAACAAATCCGGCAACTGCTAGGGTTGGCTGGCTATTTTCGTCGGTACATTCCCAATTATGCCACGAAGACAGCGCCAATTGCTCTACTGACTAGGAAAGGGGTAGCGTTTAGATGGGGCAAGGACCAAGAAAATGCACGTCGATATTTAATAGAGTGTTTAACAAACGAGCCCGTGCTAGCCGTTTTCGACCCGTCATTGCCAACCGAGTTACATACCGACGCGAGTTCTATCGGTTATGGTGCGGTCCTCATTCAGGAGCACCCAGGGAAGAGGCGGCGGGTGGTCGCCTACTTTAGTAAGACCACGCAGGGTGCCGAACCTCGATACCACTCATACGAGCTCGAAACGCTTGCCGTCGTAAAATCACTTCAACATTTCCGTCATTATGTGTTAGGTATTCCTTTCAAAATAATAACCGACTGTAACGCGTTAAAATTAACGGAGCGGAAAAAAGATCTCATCCCACGTGTCGCGAGGTGGTGGATGTATATGCAGGATTTTAATTTTAATATGGAATATCGGAAGGGTGTTCTTATGCAACACGCAGACTTTTTGAGTCGGAATCCCGTGGACGTCCGTCAGATTACGAGGCCTAGAAATTGGGCTCAGATTGCACAGTCTGCCGACGAGGAAACTCGCGTTCTCATCGACAAAGTAAATAACAATGAGCTAGACTCGTCACGCTATGTTGTACGTAATGAAATGCTCTATTATAAATACACTCCCACCGGCGAAGACCCCAAATTGCTCTGTTATATACCCAAAGGTCAGCGTTTGAGTTTACTTAGACTGTTTCATGATCAACACAATCATATCGGGCAAGACAAAACCGCTGACCTCATTTTACAGCATTTCTGGTTCCCTGGACTTCGTACCTTCGTAAAAAAGTACATAGGCCATTGTATTATATGTCTCTCTTCAAAGAAGGTACCTAGAGCACCACACCAACCTATTTCCTCCTGGCGCAAACCCGAAATCCCATTTAATACGGTACATGTGGATGTTTTAGGCCCATTGCCCGACTCGAAGGGATTTAAACATACCCTTATACTTGTTGACGCATACTCTAAGTACTGTCTTTTATATGCAATGAAAAAGCAGGACTCTGCTGAGTTGAAAAAAATATTTACGAATGCGATCTCCTTATTCGGTTCTCCTAAACTTATAGTTTGTGACAGGGGGCGCATGTTCGAAAGTTTAACGTTTCAAAAATGGGTAACCGACATGGGGTGTCAAACGCATTTCATAACACCCGAAATGCACAGGGAAAACGGACAGGTAGAGCGCTATTGCCGGACTTTGTTAAATATGTTACGTATTGAGGCCTCCAATGAAAACAGTCAATGGTCAGAGTCTCTTTGGCGATTGCAACTTACTTTGAATTGCACTAAACACAAAACTACGCAAACTTCACCCCTTCAATTACTTGTGGGTATAGAGGGCGCAACCCCTATAATCAGGTCCGTTATTCGTGACATTGCTATTGAAGACACGCATCCAAATCGAGAGGCAATACGCGAACTTCAACGCCAGCGGGCTTCCGACCTACTGGAGCAAAACAGACAAACACAGGACTTACGTGTAAATAGCGGTCGCAAGATCACCCGATCGTTTAATGTCAATGATATGGTTTTCGTTAATAAACATTCGCAGATGACAGGCAAGCTGGACTCTGGGATGCGAGGCCCGTATAGAGTTACTAAGGTCCTGCCCCACGGCCGTTACGAATTACGTTTGTTGGGTAACTCGTATGGCAAAACTACGCAGGCAGCCGTTGAGCACATGGTTGCCTGGCGAGGGGAGTGGACACCAGAGTCATGTGCTTCATTTTTTGAAAGTGAGTTCGACTATGTTGTTGTTTAGGTCTCTGCCTAACCCGATGGGAAATGGGCGTGATCTCATGTATGTATGTACATGTACGCGTCGAGCGCTGCTCCGCATGGTGATTGTATGTGTACGCGTTGAGCGCTGCTCCGCATGGTAGTTGTATGTGTACGCGTTGAGCGCTGCTCCGCATGGTGGTAGTACATGTACGCGTTGAGCGCTGCTCCGCATGATGGTAGTACATGTACGCGTTGAGCGCTGCTCCGCATGGTGGTTGTATGTGTACGCGTTGAGCGCTGCTCCGCATGATGGTAGTACATGTACGCGTTGAGCGCTGCTCCGCATGGTAGTTATATGTGTACGCGTTGAGCGCTGCTCCGCATGGTGGTAGTACATGTACGCGTTGAGCGCTGCTCCGCCAGAGACAAACTAAGTAGGTGCTACCGTAATGTTGAGCTAGGATCCATTATCGCTTACATGTAGTCGCTTACAGCGATTAGTATAATATGCACCTATTTCATTTCTAATACAAATATTTTATAATGCTTACAGCTATGGATAACGAAGATGATCAGCCAACTCAACCTCACGCGGGACCATCTATGGAACATGTCGTCCAGATAGAACACCAGCCGAGCAGAGTGGGCGAGGACGCCCACGTGTCAGGAGAGGCCGTGTTAGAAGAAAGTGGACACACGGAAGGGGACATGACAGCTAGTCTATAAAAGGCAGCGCACGCCCGGCGCGCGCCCCATTCTGCGTTCGACACTCGTAGCGATCACATCTCCTAGACGTTGTTTATGTATTACTGGCTATGTAAATTCTATTTTGCTTAATAATTCTAATTGCTTAATTTATTTCTTTTTGTTAAAATTCATTATTAAATTAAACTCCAACTATTCTCCCTCGTTCGTTTTTTTTTAAATAATAAAGCTGGCCATCGCTAATACTATAACCTGTCCAGGAGTGTGAAGAATAATTGTACCAAGTTTCATTAAAATCCGTCCAGTAGTTTTTGTTTCTATAAGGAACATACAGACAGACAGACAGACAGACAGACAGACAGACAAAAATTTTACTGATTGCATTTTTGGCATCAGTATCGACCACTTATCACCCCCTGATAGTTATTTTGAAAAAATATTTAATGTACAGAATTGACCTCTCTACAGATTTATTATTATACTATATATAGCTACAAACCCACTGACTGACTGACTGACTCACTGACTGACTCACTGACAGGGTTGTTCTCCCAGAAGGAGCGTCGGGGGGTGAAAATGATGTATGGGGGGTGTGATTGGGACCTCCCGGTGAGTATGGGAAAAATCCCAGATCTTGGAAAACTGCTCCGCATCAGGGAGACACCCTACAGTCTGGCGCAACTATTATACCTGGTGCAATTTTTTTTTCGCAAAACCTATTTAAATCTTGGTCAAATTCTATTGTCGGTGAAAAAAAAACAAAATGGCGGAAAAACAAGATGGCCACCATACAAAATTTTGTTTTTCCAGAAAATGTCTCGGGGGTAAAAACTGTGTATGGGGTTGTAATCGGAACGTCTTGATGAGTATGAAAATACTTCTCGATCTTTGAAAAGTGCTCCGCATCAGGGCGGCACCCTACAGCCTGGCAAAAGTATAAAACCTGGAGCAATTTTTTTTTCGCATTACATATTTAAATCTTGGTCAAATCCAATCCCCGGTGAAAAAAAAATAAAATGGCGGAAAAACAAGATGGCCGCCATACAAAATTTTCGTTTTTCCAGAAAATGCCTCGGGGGTAAAAATGATGTATGGGAGGTGTGATCAAAACCTCAAGTTGAGTATGGAAATACTGCTCGATCTTGAAAATCTGCTCCGCATCAGGGAGACACCCTACGGCCTGGCAAAACTATGCCACCTGGAACATTTTTTTTTCCACCAAACCTATTAAAATCTTAGTCAAATTCTGTTGTCGGTGAAAAAAAATCAAAATGGCGGAAAATCAAGATGGCCGCCATACAAATTTTTCGTCTTTCCTGAAAATGCCTCGGGGGTAAAAATGATGTATAGGAATGTGATCGGAACGTCATGTCAAGTATGAAAATACGTCTGGGTTTTCGATAGCTGCTCCGCATCAGGGAGACACCCTACGGCCTGGCAAAACTATCGCACCTGGAACTTTTTTGTTTTCACGAAATCTATTTAAATCTTGATCAAATTTTATCGCCGGTGAAAAAAAAAAACAAAATGGCCGAAAAACAAGATGGCCGCCATACAAATTTTTGTTTTTCCAGAAAATGTCTCAGAGCTAAAATTGATGTATAGGGGCGTGATCGGAACGTCATCTTGGAAAACTGCTCCGCATCAGGGAGACACCCTACGGCCTGGCAAAACTATAGCACCTAGAACTTTTTTGATTTCACAAAACCTATTTAAGTCTTGGTCAAATTCTATCGCGGTAAAGACACGCGAGCAGCTTGCTGCGAGCGAACCACGCGAAATCTAGTTATAAGTATAGATATAGCTACAAACCCACTGACTGACTCACTGACATAATTGTTCTCCCAGAAGGAGCGTCGGGGGGTGAAAATGATGTATGGGGGGTGTGATCGGAACCTCCCGGTGAGTATGGGAAAAATCCCAAATCTTGGAAAACTGCTCCGCATCAGGAAGACACCCTACAGTCTGGCGCAACTATTATACCTAGATCATTTTTTTTTTCGCAAACCCTATTTAAATCTTGGTCAAATTCTATCGTGAGTGAAAAAAAAACAAAATGGCGGAAAAACAAGATGGCCGCCATACAAAAATTTGTTTTTTCAAAAAATGCTTCTAGGGTTAAAACTGTGTATGGGGGTGTAATTGAAATGTCTTGCTGAGTGTGGAGATACTTCTCTTTCTTCAAATCTGCTCCGCATCAGGGAGATACCCTACGGCCTGGCAAAACTATCACATCTGGATCAATTTTTTTTCCGCACAATGTATTTAAATCTTGGTCAAATTCAATCACCGGTGAAAAAAAATCAAAATGGCGGAAAATCAAGATGGCCGCCATACAAAATTTTATTTTTCTAGAAAATGTCTCGGGGGTAAAAATTATGTATAGGGATATAATCACATCGTCATGTTGAGTATTTTAATTTTGCTCGATCTTAAAAAACTGCTCCGCATCAGGGAGACACCATACGGCCTGGCAAAACTATAAAACCTGGAGCAATTTTTCTTTCACAAGACCTATTTGAATCTTGGTCGAATTCAATCGCAGGCAGAAAAAAAACAAAATGGCGGAAAACAAAATGGCCGCCATACAAAATTTTGTTTTTCTAGAAAATGACTCGCTGGTAAAAATAATGTATGGGAGTGTGATTGGAACGTCTTTTTGAGTATGGAAATTGTTTTTAGTCTTCAAAAACTGCTCCGCATCAGGGAGACACCCTACGGCCTGGCAAAACTATAGCACCTAGAACTTTTTGGTTTTCACGAGACATATTTAAACCTTGGTCAAATTCAATCGCCTGTGAAAAAAAATCAAAATGGCGGAAAAACAAGATGACCGCAGTACAAAATTTTGATTTGGCAGAGAATGTCTCGGGGGGAAAAAATGATGTACGGAAGTGTGATCGGATCGTCATGTTGAGTATGGAGTTACTTCTCGATCTTGAAAAACTGCTCCGCATCAGGGAGACGCCCTACGGCCTGGCAAAACTATCGCACCTGGAATTGTTTGTTTTCACGAGATCTATTTAAATTTTGCTCAAATTCTATCGCCGGTGAAAAAAAACCATAATGGCGGAAAAACAAGATGGCCGCTGAACAAAGTTAGGTAGGTGGTTGCTAATTCCTGTAAATACCATCTAATACTTATTTTATTTAAAGTTATATCTGCCATTTTCTTATCCGCCGAAAAGGAAAGGGAAGGGTAATCGACAAGCATAAAATTTATGGAACACACGTCAATTTTAAGCACAAATCTAAAACAACCGTCTAAAATTCTTACATTGGCCATAACCCGACAGAATTATGTTGACAGCACACGTCAAACGGTATGCATACCAGCGAGATACCTTTTTAATTCGCCCGGGTTATTCATTCATTAACTCATTCTTCCTAAAATTAAGACCTATCAATCATCCGTCCCTTTCCTTTTCGGCGGATAAGAAAATGACAGGTATAACTTAAAGTAAAATTAGGAGGTGTCTGCAGAAATCGGGGCCTTAGCAAAACTATTAAATGAAAAATAATGTGTAGTTTCAAAATGGCGGCGAAGCTAACCTAGCCACTTGGCTTCAAAATCAAATCAAATTAACTAGGTATACAATTCTTGTACCTAAAACAGAGGCCCTATCAAGACATTTTACAGCATGCCTGCCAATATCTATGTAGTTTGTTCAACGAAAAGCAATATCTTATTTCGATCCCATGCCCATGGTAAAATATTTTTTTTCCTAATTATAATAACACACGTTACTCTTGACTTTCCAGACTAGGTACATTCCTAAAAAAAATATGGATGGTGCTGTCCAGATTTAACTTTCTCTTTGCTCAGGTAAATAATTATTCAAAAATATAAAGTAATGGTAGATGCATACATATTAATAAAGTGCTTGATATTCTCTGAATAATAATGGGTGGAAGATTTGTTGTGCCTGGGTGTAATAACAAGGCTAATCATTTATACCCAAAAACAAAGATACAGTTTGGCCAGAACAAGCCTGGCTGATCACCCGATTATCTGAAAGTAAGACAATCCGTGCTCCAGATGGCATGTTAAGCTATTGGCCTCAGTTACTACTTATTGATGTAAGTAATTAGTTGTTTCCCAAAACCAGACTAAATATATTGACATGGTTACATATTACCAATTAGTAAGTATTAAAATACACATAGTTAGCTTTTTATCAATTTAATGATATAATTTAACAATTCTATGAACATAAATAGCTACTAACTACATATAATGCAACGTCACACTTAATACAGTTTTAACATTCACTAGATATTCAATGCTTTTGAGGTAAGCTCATCCTGCAAACAAGGCATGCACCAGCATCCATCAGACATCTGAAAGCAAATATGAATGTTCTTAAAACATAATTGTAGTTTTGACGTCCATATGGAACCAATAAATACAAATTAGGCATCCCGTACACTTATAATAAAGAAATGCACAATATTTTATTTAATGTGTAGGGATGACATTAAATTGAAATTAGAACAATGTTTCAATCATAAATATTTCCCTATAGCAATTATGATTGAAATAGGTAATACATAAAACTGTTAAACAGTTCTCACACAAAATAACTTTATTACCTGTCTCGGAGACATTTCTTTTTCTATACATATAATATCACTCTTCAATTCTTACCATAAGTCTGTGGCCTGTAATTTTGTCTTTCTGAGTGCCTTCCCAAAGATATTTCACAACTTATACAGATACAATTGTGTCTAACTCTCAGACTGGAACATTCTTCAGCAGTTGTTATTGTTGCTTAGTATGAGTTAATTATGACAAAGTCCATCAGCATCGTCGATCAGCATCTGACACCTATAAATAAATAATTTTATAATAACAGTGTCATTTGATTATATGTTCCTTAGATACTATATGCAATACAGTATATTGTGTATTGTATTGTACCTTATTGATAAGAAATTAATCAGAAAAAAAATACAGGTACCTACCGTATCATGTCCACGCATTTTTTTTCTATTAAAGACACCAGTTCAGAGCTAAGCTCCACATTCATGCATTGTATTCATTTGTAGGTTTGGTTTCAACAGAATGTGGCAATGAAGTCAAACAACCATGTCTGAAATGAAATAAAAAAGGACTGTATTAATAAGCAAAACACAATTTCTTGCGATGCAGTTCACTCTTCTTCATTGAAAGTGCTACGCTCGCGCATTTTTAGTTGCGTGTTATCTTGTTGTAACGAATTTAATACCTATAACGTGAAGTAACGTTTATTTAAAGCATTATATTTTTAAGAAGATACTTACATTGCAATTTATCAACGAACATTAACATCATCCACAAACTTTTTTCGGCTCTATCCAAAACACATTTGACAGTTCTGGAAGTTTCTACGGTAGAATTGCGACGCAAAAACGGGAAAGCAGGGCTTGAGTCGATGAACTTGTAACTTGTAAGTTCCAGTTCTTGCAGACAATTGAGACAATTTGTAACAAAAAACACAAGAAAGCAGTACCAAGAGTACCAAAGATTCAGTCAGTAACAAGGCCAATTTTTTTTTTGTTTTCACCGAAGGGTTAGGCAAAGGAAACTATGCCCACACAACCATGTCTCGTGTACCTTTTTTCGTGATGGTTGATGATTAATTAAATGATGAAAGGTGATGACGACAAATGATGAGATGACATCTAAGCCTTCATCCTCGGAGCAGGCAGATTCTTACTCTGACGAATTCCTCAAACGAATTAACTCAAAAATGCGTATAAACTTTTAAGTTATGAGTGGTTTTTTGGCACGAAGCGAAAACAGAAAAAAATAACATAAATAGAGTAATATTTTTTTTCTAATACATTTACACTATCGCCAAAGTTTTACCTCTAACTTAATACGATCATTAACCACAAAACACCACTTCATATTAATTATTTAGATTATTCATTGAAGAAAGCAACCATATCGCTCACGTTTCCGCCAAAAAGTCCGAAACAAAAAAATAATTATGACTATATCACTGTGTAATGTTTAGGGTTAAATATAATAATAAGCAATATATTGGTGCTAATTCCTGTAAATACCATCTAATTTTATTTTAGGTTATATCTGTCATTTTCTTATCCGCCGAAAAGGAAAGGGACGGGTAATCGACAAGCATAAAATTTATGGAACACACGTCAATTTTAAGCACAAATCTAAAACAACCGTCTAAAAATTCGCCCGGGTTATTCATTTATTTACGCATTCTTCTAAAATTAAGAGCTGTCAATCATCCGTCCCTTTCCTTTTCGGCGGATAAGAAAATGACTGGTATAACTTAAAGTAAAATTAAGAGATGTCTGCAGGAATCGGGGCCATTGCTTATTTATTCATTCCATCGACATCTATATATTCCAAGCAAAGTAAATAAGTACCTCAATATTTTTTCGATGTTGGCTGTTTGAATCTGCTTTGCCAGTGAATTTCTTTTTTTAGCCTCATGCATGGACTGCCTTTATTTAAAAAAAAGTAAACTTGGAATTTTTTTTGGACCGTTGGAAAGACTCATCCTTGTCAGACAATTAAGTGAAATATTAACAAATACCCCCTAAAATGTCAAGTATTTTCAATCCATTTGTCTTTAACATTAAGATGACATTTTAAAAAAAATATATGAGTGCATATTTCTCTGTGTTTGTAACCAGGCCAAAAATTAAAAAAAAAATTGTTGGCGTCAGTTGGCGCGAAAAAGGTGACAATCGTTATTTTTTTCACTTGTATTCCAAGATTTCCAAAGGTAAGTCGATTTTGTGTTATTAATAATTTAACAATTATTGATCAACATTTAGATAAAATATGTAATATATAAGAAACTACTCATTAAGATTTTAAGAAAGTTAGCCTTAAAATATATATATGAAAGTAATCTACATCTTTCTCTACTGATTTTCTCTTTTTCAAATAACTAATGTACTTAAGTGAGAACAGTAAAATGGTAAGTACCTACCTACTTAAAAGCTCTAATTCTTATTTTATTGTCTACTAGCTTTTGCCCGCGACTTCGTCCGCGTGGCGTGTTATATAAGAGAGAGATCTTTGTGTGTGTGGGAGTGCATACTTATGCAGTTTAGATTTTTTCATAAGTACATTTTTTTTTCCCAATAACTCCCATTTTTCAAAATACAGCCAAAAATAAACTTTATATTTACTAAGGTATGCATGCATGCTAGATTGAATCAATTGATTGAATTGTTTTTTTTTAATTGATTGTTCATTGAGTTTTAATTTTAATACACACTTCCTCTCTTCCCTTCAACGTTGCTGTGCCCTACAGGGTCCATGTTTTAGTTCCTATGCCTATGTAACACCCCATTGTACTACATGGAATGCAATAAATAATTTAATTGAATTGAATTGAAAATATCTATCTTACGCGGTTTCGATTTTTTCATACAAATGTTTTTTTCCCACTAACTCCCGTTTCCGTGGGAATTTTGCAATATCCTGTTGCAACTAAGCTTTAAGTTAACTAAGGTACCTGCATTCCAAATTTCAAGCGTCTAACTTAAGCGGTTAAGATTTTTCATACAAAAAGATTTTCCCGCTAATTTCCGTTCCCGTGGGAATTCCGGGAATTCCTTTCTTAGTGCACCTCTACGGTACCTAAGCTATGTCCCTTCCAAATTTCAAATGCCTACGTTTAGCCGTTCAGGCTATGCGTTGATATGTCAGTCACTGAGTCAGTCAGTTTCTCCTTTTATTTAGATTTGATTTTTTCATACAAATGTTTTTTCCCGCTAACTACCGTTCCCGTGGGAATTTTGTAATATCCTGTTGCAACTAAGCTTTAAGTTTACTAAAGTACCTGCATGCCAAATTTCAAACGTCTAACTTGAGTGGTTTAGATTTTTCATACAAAAGGATTTTCGGGAATTCCTTTCTTAGTGCACCTCTACGGTATCTAAGGTACCTGCATGCCAAATTTCAATTGTCTAACTTGAGTGGTTTAGATTTTTCATACAAAAGGATTTTCCCGCTAATTCCCGTTCCCGTGGGAATTTCGGGAATTCCTTTCTTAGTACACCTCTACGGTATCTAAGGTACCTGCATGACAAATTTCAAACATCTAACTTGAGTGGTTTAGATTTTTCATACAAAAGGATTTTCCCGCTAATTCCCGTTCTCGTAAGAATTTCGGAAATTCCTTTCTTAGTACACCTCTACTGTATCTAAGGTACCTGCATGCCAAATTTCAAACGTCTAACTTGAGTGGTTTAGATTTTTCATACAAAAGGATTTTCCCGCTAATTCCCGTTCCCGTGGGAATTTCGGGAATTCCTTTCTTACTCTACGGTATCTAAGGTACCTGCATGACAAATTTCAAACATCTAACTTGAATGGTTTAGATTTTTCATACAAAAGGATTTTCCCGCTAATTCCCGTTCTCGTGGGAATTTCGGAAATTCCTTTCTTAATGCACCTCTACGGTACCTAAGGTACCTGCATGACAAATTTCAAACGTCTAACTTGAGTGGTTTTAGATTTTTCATACAAAAGGATTTTCTTGCTAATTCCCGTTCTCGTAGGAATTTCGGGAATTCCTTTCTTAGTGCACCTCTACGGTACTTAAGGTATCTGCATGCCAAATTTCAAACGTCTAACTTGAGTGGTTTAGATTTTTCATACAAAAAGATTTTCCCGCTAATTCCCGTTCCCGTAGGATTTTCGGGAATTCCTTTCTTAGTACACCTCTACGGTATCTAAGGTACCTGCATGCCAAATTTCAAACGTCTAACTTGAGTGGTTTAGATTTTTCATACAAAAGAATTTCCCTTCACTACTCTGCTCCTATTGATTGTAGCGTGATGAAAAGTATACTATAACCTGTCCAGGAGTGTGAAGAATAATTGTACCAAGTTTCATTAAAATCCGTCTAGTAGTTTTTGTTTCTATAAGGAACATACAGACAGACAGACAGACAGACAGACAGACAGACAGACAGACAGACAGACAAAAATTTTACTGATTGCATTTTTGGCATCAGTATCGACCACTTATCACCCCCTGATAGTTATTTTGAAAAAATATTTAATGTACAGAATTGACCTCTCTACAGATTTATTATAAGTATAGATGTTTATGAATGAAATTGTTCGTCACTGCCGGATACAGGTAATTATTGACCTATTTTATTCCACAACACAATAAATAATGTTCTAAATAACACTTTTCATTTATATATTTGTAGCCACAAATCTGTGCAATTGATGAAGCGTCTTTGCTGACACAATGACGATGACGATTCATACACCATTGAATGCTAATGTATAATAATGTATCCATCACAGGACACGCGAGTTTTACTATGTAGCGTTTATGTGTACTCATTAATCGATTTCCAGCTTGGCATTTGTTTAAGTTTTTGAATATTTCTTCGAGCAGACATTTGTAGTAATGTTATTTCTTAAATTTTCCTTGATGACGAGTAAACAGGCATCCGGGTAGTTTCCTTTCTTCCTTATATTTATTACTAGCTTTTGCCCGCGACTCCGTCCGCGTGGCGTGTTATAAAAGGAGAAAGGTTAAAAAATGCTTAATTTTATTATTTTTAAATGAGGTTACAGTATAAGTAGCTCAGTTAAATAATGAATTGTTATTAATTTCTAGATTATTAGTTTATGATTTGGTTTGATATTTTAGGAAAATACGATCAGTTTCGAAAATTTAAACAAAATTTAAAAATTACAACAGAAATACGCCGTGAAACGTCCGCCTGGAAAATTCAACAGAAAACTACCTACGAAAGATTTGAACCATCCAAGAATAGTGAAAAGTTCGCCCGCAAAATTCAATATTTGACACGACCATCAACGACGTCTGCCCTCACGCGTCTGCCGCGTTCCGGTTGCTCACTCGGGTATTTGCCCCCCCTCCGCGCCTCGCCACCGCTGTCGCCGCCCCACAAACGCCGCCGCGGCCGCGACGTTTCTTGGTTGCCACTACCGCGAGCTACAAATTTCAAGCCTCTAACTCGCTTCCCGTTCCCAGGGAAATTTTTAACTTTGCATTCACTAAGGTATATAATATATGCATGTCAAATTTCAAGCATCTAACTTATGCAGTTTAGATTTTTTCATACAATTTTTTTTACCCGCCAATTCCCATTTTTCAAAATACAGCCATAACTAAAATTTATATTTACTAAGGTATGCATGCATGCTTTTATTCGTAGCATGCATGCTAGATTGAAAACATCTATCTTACGCTGTTTAGATTTTATCATATAAATGTTTTGTCCCGCTAACTCCCGTTCCCGTGGGAATTTTGCAATATCCAGTTGCAACTAGCTAAGTACGCTAAACTAAGAATACCACAAAAATGTCGATTGATAAAACCTTGGATGACTCTTGGCCTATTAAGGTGCATCACAAATAGAAATTCTATGCAAAAAAAGCTAAAAACTAACCCTGAAAATGAAATCTTAAAAATTACTTATAAGCGTTATAGAAATCACTGCAATTGCTTAATCAGGAAATTAAAAAGAAAATTTGATCGTGATCAGATAGCAAAGTCGAGCAAGGACCCTAAAAAGTTATGGAAAGCTATTAACACCATTACAAACAGAAATAAAATTATGTCATCAAATACCAGACTACTAGAAGTGGCTGCGACCCCGCAGGAAGCGGTTAATAAAATTAACACATACTTTGTTAATATTGGGAACCATCTAGCAAACGATATTATGTCAAGAAATACGTCTCATCATAAGCCTAATAATATCAAGCGGCTCAATACCTCTTCAAACACAAAACTGTCATCATTTGTTCTTTTAGAGACTGATCCTGTGGAGGTGCATGCGGTTTTAATGGGCTTGAAGTCGGATAGTTCTGCCGGATGGGACAACATTCCCACCTTTTTCCTAAAAGAAGTACATGAACTAGTAGTCCCAATAATTACTCAACTGGTGAATCTCTGTTTCCGACAAGGAGTTTTTCCGAATGCCCTTAAAAAGGCTGTTATAACACCTGTTTATAAGAATGGAGACAAAATCGACTGTGCCAATTATAGGCCAATATCCGTACTAACAGCCATCTCTAAAATATTGGAAAAATTAATTAATGTTCGTATGATCAAATATTTAAACAAATATAATATTTTATCAAATTCACAATATGGCTTTAGAAAGGGAAAGTCAACTGAGGATGCCATCCTTGCGCTTGCTTCCACTGTTACAGATAAACTGGATGGTGGAGGTAAGTGCTTGGCTGTCTTCCTCGACTTAAAAAAAGCCTTTGACACAGTCTCGGTCCCCATTCTTCTACACAGCCTTGAGAAGATAGGTATACGAGATGTACCCCTGAGATTGCTTGCAAGTTATCTAAGCGAACGTAAGCAAACTGTAAAGGTGGGAGATTACACCAGTTCTGAGAGCATCAATACTTACGGAGTTCCCCAGGGAAGTGTACTTGGACCGACCCTTTTTCTGATATACATAAACCACCTATGTAATTTGGTTTTAGAGAAAGGTCACATATTCTCCTACGCAGATGACACTGCTGTAGTCTTCTATGGCAGGACATGGAACGAAGTTCGTTTGATCGCCGAGTCTGGACTTATTAAAATAGTGGAATGGTTGGATTCCCATCTATTGACCCTTAACACCGCTAAAACAAACTATATTTGTTTCACCATGTATGAAGTCACTCAACCGACAGCTGATTTCCAAATTAAAATCCACAGATGTCAACCCCCGGCAGCGGCTGATTGTAACTGCACAGTGCTAGAGAAAGTTCATGACACTAAATACTTAGGCGTTATTGTCGACCAAAGGCTATCCTGGCATGACCACAGTGAGCTAATAATGAAGAGAATCCGCAAACTTATTTGGATCTTCAAAACCCTGCGCCATGTAACCTCTAAAAGGCTAATAAAACAAATTTACACAGCATTAGGCCAATCAATTATATCGTACTGCTTGCCTATTTGGGGTGGTGCTACAAAAACTAAATTTTTGGAATTGGAAAGAGCCCAGAGATCACTTATAAAAGTGATGCTCTTCAAACCCTTCAGGTATCCTACAGATCTCCTATATACAAAATCGGATATTCTTACGATAAGAAAACTGTACATTCTACATCTTATTCTTAAAAAACATCTTGCACTCCCTTTTGATCCAAATTTATTTAATAATAAGAGAAGAAAACATGATGTTGCTCCGATAGTAAGAGTTAAAACTACATTTGCAATGAGGCAATACAATAAACAGTCATCTTATATATATAATTTATTAAATAAAAAACTAAATATATATCCTATGTCACATTATAACTGTAAAAAATCTGTTACAGCTTGGTTAAATCAAAAAACCTACGCAGAAGTAGAATCTATCTTGCTAACGAATATATAGAATAACATAATTATATAACGTACATATACACTGCATAAGCGCACATACACTACACATACTCACACACACCCTCACATACACACGTACACTTAATTATTAGTTTACATATGTATAAAATAGTTATGGAAGAGCGGAGCCTCCTACTACAAGCAACTTCTTGCTTAAAAGGAGACCCCGAGCCCTTGTATTGTAAAAATCTACCTTTAAAGTAAATAAACATTTTTTATTATTATTATTATTAACTAAGCTTTAAGTTAACTATGTAACACCCCATTGTACTACATGGAATGCAATAAATAATTTAATTGAATTGAAAACATCTATCTTACGCGGTTTTTGATTGTTTCATACAAATATTTTTTTCCCACTAACTCCCGTTTCCGTGGGAATTTTGCAATATCCTGTTGCAACTAAGCTTTAAGTTAACTAAGGTACCTGCATGCCAAATTTCAAACATCTAACTTGAATGGTTTAGATTTTTCATACAAAAGGATTTTCCCGTTAATTCCCGTTCCCGTGAGAATTTCGGGAATTCCTTTCTTAATACACCTCTACGGTACCTAAGGTACCTGCATGACAAATTTCAAACGTCTAACTTGAGTGGTTTAGATTTTTCATACAAAAGGATTTTCCCGCTAATTCCCGTTCTCGTGGGAATTTCGGGAATTCCTTTCTTAGTGCACCTCTACGGTACTTAAGGTATCTGCATGCCAAATTTCAAACGTCTAACTTGAGTGGTTTAGATTTTTCATACAAAAGGATTTTCCCGCTAATTCCCGTTCCCGTGGGAATTTCGGGAATTCCTTTCTTAGTGCACCTCTACGGTATATAAGGTACCTGCGAGCCAAATTTCAAACATCTAACTTGAATGGTTTAGATTTTTCATACAAAAGGATTTTCCCGTTAATTCCCGTTCCCGTGAGAATTTCGGGAATTCCTTTCTTAATACACCTCTACGGTACCTAAGGTACCTGCATGACAAATTTCAAACGTCTAACTTGAGTGGTTTAGATTTTTCATACAAAAGGATTTTCCCGCTAATTCCCGTTCTCGTGGGAATTTCGGGAATTCCTTTCTTAGTGCACCTCTACGGTACTTAAGGTATCTGCATGCCAAATTTCAAACGACTAACTTGAGTGGTTTAGATTTTTCATACAAAAGGATTTTCCCGCTAATTCCCGTACCCGTGAGAATTTTGGGAATTCCTTTCTTAGTGCACCTCTACGGTACCTATGGTACCTGCATGCCAAATTTTAAACGTCTAACTTGAGTGGTTTAGATTTTTCATACCAAAGGATTTTCCCGCTTATTCCCGTTCCCGTGGGAATTTCGGAAATTCCTTTCTTAGTACACCTCTACGGTATTTAAGGTACCTGCATGCCAAATTTCAAACGTCTAACTTGAGTGGTTTAGATTTTTCATACAAAAGGATTTTCCCGCTAATTCCCGTTCCCGTAGGAATTTCGGGAATTCCTTTCTTAGTGCACCTCTACGGTACCTATGGTACCTGCATGCCAAATTTCAAACGTCTAACTTGAGTGGTTTAGATTTTTCATACCAAAGGATTTTCCCGCTAATTCCCGTTCCCGTGGGAATTTCGGAAATTCCTTTCTTAGTGCACCTCTACGATATCTAAGATACCTGCATGCCAAATTTCAAACGTCTAACTTGAGTGGTTTAGATTTTTCATACAAAAGAATTTCCCTTCACTACTCTGCTCCTATTGATTGTAGCGTGATGAAAAGTATACTATAACCTGTCCAGGAGTGTGAAGAATAATTGTACCAAGTTTCATTAAAATCCGTCCAGTAGTTTTTGTTTCTATAAGGAACATACAGACAGACAGACAGACAGACAGACAGACAGAAAGACAGACAGACAGACAGACAGACAAAAATTTTACTGATTGCATTTTTGGCATCAGTATCGACCACTTATCACCCCCTGATAGTTATTTTGAAAAAATATTTAATGTACAGAATTGACCTCTCTACAGATTTATTATAAGTATAGATTTAAGGCGTATATTTTCTTGTTTATTTACTTAATTCTAACTTAAGTTACTAATATACGCTAGTATAAAATATTCTTTAGTACAATTTTAATGGAACTTATATTTTTTACAAATCAATATAATTTGCAAATGTTAAATACATTAAAATGTATACACTACACATTACACAAATTTAATCGGTTATAAAAACTTATTTTTCATTATACATTTATTTTCCTGAATTAATGCATGAAAATATCAAGCCGTTTGTGTTATAAAATAGCTAATCCAACTTACCATGAATATCGTATTTTTTTTTTATTATTTTAGTAAATATATTTTGCTTACTGCTTAGTGAATGATAAAAAAATAAGTGACTAAAATGACAAAGATTAATTTTACGTAATGTAAGTTAGGTATTGGGTAAAATGCTTTTGAATGATGATTTGTTTAAATATACTCGTAGAAGTATAATTACTGCATAACTTATTGCTTTAAGTTGAGAAAGTAGCACTTAGGAGAAAAATGTATCGATAAACATTATTGGTGTCTTCATCGAAATATTTTAGTATTAATTTATTGTTTATATACGCACTTAAATTTGGTAACAATATTATTTGAAAGGCGTTAGCGTTATAAAGTAAAAAATGAACATCAATAAATCATACGTTTGCTTACAAAAAACAAACAGTTTTAGCGCTTAAACACTGAAACAGAATTCTTTTCAAATAACTTCGAACAATTACCACTTTAATACACCTAAACTAAACATTGTCCATGTACAGCGAGATCCTGAATACTGATTACAGTTTCCGTACTCCCTCCTTTCCAGTCCTAAGCGACATTCAAACCTTCACTGACACGATCATTCCACAGGATACGTCCATCCCTTGTATCCCAGATCGCAAGAATCGGCTAGCACGGCATAGCAGCTTGACAGCTAAAACTCACGCAACCATTGTTGAACGACCTACAAAATCCACCGAAAATGCCTACGACGATGGGAACGACACCGACAGTTCTACTCCGGATCATTCCAACCTGCGACATTCATCCATATGACAGCTTACTTAATCTGAGTGGAACTCAGCTAAAGCAATCGAGTGATACCTGCCTCCATCTTCCAGCCAGCTCCACTTCACTCTCATGCACCGGTCGCACCCGCAGCCAAGTGTTCATCCTGCCAGTTCACTTCACGCCCGTTCTCTCGTCCCCTAAAGATGAGCCTCCACAGCGTTAACGGCTGGGAAGGGCATGCACACATTGCCAATTGATTAACACACATTTTAATTCAGTGATTGTGACTAATAAAATGGTAAACCTAGCTTTGAAATTCAATGTAACCATCATCAAATCGAGTGCAAGCTTGTTAAAGTCAGTTCTATCGTTAAATTATACGAAAAGAAGAAAAAACAAGATAGAATGAATATAAATAATAATAAATAATTCGCAATATACGATAATTTCAGCACATGATTTAACCGATCTAAAAAACCCAATAAGCTTAATAACAGAGATGAACTGTTCAGTCTTTTCAAGAAGTGCCACCCTAAATAAAGTTACGTTAAACTTAAAAGTTCTGATATGATAACGTTATTCGAGAAAGGTTGGTCATTTTCGATTCGGTGCCTGGGTAGTAGTACTTTTATGTCACGTCTTTCGCGAACGCGACCTAAAGCTACATACAGTTGACCGTGACTAAACATATCAGATCTAAGATCGACCCCCACGCGACTAATCGTTTGACCCTGGCTCTTGTGAATTGTCATTGCGTAACACACCTGCAATGGGAATTGACGGCGACACATCTCGTAAGGGCTGTTATGTTCTATAGGCGCTTTAAAAAGAATTCGAGGGATCAAATAATCTCCTAGTTCACCTTGTTTCCGAACTTTAATAATATATGGAGATGTTTCAACAACTATTACTTTGGTGCCATTTACTAAGCCGTCCGCGAAACTAAGATTACGCGTGATTACACAAACACATTCTAATTTTAATTGCAAATCGAAATCTGGAACACCTTGTGGTCGAAGTGTATGTAAAAATTCGGGACTAAAATATACTTGATCAGCGTTGTCGCTTAAAACTTTGTCTATGGCATAAAAATGTAATACTTCTCCTGGTAGTTTGTCTAAAATAACGGCATTAATTTCTCTAACTGCATCGTTACGGGTGCATAGAATCGCTCTGAAGGAGCATACGCCTGGCTCAGTAAGGGTAACTTCTGGGAATACAAAATCAATTAAATCTTCTAATTCAGTAACATAATCAATGGATTCAAGTTGGACTAATTGCAAATCATTATTATTTGTTTCTAACCTAAGAGTAGGTAATGAATTTGAACCCAGTTTTAAAAGAAATTCTGCATACTGTGCGTCATCCTTACATCTCTGTGAAGTTACCAAACTAAATTTTTTCAATTGTTTCCAAATAGGAGAAGTTTTTAGTGACGCGTTTAATATATCAAAATTCGTTCGTGCTTCTGGGACTACAGGAGGAATTTGACGAAAATCTCCTGCAAAAATAATTATTTTAGAACCAAAAATTTTGTCTGACCTCATCAAATCTTGCAATGATCTATTTAATAAATTTGTAAGGTATTTATGAGCCATCGGCGCTTCATCATACACAATGAGATTAGAATTGTAAATCAATTCAGCTCTTTGAGTACCATTTGAGATGTTCCAGTATCCGCTATCATCTAATAGATGTAAAGGAAATCTAAACAAGGAATGAGCCGTCATTCCGTTTGTGTAATTTTGAGCAGCAATTGCAGACGATGCACAAGTTAAAACTACACCTTTAAGGTTACCGCGGATATATGCAGTTATGACCTTCAATAATAGCGTTTTTCCGGTGCCGGCGGGAGTAGTATGTTATTGGGCATTCTAGACCATCGAAGTGAAGGGATTCGCGAAAATGTTCTTGGGCATTCTAGACCATCTTCGTTCAGTCGGATCGCTCGAGCGCCAACGCGCTATCGCGCGCGCTCTCGCGGATCCCTTCACTTCGATGGTCTAGAATGCCCAAGAACATTTTCGCGAATCCCTTCACTTCGATGGTCTAGAAATACCCAATAACATCGATGGTTCTTAATATTACGATCAATCGGTTAACAACTACAACACTCACCAGTATAGCTCGAGTCATCATGGGATTTCATATCACTGTATTTAATATCACAAGTATAATATCACTTAGAAAATTATTTTGGTCTGTCCGTGTTCGAATCAAGTTTTTTCCTGTAAGTCAAATTCATTAGCAGATTGCTTCATGTCTCTATACAATTTGCTGTCCTGTCATCCAATACCAGATTGGCTCAACGATCTCCAGAATTATGACATAAAGTGATAATATAATTTGAGACTCACAAAGTACCATACGAAAATATCAGAAATTCTATCCAGATTGGCGCGAGTCGTCATTGAATTCAAGAACAGCTTCGGTCCTGTCATTTAATACCAGATTGGCTCAACGATCTCTAGAATTATGACATAAAGTGATAATATAATTGAGACTCACAAAGTGCCATACGAAAATATCAGAAATTCTATCCAGATTGGCGCGAGTCGTCATTGAATTCAAGAACAGCTTCGGTCCTGTCATTTAATACCAGATTGGCTCAACGAACTCTAGAATTATGACATAAAGTGATAATATAATTGAGACTCACAAAGTGCCATACGAAAATATCAGAAATTCTATCCAGATTGGCGCGAGTCGTCATTGAATTCAGGAACAGCTTCGGTCCTGTCATTCAATACCAGATTGGCTCAACGATCTCTAGAATTATGATATACTTAAAGTGA